>NW_022680357.1:11435467-11737512 GCF_004115265.2 Rhinolophus ferrumequinum | reverse complement strand
AATTCCGCTCCCACGAGTGGGTTTCTCGGAGGAGCGCTGTGTGTCTGCTGCGTTGTGGGGCAGAGGGGACATTCTGCATGGAGGTACAGTTCACATTGGTCCTGTCAGGCAAAAGCCACTGTCTCCGAACCACTGGTATCCATCAGGCTTTCCCTGAAGCTCTGCCTCGGGGCAGACCGTATGGAGGGTTTTGGATGGTTTTGGACTTGAAAGGAGTTCGTATTAAGGGCGTGGTTTACTGTGGCGCCTATAAAAGTCTCCTCTTGGGCATTAAAGCTGTCCTCTCAAGCTTTCATCTCATACTATCTCTGAAAGGCTGCCTGGATTTGCGTGTTTTGAAACTGCCAACTGGAACATACATCCCTCCACGACACATTTTCGCTGTCTCAGATTTCCTAGTACTGTACTGATCTCGTGGGCTGCACTTCCCTGGTCTCCAGTGTTTGTCACACAAGACCACGAGCCCCTGAGGACAGGAACAGCCTGTTGTCCTCTGTTCTGGCTCAGGGCCTGGCCCTCCTTACAAATATTTGTTGCCTCACTGCTGATACACTCCACTCAGTAACCCTCCCGCGTCACCAGCCTTCCCGGCACCGATTACTCATCCATCCCAAAGCCACGCCCTGGGCCAAGGACCAGCAAGCAGACCAGCCTTTGGCTTCAGCGAGCCATGAAACACTGATGTTTCCTATGTCCCCGGCAGCCTTCTCTGCTCCCTCTGTCCCTGGAAAGCCGCGACACCAATAGCATTAATTACCACTTGTGTGATGACATTTCCCACATAAACTATTTTTAAGATGAGAGGAACTTCGAAGCCTTGGAGTCACATACTCCAAATGCCAACTGGGCAGCATGACAATGTCCCAAAGACGACTCAGGCACTCTGTTTCCAAAATGTAATGCATCTCCCTTCCAGAAACACTTTCTCTTCTACTGTTCCCGGTCTTGACAAGTGGCAACATCCCCCACACGTCTGCCTTGGGCTGGACACCCAGCTCCCATTTCTGCCTCTGCCCACGCGCCATGTCCCATCTCAACACTCCGCCTACCTCAGTGCCCCGTGAGTCCTTGGCACAGTGGTTCACGGAGCTCCAACGACAGACTCTGGATCTAGATCCCATCTGGGCCACTGATGGCTGCCTGACTGGGCAAGTTCTTCTGCAAACCTGCACGTCCTCATCTGAAAAACAAGGATAATAATGGTACCTGGTGAGGATTCAGTGAAACAATGCATGGTGAGCTGTTAGCCCTGCGCCAGGCACGCAGGACGCTCCGGGGGCATCCCCAGAGCCACGGCTGTCAGCCGGGTCACTGAACCATGGCTGCAGCCTCCTAACCCATCCCCCGGCCTCTAGTATGTCTTGCCCCTTACAGATCAGGGAGCAAGGAGGAAAAGTTGCTAATAGGACAGAGTCCATCTGGGATTGAGTCCTGGCTCTCTGACTTCATCACGCTGTGGCCTTGGGCAGGTAATGCCCAGTTTGGAGGACTCAGTTTCTTTCTTCATAAAATGGGTACAATGTAAGTACCTTCCCCATAAGGTTTCCATGAGCATCTTCCTCAGTGCATCTGCATCGTGTTGGTGCAGAATTTACACATGATAGGTAACAACAATGCCGATCATCATCAAACATTGCATGTTTAATTCCCCACCCCCACCCCTGGCGGAGCCCTGCAGTGCGTCTCCAGGGCCCCACTGTCCCCGGGCTCCTCCCAGATTGGCCCTTAAAAATAGATTCATAGGGGCCGGCCCGGTGGCTCAGGCGGTTGGAGCTCCATGCTCCTAAATCCTAAAGCTGCCGGTTCGATTCCCACATGGGCCAGTGGGCTCTCAACCACAAGGTTGCCAGTTCAATTCTTCAAGTCCTGCAAGGGATGGTGGGCAGCTCCCCCTGCAACTAAGATTGAACACGGCACCTTGAGCTGAGCTGCCGCTGAGGTCCCAGATGGCTCAGTTGGTTGGAGCACATCCTGTCAACCACAAGGTTGCCGGTTGGACTCTCACAAGGGATGGTGGGCTGCGCCCCCTGCAACTAGCAACGGCAACTGGACCTGGAGCTGAGCTGCGCCCTCCACAACTAAGACTGAAAGGACAACAACTTGACTTGGAAAAAAGTCCTGGAAGTACACACTGTTCCCCAATAAAGTCCTGTTCCCCTTCCCCAATAAAAAATCTCTCTCTCTCTCTCTCTATATATATATATACATATATATATATGTATATATATATAGAGAGAGAGTTATATTCCTGAATTCCTAGGATAACATCGTTGGTTATAATTACAAAAGGCCCTGAGAGTGGGTGTGGCACCAGGGAAAGGGAAGAGAGAAGGCGGGTTCAACAAATAGCGGATCAGCAGTTGGTATTTTTATAATTCAGCCTCGCAAGGGAAAAAGAAACTGCCTCCTGGTCAGTAAGGGAGGGGACAGCTGAGACAAGGGGAAGTCAGCTAAATGTCCAGTCACTCTTCTGATCACTTCCCGTGTGTGAACTCACAGAATGCTGAAAACAACCCACGCAAGGCAATTTTATTCTCCCCGTTTTACAGACTAGGACAGGGAGGCACAGAGAAGTTAAGGAACTTGCCCAAGATCTCACAGCTTGTAAGTGGCAGAGCTGGGATTTAAACCCAAGGCATGTGCTTCCAGAACCCATGACTCCTACACTGTACCAAGCTTCCAAGTGGTCTGCTAGGGTCTGGCATTGGGGCCAGCCTCCAGCCTCCTGCAGTGGAAGGGGTGGAACCAGCACACGTACCGCGTTGGCTGCACGGTGTCATCCATGTTACCCAGCAGGACCCCAGTTTGTCCCCCATCCAACATGGGGGTCCCTCTGTTTGTCTCAGACTCAGACTGGAAAGCAAATGCTGTCCATCCTAAAATTTTGTCTCCTCTGACAAATGGAACCAAGTTTTATTTAGGTTGGTGCAAAAGTAATTGCAGTTTAAAAGGTTAAAAATACTTGCAAAAACCGCAATTACTTTTGCACCAACCTAATATTTATTCAATTGAGTTAAGTAGACCACCCCCCACACCAGGAATTCTAGCAATAAAGTCACACATGCCCCAGAAAAGCTCCAGAAGAAGATGTTTCTGGGCCAAGCTCACACACCTATGGAGACTGTGCAGCTCCTGGCTGATGAAAAGGAAGTTCCATGAGCTTTATTTACTTCTCCCAACATAATTGGCCAGTGGAGTATAAATGCTGATGTCATGTGTCATTAGCAGTGGTCTCTGCCCTCCCGGTCGCGGTCCCCCGTCTGGCTTGTTTGTGTGGATGAAGCGATTTCACAGGGAGCGTCTTTATGAACTGGCTTTCCCACAGAGATGCTCTGATCATCATTGAAGAAAACAAGCTTTTTGATATTGTGTAGACAGTTCAGCACCATCTTCCCCACAGGGCCGATAATTGTAACACCCTTTCGGTGCATGACGGGCTTTTCTGAAGGTGATAACGCCAGATTCTGGGGAAGTAGAAATGAGAAACTCATCTCTGCTTCTCCCTGTCCTACACACCTTGCCGACCTGGGCTCCAGGTGGGTTCTCCCAGGGCTCTAAAGCTAATTGTTTACACTGGGATGAATTTTGCCAAGCATCAGAAAATCAGACTAAACCACCAGTGCGATCACGTGCCCCTGGATCCCATTTATTGTCTCAAAATCAAACCCATCAGGAAGGAAAATGGTTCAATGTCTAAAGGATTAGAGTGGATACAAGTATTAGTTGATACTGATAAATTTCACAATATGCTCTTGCTTGAAAAGGCGGGGGGCGGGCAGCGGGCAGCGAGGAAAGCAGGGGAATAATGTGAGTTCCCCAGTGGCAGGATTCCACTGAGCTTTGGAGAGGTGAAGATTTTTAACAAAGTTAATTAGAGTCTGAGAATGTCAGTCTGGCAACAGTGCTTCTGGTTTCACATCCTTCCGTTCCAGGAAGTCTGTCAGCAGGAGGCCATGTGCCATCAGATGACTGAGGAGGCGTGTTCCGTGGCTCTAATGGTGTCGGCTTCTTGACCTTTGTGTGCGGGCCAGTCCCCAATGCCGCTGCGTCCGCAGCCTCCTCTCTGGGCTCTGCCCGCTGCCCACCTCCCTGACTTGGCTGACCAAGCAAGACCTTGCTTTGCTTACAGCTCCATGTCCTTCCCCGAGTTCCACATGCCCCGGTTCCCAAAAGTGAGGCTGCTGTGCTGCCAGTTACCCCGAAGCCCCCCCCCCCACACACACACACACACTGCGTGTCGCTCATGTATGTCTCCATTCTGCAAATTCTCACGGTGACTGATAAGGGCACAGCACGGACTCAGGACAGCCTCATCCTGTCCTTTTGGAGGAGTGAGCCAGCGCTTCATAGATGCACCTTCCGTTCTGCAAATATTTACTGAACACCTACTGCTCCCAGGCCCTCTTCCAGGGCCAGGGCTAGAAGAGTGGACAGGGGAGCTGGACTCCCCATTAACTAAAGTCCACTGGCTCGTACATCTGATCACCCCCTCCTGTCATGATGCAACCATCGCCAGGTCGCCTCCCTGCCCTCCCTGCGCATTAAAAAGATGACAATCCCAGGTACTTTTATTATGTCAAGAGGTTGCCACTTGGGTGGCTTTTATTCTGCCAAATAGAATGGACACTCATATTTTTCAAAATCTATTCCATTTACAACTTATGAATCGATGCTCTGGTTGATGATATGCTGTTTGATATCATCATACTATTTCTCTCTATTGACATCTTTCCTCTGAGGAGAGCTGGATCAATTAATCCGGCTATTGAGTTTCAAGAGATGTCTGGTTACGGAAAGAAAATCCTTAGTGTTGTGCTGTGGACTGCATGTTTGTGTCAACCCCCCAAATCCACCCTACCCCCCAAATGTGATGGTATTTGGATGTGGGGCCTTTGGCAGGTGATTAGGATTAGATGAGGTCATGATGGTGGAGTCTCTCTCTCTCTCTGCCACGTGAGGACACAGTGAGAAGGCAGCCATCTGCAAACCAGTAAGAGAGCCCTTACTGGGAAATGACCATGCTGGGATGCCATTTTGGAATGTTAGGACCACGGCCCTAACTATGGCAGGAGACAAAGGCAGTGCAACAGCAGGAGACAGAACATGGTGAGCTGAGTCAAGAGTTATATGTCACTAAGTCCTATGATACAATCAAAATATTTCATTTCACAAATGGGAGATGGCGTCAGAGAGGTGATGGGGCTTATTCGAGGTACTTCAATTTTAGGAAGAAGCAGAAAGAAAGAGAAACCAAGTTGGCCTTGATGACCCAGGGCTGTGGTCTAAATGATAAATACCAGAGAAGAAAGGAAAATGACGCTTAGGGTATCAGGCAGAGATAAAAGATGCATCTAAAACACACACACAAGCTCCCAAATGAGACGAGCAAAAGGTTACTGGTTAGTTGAAGAATAGATCGTGTAATTATGAAGCTGTCTGGAATGGCAGCCAGGGTCGGCCCCACGACCCGTCCTGCCATGCCGTCGGCGAGCTCCAGCCTTCCTGACATTTGGCTTCTCTGGGGAGAGTGCTGCTCCATGCCCTACCTCCTTCCTCCGCAGCGGAACCTGTGGACTCCTGAAGCCAAGACAGCTGAAGCCTCGTGACAGCGTGTCCCACCTCTGAGGTCACATGACGAATGGTTATTTCCAGCATCCCACTTTTAGCCACACATTAAACAGAAGGGGTCCTTCCCTCTTCCACTGGTAATGACCCCCTGCTTCTGAAGAGGTGGCTCTTCAGTGTCTTTCCTGAGAAAAAGAAATGGTGACTCACATCTCACAAGCCTGAAATCATTAGTTTCGGGGCAAATGCCTGCAGATGTGGGTAAATACCTTCAAGTGAACATCTCTACTCAATAGTCTCCACTTTTATCAGGAAAGGAGCAGAGGGCAGGAGGTTTTAAAAGGAACTTGGAGACCAGAGACAAACATTTCCACTAAATTCTACAGAAGTTTTAAGGAAGACTATATAATCCTGGAATGTTAGGGCTGGAAAGATCCTGTGAGAAAATCTAGTGTAGCAATAACCAAAAAATGGCACTCTCACCATCACCTCCCCACCTCTTACCCGCGCCAGACATTAATAATCTATCACAGCACTATTGCCCTCTGAATTCTCCCAGAGACACGTTCCAGACATTCATTGTCAATCATGGTTCTCACCCTGGATGCACATTGTCTTATACAGTAAAATTAAATTAAAAATAGAGTTCCTCAGTCACATGAGCCACATTGCAAGTGCTCAACAGCCACGTGTGGCCAGCGGCGCCCGTATCAGGTAGCACAGAATACAACATTTCAATCCTTGCAGACAGTTCCACACAGCATTGCCAAAGATCAGTGTTTCCCAAATGTCAGGCATTCACATATCTTGACCCCTTTTGCCGCACTGACTCCCTTTAAAAAAAAAGTATTTACTTACAAAGGAAATTTGACCTCACCAATTGAAATGGAAAGCCAGGATTGCTTACCATAAAGACAAGGTAACAGAGACAGCCACTCTGAAAGCCAGACAACGGGACTGAAGCCTGCTGAGGTATTGTGGTTTCCAGAATGCTCTTGCTCTAACGACTGACAAGTGTGGCAGTGAGTGGCTAATGGTTCACCAGTAGCAATGTTTTCTCTCTCTCTCCTCTTCCCAGCCCCCTCGTTTCTAAGGGAGGCCCTGTGGTAGTTTTGGCCAAGAGAATGTGGAAGGAAGTGACACATGCCGTTTCTGGGCCCAGTTCTGAAACCCTCTCAAGGAATCCTCCATGCTCCCGTTCTCCCTCTGCCTTCCAGCCGGATGCAGAGGGCTAACACTCCAAGGCCTGGAGTTTGGTGGAGCTACGGCAGACGGATGGAGGCTGAGCTCCTGAATGACTGACTGAGTGGGGCAAGAAGTGAGCAAGAAATAAGCCTGGATTGAGTGACGACAGTAAGAGTTTGGGAGTTGTTTGTTACAGTCGCTAGTCTTACTCGATTACTCCACCACATGTTGGACGGTTAAAGACATACCAACACCCAACTGTGGCTTTTCCCTTGATGGAAGCAGAAAGACTGAGAAAGAATTTGAGATGAAATAACTTTCTCACTAAGCGATTCAGTGTTCTCTAGTGCGGGGCGGGTGTGCCACCTAAAATTACGCGGTGTGCATGAGACTCTTTTCTGCCCGTCTGGTGGTACCGGCCCCAAGATCGGGGAAACCCTGCCCTAGAAGAAACCTTATCGAGTCCTACCTTCTTGTTTCCCCAGACGAAAGGCTTGGGCCTAGACGGGAAGAGATTTCTCAAAGCCTTAGCTCCTTTGGAGTAAAGACTTTAGATGTGGAGCCTTCATAAGAAAAGGCTAAGTAATGATTTTAGTTGTCTTCCTATGTAAGATGGGCTTTGGGGGACAGAACATCGTTTAGGGTTAGAAGAAATGGGGCTTGAGCATATTTATTCCATTGGCTGAATATGTCTCGTCAGGCCTTGAATTTAAGGGATGACTTTTCATCTCTTTGGATTCCCTTTCGGGTGCTTGTTAAAATGATCGATCGTGTTCAGAGATAGCGCTCAGGGCTCAGACCTGCATAGACTCCCCCCCCCCGTGACTCATTTGAACCAAGTGAAATATGGCAGAAGTGACGACATGGCGGCTTTGGACCCAAGCGTTCAGAAGAACTGGCATCTCCCACATTTGTGCTGCTGGGATCCAGTGACCAGGTGAAGAAGTCCACATTGGATGAAAAGATCACGAGGAGAGAGAGAAGTCCCCGCCTTCCTGCTGTCCCCTCCAAGGCACGAGACATATGAGTGAAGCCATCTGGGTCACAATCTGCCATAGCCACCATCTGAGGGCAACTGCATGAGACCCCGAGTCAGACTTGGGGGTAACACAGAGCAACCCCGCTGGGCATGTGTCCCCACGGAATTGTAGGTAGTGAATAATAACTAAAGAACATCAGTGCATTTTACTGGGGAAGAAAGTGCGGCGTACAGAGAGGCTCAGGAGATTCCTCGAGAAACTTAACCGAGATACAAAGGGTGCATTGGCAGATTGGGGGAGACCACTCCAGACATAGGGACAGTTATGTGTGAAGGTCCTGTAGCTGGAGAGAGCCATGTCATTCAAGGAAGTGAGAGGAGCCATTGTGGGGACAGTGCCTAGGGTGGCACTGTCCCTGACCTTGGAGAGCCGTCTAGATCCCACTGGTGATTAGTCTGGGCATGCACACATGCCAGTGAGGTGTAAGGGGAAGTCTGCTGGGGTCTGGGGAAAGGTTTTCCTCCTTGGTTAAAAGAGACGTGTCCTCAGAGAACCCCTTCCGCCTGCCTGCTTTGGGGCACCATGAGTTTGTGCTGTTCGCGCAACCCTAGGAGGAAGGTAAAACAAAACACAAGACTTGCAGAGTGGCTGTCCCAGAGCCATGTTGCCATCAAGGGCTGAGTTGAGCAACTTTGGAACCACCTGCCTACCCCAGGCTGCTCTCTCGGTGAGATAACAGATGTCCTTGTCATTGAGGTCACTTTTAGCCAGGCATTCTTTTCCTTGCAGCCCAGAACGGTTGCACCGTTTTCAGAAGAGAATTGGAGGTTTGGCCAGGGGAAGAAGGGCCCCAGGTCACACAGCTGTGTGCCTGCCTGCCTAGGACGCCAGTGTCCTCAGCAACCCTCCCACTCCACAGAGCCAGCTCGGTGGGGGTCACAGGGTCACGCGTATCTGGCCCCTACACGCTCAGTCCAGCCCCTCTCAGCCTTCCAAAGCGCAGCGCTCATTCCTGGTGCCACCCACCACCCGTTGTTTGCATCCCGTGAGCTGTTCCAGCAAATGACCACCTCCGAGGTGGGGGCGAGGGGGCGTGGGAGCCTCCAGTTTGTGGCCAAGTCAGACAGAAGTTGTGGGTAACGGGGGACCTGCTACCTGACATTGGCATCTGAAGTGGGGGGCAGTTTCGTGGGACGGAGCCTTTCTCCTGGGGGGTCTGCTTAACGCTGAGTAGTGTCGGAATCGAATTGTAGGCACCCGGCTGGTGTCCCTGGGAGTTGCTTGGTGGGGGAAAAGCCCACACAGCTGGTGTCAGAAGGGAAGGGTGGGCGTTTGGGGGGGGCAGGAGAAACAGCACTGCTCTTCCCAGCACACAGCTATTTCTCTCTGAACCTTCATTTTCTCATCTGTGAAATATCCGTCAGTTAGAGCCACCTCCTAGGCTTTAACAAAAATGAAATAATAAATCTGGAAGCATTTTGAAAATAAACTTAAATATTATGTATTACCCCTCTTCCTGTTAGACTGAATTACTTAAGCGCCAAGACCATTTCACCTTAGGATTTTTTTTTTTAATCTCCAGTTCTTAGTGAAGGATTTGACACCTACCAGGGTGCGCGATACATGTTTAATAAAATAAATAGCTGCTATTTAATGAGCTCTATTAGGGATGATCTCATTTAATACTTACAGCCCCTTGAGATAAATATTACTATTCACTCGTCTTACAGATGAGAAAAGAGTTTCCCAAGGCCACACAGTGGAAACAGGCCTGGAACTTGGCGACTTGCTCTAAGTTCCACATTCTCTGTAATAGGTGTGCAAGACGTGAATAAACAGGGAGAGATCTTTTGGAAGGGGGTGATTTGTAATAAAGCCTTGCTCCCTTGTAAGAGCTAAGCTCCATTCCCCTCCTTTCCTCATTAAATAAACCTGAGGAAAGAAGAACCCCCGCACATCTCACACCCCTCGGACCCCCAGTAACAAAAAGCCTGAAAGTGCACACATAACAGCCTCCATCCGGAGCATAGTCCCCAAACTTCCCTCTGTGTGTATGGTGGGGACCCCAGGCCCCACCCCCAGCAGCAGCTGTGACTCATTGGCTGGGGGGGGGTGGCGATCCAGGTTCTGTCCTGAGGCGCCAGCGAGTTTTCCCCGTCAGGTGTGGGCCGTATTAATCAGGCCCCTTGAAGCCCAGGTACAGACAGTTGTTTCCCTCCAGATCTCCAGCCAGCCCGGAGGACGTCTCTGGAAGCCAGAGAGGTGAGCGCCTCCCCTTCTGCCCGTGGATCTAAGAGGAGTGTCCACATCCCTGGTGACCCAGCCTTTGAGGCCCCCCTCAACTCCCGGGACTCAACTCCCTGCTGGGGTTCAGGGAGGAGAGGAGGTTACTGAAGAAAGCTGAGCCTGGAGGAAGAGGCAGAGGCATGGCAAGGCACAGAAAGAAGTCTGGACTGTCAGGAGGAGAGAGCAAGGCCCCTGTGAGCCCCGCAGGGACCCACCATCGCTGGGAGAGGGAGGGGACCACGTGTTGGAGGCACCTAGCTGGTGTCCCTGCTTTTTCAACTGCAGGCTCTACCTGCTGGGCTGTATCCTTGGAGAGAGGGACCGTGTGCAGAAAGGAGAGCGACTCCCTCCTCCACCCCCGCCCCCTTCGTCCCTGTCGTGAGTGCGGGAGACCCTGCTCTCTGAGCCATTTGTCGTGTGAGGCGTCCTGCGGGGCCTCCTGTCCCGCTCCCCACCTAAGAACGCAGGATATGGCGAGGCCAAAAAGGAACACCCATGGAGCCATAGGTAGGGGAGTCACACCACTGAAGTCTCACTGGAGGCTGGATTCACAGGACCTGCGACCTGCCTTCCACTTCTCTGCCTGCCAACCGACCGACTCACTCGACTCCCTCACCAACCAGCGCAGCCGCGGCAGTTATATCAGGGGCCAGTTGGCTGACTGGTAACAGCTGACGGTCAATTAGCCACAGCTGACGGCCATCACCACCCGAGTGAGCACCTTTCCACGTGAGGCTGAGAGCCTGGAAACTGCTCTCTGGGACTGTCCCCACAGTCCCTTTGTCCCTCTGCTGGCTGTGACCTAATGAGGAAGTGGCTCTGGAGACTGCTGTGCTGGGAGCAGCTGCCACCTCCCAGGTAGTGACAACCTGGGAGAAGCAGATTCCTAAGTCCCCAGCTCCCGCAGCCGCACCTGTGAAAGCATGCATTGCCCTCTCCAGTGAATTTTCAGGAAGTCTCCATGAAGGGGCCGTCCTCCTAGGGAAACCTGAGGAGGGACTCGTGTGACCCAGCCTGCAGAGCCTAGTGGGGGCAGGAGGCGTCCTGGGAAAGGAGAGGGGAGTGCGGCTCCTATTCATCAGGCATGGAGGTGGGCAAATCCAGGGAAAGGCCATTTTTTCATGCCCCTAATTAGGGGCAGCTGATGAGACTGAAAGAAGGGCCCCAAGCCCAGCCTGGGAGGCTTCCTGGAGGAGGTGAACAAGCAGGGCTAGCCCCTCAGAGGCAGAAATCAAGGGTGTTTGATGGGCCAGGGAGCAGCTTTAGCTACATGAAATTGGGGCATTGGCAGTAGGTGGGAAGAAGAGTGGCAGGGGTCGGCCTCACCTGGGAGAGTTAGAAATGCACCTTCTCAGGCCGCACCTGGACCTGCTTACCCAGATGTGAGGGTGTGAGGGTGGGGCCCAGCCATCCGGGTGTTAACAAACCCTCCTGGTGACTCGCAGGAGGGCTGGGGGGGGGGGATCCTGAGAAGCACTGTCATCGTTACTTAGCAACTGAGACGTCAGAGCTCAGATAATCCCACCTGCCTGTCTAGACCTCAGCAGGTCCTGGTGTTTCAGGCCTGAGCCTAGACGATTTGGTGCGCCTCTGTAAGGAAAGATTACAAAACTCTAGATAAGGAATGGGAACATACCGGGTCATGGAAGGGGCTTTTGCAAGCGAGGGAGGCATCATTAGCTTTACAGTACATTTGCCTCTGGATGGACAGCTCTGTGTCGTCAGAGGGGAGGCCGGAGCTGGAAGCAGGAAGCACAGGCCGGTTGGTCCCATCCCTTCCCAAGGGTTGGCCCAGGGCTTTGCCCCAGTGGAGAAATTCTACAGGCTTATGTGGACAACTCGGACGGTGCCATGCCACTTGCCTCCTGTAGGCAGTGGGTGTTGAGCTGTCACCTGCATCAGGCTTATTAAAAACAGATGGCTGGTCCCCACCCTCAAAGTCTCTGCTTCAGTCCCTCTGGAGTTGGGCCTGAGAGTCTGCATCTCTAACTATCTCCCAGGCAGGCCTGGCACTTTGCAGCGCCCCTTGCTCAAATGAAGAAGGTCAAG
This sequence comes from Rhinolophus ferrumequinum, assembly GCF_004115265.2. NCBI lineage: Eukaryota > Metazoa > Chordata > Mammalia > Chiroptera > Rhinolophidae > Rhinolophus > Rhinolophus ferrumequinum. Next base: position 11,725,447 of record NW_022680357.1, on the reverse strand, counting down.
ATGGGAGACGTGAGCATGACACCAAGCCAGGGCCCTTCTGAGCCTAGGACCCAGTGTAACTGCACAGGCCCTGCTCCCAGGCGCTCCTGGTGCTGTAGGTCTGGGGATTAGTACTTTACCGTTTGCAAAGCTCTTTCCTTTCATCCTCGTAACAACTCTCTTCACTAACAACCAGGTGCGGTGCTAGGCTAAGCATCTTGCCTGCCTTCCCACGAGAAGTGCTCTTATCAACCCTGGACATAGTCGCTGCATTATTCCCACTTTGCAGATGAGAAAACTGAGGTTCAGTAATGTCAAAGGCGCTGGCTGAGAGCCCACAGTGAGGCCCCGACCCAGGCATCCTGATTCTAGGGTTCCAGACCCACTGACACCTTCCCATCCAGCCCCTTCTACCAGCCTCACATTTCTTTCTTAACTGAAAGTGGGCCGGGCGGTACACACATTTCGCTACACCGAATCGCAGCTCCAGCAGACAGGTGATCATTGCTATAACTTCCTGGACACCTGCTCTGGGCTGGGTACTGCTTACGCTCAACGCTATGAGGCAGGTACTATTATGTTTCCATTGTCACATAGGAGGGAGCTGGAGCAAGTGGCTGGTGGTGCCAGGATTCTTGCCTGACTCTGCCTGAAGCTCAGCTCTGGGAATGTCCCACCAAAGCACCAGGCTGACAGGGGTCTGCTGGCCAGGACAGGGCCCAGCACCCAGGCCACAGGCCTTCCGAACCACTGCTCTCTGTGGTCACACCAGAGTGGGACGCTTTGTGGCTGGCGACGGTGGCTGCCTGAACACTGCCACAGGGCTCCAGGAAGGGCGTGGAGGAGGCTGGAGTCCCCTGAAGGTCGGGGCCCAGCCCTGCTCCAGGGGTCGGCATTTTATTTTCTGGCTTCTATTACGCAAAGGGCTCCGCACAGGCCTGACACACAGGTGGTCGGTCCCCTTCCCTTTTGTACCGTCTTGGCCTAATGATATTCTAAGAAGTAACGGAGGTCCCGGATGGGCCCCCAGTTCTCCCGAATCCCCCAAAGAGAGATGGGAGCCCCGCTGGTGACTGGGGGAGAGATGAGAGGGCATGGGGGAGGGGACACAACACAAACAGAACAGGGAACAGCATGGAACCGGGGGAGAGCAGGGGCTTGGGGCTCGTTAACTCCCGTTCCAACAGTGAGGCGCTCTGCCACCTGGTCATTGTGTGACCCTAACATGCTGCTGTCCTTTTCTGAGCCTGTTTCCTGTCTGGAAACTGGAGGGGTACAGATTATTTATGCAGAATGGAAAGCATCGGACCCCACGGCCTGGTCTGCTCCATGGATGGAACCTACTGCTTTTAATTAGTATCTTCTTTTTGGTTCCATTTAACTGTATTTACAGTAGAGAGCACAGTGTTGATGAAAGCAAGCACCTAATAAATACCAGCAAATTCTGCTGTTTCTTGTTAATTTTTTTGTTTCAGTTACAGTTGACATTCAGTAGGATTTTATATTGTCATTCTTATTCTTCTCATTGTTATTTTACTAGTTAGAGCCTGCGAACTCAGAATGTGCCCATTAAGGAGTGGGCTGTGGGCCTCGTGGAAACAGGCACAGCAGGAACAGGAGGGGGAGAGGAGGTTCCGTCGGAGAAGTGGAAGGGGCCCGCGTAGGAGACGGGAGGACAGCTGAGGTAAGTCTTGACATTTTCATGACTACAGATCTGAGAGCCACCGAGTCCGGTTTCAGGGGGCTGCGAGCTGCCTCTGGCAGGCAGGGAGCTGATCTGGACGGTGATCTATTCGAGAACTGCACTGTCCAGTCCGGTAGCCACCAGGCACGTGTGGCTTTCACCCGTGAAGCGTGGCTAGTGCGACTGAGAAACTGAGGATATGAGTTTCGTTTCATTTCAATTGAGAATAAATTCTAAAACCTGATACCCAATTCAGTAACCGGGGAAAACTTATAAGGATGTTTGCAATAATCTTGGGTATTTGAATTTCCTGTTTCAACTGAAAATTTTATGAAATTGAAAACATATTTCCAATAAAAATTGGAAATCTGGATTAAGGGGTTATAAGTAGAAAATGCATAACTATTGAATTTCAAAGAATTAGTGTCCCTCAAAAAAAATTGTATCTCGCTAATAATTATATAGCAAGTTGAGATAACACTTTTAATATACTGGGTTAAATAAATACACGAAAGTTAATGTCACTTGTTTATTTTCACTTTTTTAACATGGATGCTGGAAAGTTCTAAATTACATGTGTGGCTTGCATATATTTCCTTGGACGACATTTCTCTAAAGGATACATCAAAAGTATTTTTAACAGCATTAAGACTACTAGGATTTGTAATTTTGGGCAATTTGGTATTCGAAAATGATACCTCATTTGTTTTTAATTTTCCTTTCCTCGATTTTCACTGAGGTTCTTGAGTTTATGGGCTTATAATTCTGAAAATTGCCTATTTTTCTATTAGAGAATTTGTGTTTTTCACAGCAGTTTGTGAATGATCTTTCTGCATTAAATGTGGTACTTACTGCTTTTGAGGTTTGTTGCCTGCCTCTTTATTTTTGCTTATATTATTTGATGTGAAGAAGTTTAAAAATTTTGTGTGATCAAATATTTCCTTTGTGTTCAGAAACTATATTATTTGATGGTTTTGTCTTGTTTATGGTTTTATTTTTACTATTTAACTATTTCATCTGGGCTTTATTTCAGAATGTGGTATGAGGTATCGAACTAATGAGAAATTTGGGGGGAAAAGAGCAATTTTAAATGAGTTTTGAATTACTCAATGAGCATGTGCATACTTTATCCTGGTGTTTGTTTTTTGTGTTTTGAGTAGAGTCGTACTGTTGTATGTCTTTATAGATTTTTACAGTTTTCAGAGCACTTTTGCTTATCTTGTATAAGATTCAAAATAACCCAAGAAGATGGCTAGGACAGGCCATGTTACCCCGTTCTTTGTACACAGAAATCCTAGACTCGGTGATGTAAAATGGTTTGCCCAAAGATTGCCAGCTTAGAAGTGGTGGAGCTGGGATTGGGTTATGGGCATTCTGATTTTTTTCACTGGATTCATGCTGCATCACTTGGGATCAGAAGAAATGCTCCTTTCTTAGGTCGTTAAATTGACCTCCAGGAACTTGAACAAACAGAACATTTTACTCCTGAGATCAGATTACTTACGATAAACTAATCCAAACCTGATACGCCTCGGAGCCTGATTTCCTGCTCACATCCATTGCCCATTTTCTGAGGATTCAGACAGATATTTCTCAAGGTTCTTTTCAAGATTTGAAATATATTGACTAACTGTGAGTGAGACTTACTCCCTTTAGAGAACCACATTGTCAACAAACAGGATGTTTTTAAAAGATGGTTGATAACATTATTGTCCTATCTGACCACAGCCGCAATCCTCTCCTTTGCCTCCTCTAGACGTGATCTGTCATGGGTTTGGAGTGTGTCTTTCCAGACCTTTTGCTATGTGTTAACATCCATAGAAACTGTTGTTTTTGGTGTCATTCACCGAGTTGTTGGCAGTTGGGTGGTCTTCTGATTTGGCTGTTTTACACAATGCGGTGAACACACTGGTTTGAGCTTTCTTGTTGACACGGGCACACGCTTTTCCGGAGGAGACAATGAAATACAAAATTGCTCCACCCTAGGGTATGGGCCTATTTTGCTGCCAAAATATTCTGCAGAATGGTTCTAGCAATTTACCAGCAGCAGTGTGTGAGAGTACATGATCATACTTAGGTTTTTGGCAGTTGAACAGGGGGAAACTGTTATTTCGTTGTTTTAAGTTGCATTTTTCCAATTGCTAATGAGATTGAACATCTTTTCATAGGATCACTGGGTATTCGTGTTTCCTTTCCTGGGAATTGCTCGTTTTCCTTCTGATTTATTGTAACCAGTGTAAAAGGGTTCCTCCTTCCAAATATCTGTACATCTATTCTAAATAATAGTGACTATATATGTTACAAATATCTCCTGGAATGTTGCTTGCCTTTTAACTTTGTCTCTATAATATTTTGCTACGCTGAACCTTAACGTTTTAGTACATTAAGTCCTCGCTTAACGTTATTGATAGGTTCTTAGATCTGTGGTGAAACTGCATCTAATGAAACCAATTTTACCATAAGCTGATTGCTATAAATAAGAGTTCAGTGCCTATAGCATCTCATCAGCATTATAACAAAACAATGTATTTGAGGACTTGTATGGTCAAATTTATCAGTCTTCTCTTTTATGGCTTTAAAACATTTTATTTGTAAAGTACTTGAAAACCCCAAAGTCATAAACATTTGCTCATATTTTATTGTAATATTTTAATAGTTTTGGCTTTGACTACAGTTTATTTTTGTGTGTCATCTGGGGTAGGGATCCAATTTATATTTTCTTCTAAATGCACAGCCAATTGTCTCAACACAAATTATTAAAGAGTCTTTCTTTCCCTACGCATGTAAAGTAACTCCATTACCATATATTGAACCTTCACTTCTGCCGGGTCTGTATTCTCTTTCATTGATGTATTTGTGTATCATATAGCTTTGTAGTACATTTGTGGTATCTGGTGGGAGAAGCTTTCCTTTGTTTTTCCCCCTAAAATTGTCCTGGCTCTTCTTTAGAATTTCAGAATAAGCTTGTGAAATTCTGTGAAAAATATGATTAGGACTTTGATTAATTGGAACTGCATTTAATATATAAAATAATTTGGGTGGAATTGACTGAGAGTTTTATAATATTGAGTCATCTCATTTTAAAATGGTACGTCACCCCATTTGTATAAGTCTCTGGTTCAGTAAAGATTTATAGTTGTCTACATAAAGATCTTTATATATATATATATACATATATATATATATATATATTTTAATTAAAGTTTATTGGGGCGACAATTGTTAGTAAAGTTACATAGATTCCAGGTGTACAATTCTGTATTACATCATCTATAAATCCCATTGTGTGTTCACCACCCAGAGTCAGTTCTTCTTCCATCACCATACATTTGATCCCCCTTACCCTCATCTCCCACCCCCACCCCCATTACCCTCTGGTAACCACGAAATTATTGTCTGTGTCTATGAGTTTTTGTTTCTCATTTGTTTGTCTTCTTCTTTTGTTGTTTTTGGTTTATATACCACATATCAGTGAAATCATATGGTTCTCTGCTTTTTCTGTCTGACTTATTTCGCTTAGCCTTGTAATCTCAAGATCCACCCATGTTGTGACAAATGTTCCTATATCATGTTTTCTTACCGCCGAATAGTATTCCATTGTGTATATATACCACAACTTCTTTATCCATTCATCTATCGAAGGACATTTTGGTTGTTTCCATGTCTTGGGCACCGTAAACAAAGCTGCAGTGAACATTGGTGCACACTTGTCTTTATGGATAAATGTTTTCAGATTTTTTGGGTAGATATCCAGGAGAGGGATTGCTGGGTCATATGGTAATTCTATTCGTAATTGTTTGAGGAACCTCCACACTGCCTTCCATAGTGGCTGCACCAGTCTGCATTCCCACCAACAGTGTATGAGGGTTCCTTTTTCTCCACAGCCTCTCCAACACTTGTTACTATTTGTCTTGTTGATGACAGCCATTCTGACTGGGGTGAGGTGATATCTCATTGTGGTTTTTATGTGCATTTCTCTGATGATTAGTGATGTTGAGCATTTTTTCATATGTCTATTTGCCATTTGTATGTCCTCTTTGGAGAAATGTCTCTTCAGGTCCTCTGCCTATTTTTCAATTGGGTTGTTGGTTTATTTGTGGTTGAGTTGTATGAGTTCCTTGTATATTTTGGATATTAGCCCCTTATTGGAGGTGCTGTTTGCAAAAATCTTTGCCATTCAGTTCGTTGCCTCTTTATTTTGTCAATGGTTTCTTTTGCTGTGCAGAAGCTTTTAAGTTTGATACAGTCCCATTCATTTATTTTAGCTTTTACTTCCTTTGCCTTTGGAGTCAAATTTATAAAATGCTCTTTGAACCCACGGTCCATAAGTTTAGTACCTATGTGTTCTGCTATGCAGTTTATTGTTTCAGGTCTTATGCTTGGGTCTTTAGTCCATCTTGCACCTTCTAATAGTGTCCTTGCCAGGGAACGATTCCACAGGTCTTCTTACAGGAAGTGCACATTACACCTGTGAAATCGGGGACTGCCCAGTGGTCAAGAGTGCAGGCCCTGGACTCAGAATGCATGGTTTAAATCCCACTCTGCCCACTGTGGACCTTGAGCTTCAGTCGCCACGTCTATGAGATGTAAAATGGACCACAGTACCTACCGGGAGATAGAGGTGATGATGGAGAGAACGTGTGTGGTGCATTGACTTGTCTTCCTCCCCGCATTTATATATATGGAAGCCCTAAGCCCCAGTGTGACTATATTTAGAGGTGGGGGCCTTTAAGGAGGTAATTAAGGTTAAATGAGGTCGTGAGGGTGGGGCCCGAATCTAATACCTCGGACTGTGTCCTTAGAAGAGGAGGAGGAGACATCAGGAGTGCACACAGGAGAGAAAAGCCACATGAGCCCAGGGAGAAGGTGACTGTCTGTAAGCCGAGGAGACAGGCTTCAGAAGAAACCAGCCGGGCTGGCACTTTGATCTTGAACTTGAGAAGACCAGTTTCTGTTGTATAAGCCACCCCGTCTGTGGCACTTTGTCCTGGCAGCCCTACCAGACACCATGTGCATCACAATACCTGGCAGACTGTAAGCACTCAGTGCATTTTGGCCACTGTTAGTTGTTATTATCAAAGCTGTTAGCAGGTACCATCATTCCACAGGCTGTTAGGACAAAAACAGACAACTCATGTTCGGAGCCCGACCTATTTTGCCAGCTCCTTCCTTCCTCGCCATTGAGGAACATTCCACAGACATATAAAGTGACTTGGGTTTTTAGATAACACCTGCATTGTTAAACTCTAACACCAGAGTCACTTGTAGAGCTTTGTGCCCTGAGGTAAAGCAGGTTGGCTGGTGATAAAAGGTGAATTGTGCCCATGAGAAAGCTGGGGCTCACGCATCAAGAGACAATAGTACATTCAGAATCGGGGTTCTTGCTGATTTCAAGTTACAAACTGATATTGTACAACTTTGCCAAAAGGTAGCATGTGAGCCCAAAAAGAAAAGCAAATGTGCACGAGGCAGCTCTGACCCTGAGGTGCCAGGTTTCTTTGATGTCTCGTCCTGGATAGTTTTCCCTGAACCGTGGCTGTTGGAAGGTACCAGGTGTGGAAAGGAAATGAGCACGAATCCCCTGTCAGAACTTGAGTTCAAGGGCAGCCGCCCCAAGTGTGTGTCCATTAGCAAGTTATTAACCTCTGGTCTGCGCTTCCTCCCTGGGAGCCTGACTAAGGGCTTTCTTTGCCTTTTATCCACTCGCCCTGGTTGGAGTGTGGTTTTCATCTAATGTACAATTTGCATTATAATTATCAAATCTCAAGGCTAAATGAGACTCTGATCTCCAGCATCATCTAGCCCAGTGATTTGGGGGGAAAAAGGGGAAAATGCAGGGAGCAGCGTTTGGGGCCCAGCACCTCCCATTTCAGCCAGAGTAGCCCCACCCCTTATCAGTTTTACATTTAGTTTGGTGTGGAGCTAACGTCAGCTGAGAGTCTCCCAGCACCTTAAAGATGTAGGTAAGATTGGCTTAAACCTCTATGTCAGGGCTTTTGGGAGGTGGACAGTGCCTTCCCAAATTTCCCCAAATCCCTAGAGGTTTCTTATGGGCTCATCGTGACCTCTGATTTTATGCTTCTACCAAATTTTCATATGCGCTGAAGTAGTCAGCAGACAGCCTGGGCTGTCACCCGTTATCTTGTGCCGGGGAGTGAGGGGCTGGGGGGCTGCTACCTCCTGAGAACCTTGCGTCTCTGTTGTGCCCTGAACGCACGGAAGTGCCCACGCACTATTGTCTCAGTGAGTATCCACTGAAGCCATTTCACAGACAGGGGAGCTGAGGCCAGGGCAGGACAAGAGCCAGGATGTCTCATGGGAAGAGGAACAGGCTTTTGTGTTGGAATCCCGGCTCTACCCCTTCCCGGCTGTGTGATTTGGGGCAACTTCCCTAACTTCTCTGAGCCTCTTCATTTATCTGGAAAACAGGGCTGAAACAGTCTTCCTCTGAGAGTTATCCTGAGGATGACAGCTAATGGACGGAAGGCACCTGGCAGGCCGTCGACACCAAATTAAATGTAAACGTTCTCCTGTCTTCACAGAATTTGCTCCCTTTCTTACAGGAAGAAGGAAGAAGAAACACTAACCTCATTCTTTGAGATCTAGTATCCACCGTGTCCTCATAGCTGGATTTTAGTAAATTTATGCAGAATGTGGGGCCAATGAGTTTTCAGTTTTCCCACATCCTCACCACGCTTGTTACTTATTTTTGACAGTCGCGTCCTAGCGGGTAAGAGGTGGTATCTCATTACAGTTTTGATTTGCGTTTCCCTAATGATGACTGATGCTCAGCAACTTTTCGTGTGCTTTTGGTCATTTGTATGTTATGTCTTCTTAGGTGAAATGTCTGTTCAAGGGCTTTGTCCATTTGTGAACGGGTTGTTTGGGATTCTTGTTGTTGTTGAGTTTTAGGAGTTCTCTGTGTATGCTGGATATGAATCCCTTATCAGATACGTGATTTGTATGTATTTTCTCCCATTCGGTGGGTTGGTCTTTTACTCTGTTGATACTGTCTTTGCACAAAATTTAAAAATTTTCATAAGTCCAATTTGTCTTTTTTGTTGTTGTTGCCTGTGTCTTTGGTGTCACATCCAAATAATAATAATAATAATTAATAATAATAATTAATAATTGCCAAATCCAATGGAGTGAAGTTTGACCCTACGTTTTCTTCTCAGAGTTTTATCGTTTTAGGTCTTACATTGAGGTCTTTGATTCATTTTGAGATAATTTTTGTAGATGGTGTTAAGGAAGGATTCAACTTCCTTCTTTTAATGTGGATAATCCATGTGGGTTTTATTTCTAGGTTCTCCATTCCATTTGTGTATCTGTCTTTATGCCATTGCCACACTTTTGATTACTGGAGCTTCGTTACAAGTTTTAAAACCAGGAAGTATGAGTCCCCTTTGTTCTTTTTCAAGGTTGTTTTAGCTACTTGAGGTCCCTGGAGGTTTCACATGAACTTTAAGATGGGATTTTTTTCTATTTCTGAAAGCACATCGTGGGGATTTTGAAAGGGATGGCATTGCATCTGTGGATTGCTTTGGGTAATATTGACATCTTTACAACATCAAGGCTTCCAGTCCATGAACATGGGGTGTTTCTTTCTTTTATTTATGTTTTCATGTCTTCTCTAATTTCTTTCAGCCGTATTTTGTAGTTAATTGTACAAGTATTTCACCTCTTTGGTTAAGTCAATTCTGAAGGGTTTTTTTTGTGTTTTTTTTTTAATGGTTTGTAAGTAGAATTTTTTTTCCTATATGGCTTTTATTATGCTGAGGTAGGTCCCTTCCATTCCTGGTTTGTGGAGCGTTTTTTATCACGAAAGCGTTGAATTTTGTTTTCTTCATTTCATTTTTTTAAGATTCCCATCCTCCCCATCCCTTCTCCTTTGGCACCATAAGCTATTCTCTATATCTGTGGGTCTGTTTGTTTGTTTTTTCATTTGTTTAGATTCCACACATAAGTGAAATCACATGATATTTGTCTATCTCTGTCTAACATATTTCACTCAGCACAGCACCGTCTAGGGCCATCCATGTTGTCGCAAATGGCAAGATTTCATTCTTTTTTATGGCTGAATAATATTCTATTGGAGGTATGACCGTGTCTTGATCCTTTCATCTATTGATGGACGTTGTTTTCTTTGTGATTTACTGTGAGGATTACATTTAACATCCTCAAGTTATTTTGAAGAACCATTTGAGTTGGTGTCAGCTCACCTTGGGTGACACACAGCTCGGTCACTCTGCTCTACAGCTGCATTCCCACCCCTTTGGGACGTGGATGTTACAGTTACATCTTTATGCAGTGTGTGCGCCAAAACATAAACGAATGATTCTTTTAACTGCTTTAATCTCTTGCGTCTGTAGACAACAAAGTGTGGAGTTACAAACCAATAATACTGGCTTGTAGACTAGCTTGTTCGTTGGTCTTTACTCCAGGGCCGGGCGCCCAAGGGAGTCTGGAAGGAGTGGGGACCATCCTGGCCACGGAACCGGTGCTGGGAGAGAGGTGGCTTGGCGAGAAAGGAGGACAGAGTTGTTGTTTAAGTGACAGATGAAAGGTCATGAAGAGTTTGAAGAGTTGTTGCTGTGGGGACACTAGAGTTAACGCACTGGCAGGACAGGAGTGCGTCAGAGCACAAACTCTGAAGCCAAGGTTGCAGAGGTGGCACAGTTGTGCTGGCCTGGCCTGGGAGAGGCACGTGGCACGGGGGAGACGCCTCTGGAGCGGGGAGCTCAGAGAAGTGAGACGTGGGGTGTCAGTTGGCGCGGGGTGCTAACCCGCAGTAAGTGAGAAGCAGCTCAGAGGTCGACAGATGAGCCCAAGCCTAGGAGAGAGGGGGTGACAGGCAGATGGCATGAGCTTCAAAGGAACTGATGTTTTTAAGGAAGCCACGTGGTTTAAAATTGGGAAATCGAGAGTCAGGAATATGGATTGAAGGAGAAACAAAACGACAGCCCATACTTGGGAGAGCTCGAGGGAGTCCCGTCCTTGGGAGAGCGAGCTGTGTTGGGAGGTGGCCAGGAAGCTAAGACACTTCGTGGAGGAGAGGTGAGGACGTCAGGGAGGAAACCAGGGAGCGGAGATTGGGATGGGCTGTGGCCAAGATAATCCGGGATGTTCCACAGGGAAGCTGTCCCCCCCATTTCTCCTGGGAGCTGGGGGACCTCGGGCCAGCACTCCCTCCGTGCTTAGTTTCCTCATCTGTTCCAATACAGACTAAAGCATCTGCCTCGCTGCGTTGGCCTAAGTGTTGGGTGAGCTGGGGGCTGCAGTGTGGGTCCAGGGCCGTCCACGTGCATGCCCTCAAACACGTGCTTGTCCTATGCCCATTTCACCAGCCCAGTCGTGGCCTTCCCACAGCACGGGGCCCAGCGGGCTGCATGACACCCTTCGTGAGGCCCTGGTCAAAATCTACCCAGCTTTTGGTGGTATGAGTTACATACACTCATGCCGGGCTCTTATACTCCTGAGAACCTTTTTCTTCTGTTACCATATCAGGTTAAAAAGGTGAAACTCCTTGCTGTACGGTATGAATTTTTATTGGAGGACGGGGTGGGGGTGGGGGGCGGTGTAGCATTTCGTCCTGCAGGTCGCAGCTTAAATGTCACTTCTGTCGAGAGCACTCCTTGGGCTAGTCCCACGGTTCTCAACTGGGTACCACCCTCATTCAGGTGACATGTGGCCGTATCTGGAGACATTTCTGGTTGTCACAACTGAAAGCATTCTGCTGGCATCCAGTGGGTGGAGGCCAGGGAGGCTATGAGCGCCCTGCCGTGCACTGGACACCCCGCGACCCAGTTGTCCAGCCCTAAGTGTGAGCAGTGCCGGCCCGTGGAGAGCAGGTCCTGGCCCCGTTATTCTTTCTCCACCCCCTGCTTCTCCTCCGCGGCACTTACTGCGTGCGGTCTGTAATAGGCTGGACAGCTGACGAGGTCCTTTTACTGTCCGTCTGCCTGGTTGTAAGACCAGGACAGTGGGGTCTTCCATCTTGTTCCCCACATGTACACAGTAGGTGCCCAGTAACTGCGTTTTTGAGTGAAGGCATAGGAACCTGTAATGAGGGCTTTTTTCTGTATGGAATTTTGATTGTGCATCTCCAGTTTATACAGATCCACCTGATGAGTCAAAATGGGATTTGGCTCCACTACAAATCCTGTTGTCCGGGATGTTGTGTGAGGTGGTGAGCGGCCTTGGTGGACGTGTTTATAACATGTGCATTGAAAGTTCACCTACACCCCAACTGCTGGAAAACAACTGAGACAAAGAAATAGCATAAACCGAGTCATGTATAAAACATCACCATTTTTATTTTGTCCTTGTAAAGAGGTGTGTCAACCAGATTGTAACAAAATTACCACAGCTTATTCAAAAGAAAATTTTAATACAAGAGATTTTAGAAAATTAAACACATTTGTTTAGAAATTCTCTCATGTAAACCTTAACCTAAGAGGGTAGGTAGATAACTACACGTTTCAGAGCGAATCCACCGCTGTCCAGGCTTCCCTTACAGACACAGCAGACTGGCCTCTAGCTGTCACCTTAGCACCCCTGACAGACACTCACTGGGACCCCGTCGTGGGGCCCTTGGCTCCCGCATTCAGAAGACCCCCTCCTCCCAGCGGCAGTGTTACTACCACACGGCCGTGCCAGGGACGGTGAAGCTAAGGCTGCAGAGGCACGTTCTTTCCGGGCTGAACCCTAGATAATAAACAATCCTCACCCACCCCCACCCCCTCATGCCTAGACACGCATGTTCTCTGGACTCATGTCTGGAGTCACCCGTGAGCAACTCTGGTTGCAAGCGTACAATCCACCATCATGTATCCTTCCATGTCCTCAGCCCCAGTTTTTGCAAGGGGCACCCCCTGAATGGTTAACATCGACAGGGAGAGAACCGTCAACGGTGAAAGAGTGGCATCTCCTCTGGTAGTTCACGATGGCAGGAGCCGACCTGATCAGACCCACGGGGCAGGTGGCAGCCTGGGCAGGTCAGCTAGTGGTTTTCCAGTTATGATGGGAAAACATTCATGCTCCAGGAAGAACTGGACCCCAAAACACTAATGAATCCCGCATGTTCTACTGGTAGGATGCTCGTCCATACTGTAGGCTCAACTGTCTTTTAGAGAAATCCAATTTCTTTCTGAAGAAACTGATTAGGGAGGTAAGGAAACCCATTCAATGTGGTCGTTAGGCTTTAGCGACAAAAGTGAGGGCTCTGTGGCAGCACTGAGAGCTACCCAGGCCAGGCCCATACATTGGCAAAGGCTCATGGCTGAAAAGCTGAGACGCCCACATCACACTGGTGGTGACTGTGGGATGAGTAGACGGCAGGTTTGCTCGGATCATGGAGCTCGTCGGTGCTCCACCCTCCTTCCCGGTGACCCGGCAGCCGAAGTTCTATTTTACAAACATAATCAAGACCACATGTTCCAGAAGCATGAAAACGAACTTTCTGGCATGGAAATGTTAGATAAAATATACAGTACAAAATTAACACAGAAGCCAATCTGCAGCAAATATTTCATGTTAGCTTTAATGAAACAATGCACAATATTTTGAAAAAGGATCATTGCAAAAGGCCTTGCTCGGGAAGTAGGCGCTTGCCTGCAGGAAGCCCCTCTGCTGCCGAGTGCAGCCGCAGGCTGGGGAGACGGCCCAGCGCGTGTGAAACACCAAGGAAAGGTAAGACAGATACGGCCTTGGTGGCTGAAGCTGAGCATGAGATGTGCCCGTCCAGATGCCTGTCAGCCAGCCTGGTGGGCAGCTGGGCCCTGGGCAGGTCTCTCTCAGGCAGGCCCGGTGTGTCCATTCCCCGCTGCAGCCTGAAAAGCCAGCCTGTCCTTGCCGTCAGGTACACGGCAGCTGAGGCAGTATGCCGTGGGAGCGCCTCGCCGTCATGGGCACTGGTGCGGGGCAGGGAGCAGGCGGCAGGATGGCAGACGGATTCTGCAGGGGACTGATTAGGAGGGCGCCTGCTGAGACCCCAGAGGACAGGGCCTGGCCTGCATGTGAGGGGCCGGCTGGCATCTCTGGGCTGTCACCCCCATGTGAAGGTGAGTGGGTGGGGTGGGGGGCCGAGGCCTGCAACCCTGTGACCTGGTCCTCAGGTGGGCAGATTGTCCCATGTGATACCAAGAGGAAAAGGAGGGCACTGGCTGGCCTGGCCACAGCGCTGGCTCTGGGTCTGGGACACAAGCAGCACTGCGTCTGGTCCACGGGGCTGGCTGCTGGCTGCTTTCCTGGCTCCTGACTGCGCCCGACCTGGGCATTCATTCTTGCTGCCTCTCAGCATTAGCTGTGTGGTCCTGTGGATGGAAACAGCTCCGAGGGCCTCTGTTTTGCTACAGGCACAACACACAACCTGCCACGCCTGTAAAATTGCAGTGGCTCTCAAGGAACTCATGAGCTCAGAGCAGCGTGCTGCCATCAGACCTTGTCCACAAGCCCTGGCCCACGGCCCTCGCTTTCGCTGTTTGTGCCTTGCTGGGTCTCACTAGGTGATATGGTCTTTGTAACTCAATCAGGTGACCCCTTTGGTAACCAGGGAGCCCTGGGACGCGCCTGGCTGTTGGCGACCACCCTGGGCATTGTGGTCTGTGAAAGCCACCTCCTCCCCCAGGGCCGGACCGGACAAATGCGGGCTGTTCTAACCTCGGCTCAGCTCTCGGGGGTTGCGTGTCAGTAACGCGAGCAGATGTGCCCGTGAATGAGCTTGAGAGCTGGAGCCAGCTGTGCCCAGCCGCGGTGGTAGCCTGACTGCAGGGGAGCTGGCTGACAAAGCTCGCTCCTGGGTCAGGAGTTGCTCTCGGCTGGGGGTACCCCAGCTGTGGACTCCCTTCCGGGGAGCTCTGCATTCCTCTTAAGGAGAGACACCTCTGCCAGCCCTACTCCTCCTGGGTTTCTTTCATCTGGGGGAAGGAAGAAGCAGACGAGATGATGGCAGAGACAGAGATTGGTGATGTCTGCCCTGTTCTTGCTAGAGCAGCCTGAGAGCAGACAGCCTGCCTTTGGTGACAGGACCTAGAAGGGAGCCTTCCGCCCAGTCCAGGTGTCCTCAAGGTCAAGGCTGTCTAGAGACAGGCAGGCCCCTTTGGCTTCCCTCTGAATGCGGAGGCTTCATCTCTTCGCTGCCAAGTTTGGAGGCAACAAAGACCCTCCTAATTGGATCAGGAGATAGAAGCAGCTTCAACTGGTCCTTTCTGCAGGGCCATCTTTCCCCGATGGTCACAGGGGCTGAGTGCGTCCTGAGTGCAGGAACAGCCTGCACTCTGAATTGTATCTGGGTCAAAGGGCATTGAGCGCCAAATGGGGTGGCATTTAGTTCCGCAGCTCTCAGCCTGGACCTCAGTGGCCTGGGTGCTTTGTCTCCTTTCTCCAGGAGCTGGGGAGTCTTCCCTTCAACGCCGGCCTCCCCACACTGCAGAGCAGGGCCAGGGGTACTTGGGGCAGCTGGATAGAGTAAATCATTGCAGAATATTCTATGTGATTCCAAAGTTAAGGCTTTGACGAGTTGCTGTGATGAGCTAAAATCAGAAGGGTAGTCTGTATGTTGAAGATGATTCCAGCGTTTCTGCATGATCACAAGAAAGGGAGTGCCAGGAACAAGCAGCCCGATGTTTCCTGTGTGGTCCCAGGAACCTGCTTTTAGAGTCCACACTTTGAGAGAGCAGGGCATAGTTTCCATGATTAATTTTTAAGAAATGCGGAGGCAGGGTTTCTCCTTTTAAATACAGGCTGAGTGGGACTTGTTTCTCCCAGCTTAGCATCCGTCCTGTCATAGGCCTGGGGGCCTTTTTTGTTTTGTGTTACTTGGTTTTTAGCTTCCAGAGCAGAATGGCAAAGCAGCTTCCTGGAGCGGTGGCTGCAGGCCAGGCGATTGGCACTCAGAGGTGTGTCAGGTCAGGTGCCAGAAGGTTGGCTGATCAGAACTCTGGGCCCCGGGTGGGGGGGCAGCAGAGGTGGGTGTTTCCATTCTGTATTGAACAGAAACGGAAACAGGGGGGATTCTGGGGGGCAGGCTCCACTGTGCAGACTGGCATTTCTGGATCAGTTGTCTAGCTGGGAGCCAGGACCTCCTTCAGAGGGACCTGGGGGGAGTTAGGCAAACGCGGGGGGCAGGACTGGGGCAGCTTGGGCATTGGGACAGTCCGATGACGTCGCCCCGAGGAGGGCTGTTCCAAGCAGCCAGCCCCAGCGGCCCAGTCGGACTTGGAATTGAACCGAAGAGCACATGTAGCTGGGACCTTGGCAAACGAGGGCGAGAGGAGCCGTGCTGCCTTTCTAGGACGCAGCGTCCCTCAGGTCCCCTTGCCGCACATGCCTGCTTCCAGCCGTGGAGACAGACGGCTGGCCTGTTTGCTCACCTGGCTGAGTTTTCCCTCGGAGGTAGGTCCTCAGGCCCCCTCATGTCTCAGGGGCTGTGCGCACATCACGCCAGCTTTGCTTCTCTGCCCCGAATGAGTGTCCGCCCTTCTGGCTAAAGGGAAGAAAACCTTCCAGGTGACATGCCCGAGTTTCCCTCTGTCTGGGAAACGCTCAGTGCCTGCCCGGGCCGTTCCTCGAGTTCTAGGTACAGTCTGTGGTTAGCCTTCCACTGCCCACGTCTCAGGGACGTTCACGTCATCACCACATTCCCTACGTCTCTGTCTTCCTCGGGTCACTTATCCTCGTGTGGTCCATCTTACAACCTCCTAATTTTGTAATCTTTCTCCCAGAAAATGCAGACTCTTCCTAAGTGTACTCGGTGGCTGAGGACGGCTCTTGCCCGGGGTGGGGGACGGTTCTGTGGTTCTGGCTGTTAAAACTGGCAGGGCCATGCTGGTCCTGGGAGGCGACCTGACCGGGGGTGTTGGAGGGAAAGCCTGGGTGGCCGCCGTGCCCTCGTCTTTCTCCCATTTGCACCTGTCAGCAGGGTCCTGCTCCCGCTGAGAGCACGGTGGGGGCAGAGGGTGCACGGCGAACCCATGTCTTCCGGGGACAGTCATGGTTTGTCCAGAGAGGACACAGTCCAGGCTCCCTGAGCCATGTTGAGGCCCATGGAGCCGGAGTCGGTCTGGAAGCCGAGGGCCGGCAGAATCGTCCGCAGCGGTTACAGCCGAGTCTCTCTCATGACCTTGAGGCCTCTGGGCTTGTGAGGCCAAAGCCATCGACTTCTGGACAGCTCGGGGCTCTCTAAGTGCGGTCACCAGGTCGCTGCTGATAGCTGCCTGGATGGGTGAGGACCCCCAAGCCTGACAAAGGTGCACGGGGGCCCGGGGGGCCTCAGGTTTCCTGCATGGGCTGGTCCTTCCAGAAGCCAGTGGTGAGGAGGTGGGGGACGGGTGTGCTCCAAGGACGACAGTTCAGCGTCACTTACTGGCTCCTTCACGTGAAGGCCGTGCATCGTCTCCCTGGAGGAGTGATGCCACGAGCTCCTGCTGGCCATGGTGGCGATGACCACGGGTAGGAAATAACAGGGAAAGGAACAGGGCCCCCACCCCACCCCACATGGCCATAAGTTGTAGCAGGCAATAACATTAAAAAGAAAAAGAGTAACAGTCATTCTAATTCCCACGTGGGAAAGAGTCAAGAGGTGGTTTCTGAGTGAACCTTCTGACCAAGAGAAACACTGGAGTCGCGCAGCTCCACCAGGGGCTCCAAGCCCGGGCTGGTGCCCACCCTCCTGCTGACCCTGGGCTGCAGGAAGGGGATGAATGACGCTTGCCGCTCAGGGCAGAGCCTGGGAGGGCGGTGCCCACGTGTCCAAGTCTGTCCAGCGAGGAGCTGCCTTGCTCTCTGACCAGTTTAATCGGGGTGTCATGTGACCGACGGGGAAGGGGTGCTCGCTGGAGTTTACCAGCTGGATGTGGTTGTCACTCCGAGGTGTAAGGGGCCAGCTGCCGTGGCCAGACTGGAGGCGGAGTGGCCGGGGGAGGCAGCTGGCGCAGCTCGTAGGGCCCGAGTCTGGGGTTCCATTGAGGTCAGAGGTCGCCGCTCTGGGGCTCCACGTTGCGCGCCGTCTCCCTGGGGTGACTGCGGGACAGCTTGGGGAAGCGGGCAGCCACTTTGGAGCGGCTGTTTTTGTTCAGTGGCTCTCCGGGAGGGGTAATGTCCCTGCAAGACAGAGCAGGGGAGAATCTGGTTAAGTCGGGGTTCCAAATGCAAACACTGCAGGTGGACAGCAAGCCGGGTGGGAGAATGGCCAGGTGGTCAGAGGGAACAGGTGCTGCCCAGAGTATGACGTGGAGAAATGGGAAATCCATAGTTACGTACACATTCTGTCTGTTGAAAGCACCCAAGTTGAGCTGTGGGTTCAAGCTAGCTTGTGGGGCCACCAGTTCCAGACCCCATTTTAAGGCTGTGAAGGAAGGTACTAGCCATGGCTTTCTCCCCCCTCCACCCCCATTTTCATTGATCTTCCAGCAAAGGCACATTTCAAAGAAAATAAAATGCTTTGGAGAACACTGCGTAGAAAGTCGTAAAAGATGGGTAGAACACACACAGGACAGGGGCTTCTTGTGGAATTCATCCCGAGAATAATCAGGACGGGTGCTGAGGTCGGATTCTAAGGGCGTTTATCAAAGTGCGTGCGAAAGAGCCAGAAACAGGGACCAGCTGATGAGTCCAACACAGGGTCACGACCCAGGTATAAAACCTTCAGTGGCAACAGGAAGCCACTGAAGATAACGAAGTAGGTCAAGTCATGTGATGAGAACACAGGGTGAGACAAAGCAGGGAGGGTGTAACCTTCCCACATGGAGGAAAACGCCAACGGATATGCTCGTTCATTCCTTCATCTCAGGGAGCTTTCCTGAACACACACGTGGCCAAGCACTGGGGATAAAAGTGACCATAACAGAGTTTCCTAGGCCCCGTGGAGCTCACAGGCGGCGTGGGGTGGAGGTGAGACAGTGTCGCGTATTCTCCCAGGCCCCGTGGAGCTCACAGTGTCATTTATTATAAAAGTTAAGGTCACCAATGTCCCCAGGGCGTCTCTGAGAGGTCAGCCTGAGGCTGCTCGAAGGGGCAGGAAGTGCCCTGGAGAGGGCTGTGTGGCTGAGGGTACGGCTGGGAGAGGCCCGTGGAGCAGCACCGAGGCAGGGGACTCCCCAGGCTGGTGGCATGTGACGTGGCCTCTGCCTGCTGGGTGGACAGTGTACTGGAGGGGCCAGTGCTCTGGGCCCAGGGAGCATGCGCAGAAGCCGGCCGCTGTGAATGCAGAAGTGGTGAACTCTGGTTTATCTCTTAGGGCCACTGTAACCTGGCCAGGCCCTGAGTGGCTTCAGGCAACACAGATGCGCTGTCCCCCAGTCCTGGACATGGGATGTCCACAGTGGGTGATCCCCGGCTGCGGTCAAGGTGTCGGCCGGGCTGCTTTCTCCTGGCGGCTCCAGGGGAGACACGAGCAGTGTAGGGGTGTCACATCTTTCTTTCTCCCTCTGATAAGGACCCTGTGACCACACAGGCCGGCCTGGATAATCCCCCTGGTGCCGAGACCCATACTCCCGCCTGCAGAGTCCCCTTTGCCATGTAAGGGGTCACATTCGTGGGTTTCAGGGATTAGGGTGTGGACATTTGGGGGGGGGCATTATTCTGTTTAACGCAGACTGAGATGCTTTTTACTATCACTTATTATCTTAACTTTGTGTCACTGAACCTTCGTGAATCTTTTGGTTTGAATGGCTGTAAAGTACATACAGCAAAACGTTTCATTGGTGGCTAGGTGCTAACATTTGTATTTTCTTTTTTAAAAAGGTATTTTTCAACTACAGTTGACATACAATATTATATTAGTTTCAGGTGTACAACAGAGTGATCAGACATTTTATAACGTACGAAGTGATCCCCCTCCCAATTAGGCTAGTACCCCCCGGCACTATACATAGTTTTTGTAATATTACTGACTCTATTCCCTGTGCTGCACTTTACATCCCATGACTATTTTGAAATTACCAATGTGTACTTCTTAATCCCTTCACCATTTTCATCCGGCTCCCCAACTCCCTTCCCATCTGGCGACCATCAGTTTGTTCTCTGCATCTATGAGTTTGTTTGTTCATTGATTTTGTTCTTTAGATTTCACACATAAGTGAGATCATATGGTGTTTGTCTTTCTTAGTCTGACTTATTTCACTGAGGATAATGTTCTAGGTCCATCCATGTTGTCACACATGGTAAGATTTCATTCTTTTTATGGCCAGGTAACACTCCATTGTATAATGTACCACCTCTTTTTTATCCAGTCATCTGATGGGCACTTAGGTTGCTTCCATTATCTTGACTATTGTAAGTAATGCTGCAATGAACATAGGGGCATAGATATCTTTTTGAATTCATGTTTTGGATTTCTTCAGATAAATACCAAGGAGTTGAATTTGTGGGTCATAAGGTAGTCCTAGTTTTAATTTTTTGAGGAACCTCCATACTGATTTCCATAGCGGCTGCAGCAATCTGCAACCCCACCAACAAAGCACGAGGGTTCCCTTTTCTCCACAGCCTCACCAATAATTGTTTGTTTGTTGATTTATTGATGGCCAGTCTGACAGGGTGAGGTGATATTTCATTGTGGTTTTAATTTGCATTTGTCTAATGAATAGTGATGTTGGGTACCTTTCCATATGTCTATTGGCCATCTGTGTGTCCTCTTTGGAGAAATGTCTATTCTGGTCCTCTGCCTGTTTTTAATTGGATTGTCTTTTTGGTGTTGAGCTGTATGAATTCCTTATATGTTGAATACTAACCCCTTATCAGACGTATCATTAGCAAATATCTTCTCCCATTCTGTAGGCTGTCTTTTCATTTTGTTGATGGTTTCCTTTGCTGCAGACTGAGATTTGAATAGGAAATTAAAGGGTGATATTACAGCTGATAGAAAATATCAATGAGAAATAAGAAAAAAACTTGTCTAATATCTCACGCGTCCAAAATGCTTTTGGAAAACACACCTGACTAAGGTTGAGGCTCCTCCTTCCATCCTACGTGGCTTCAGCTCCAGGTAAGTCCTGAACCACACTGGACTCTGCAGGGCACAGAGGCCGGGGAGGACCAAGGCCACTCGGTGAGTAAGTGGCAGATCTAGGGTGGTCCCAGCGCAGTGCAGGTGAATTAGGGAATGAGTCACACTCAAAAAGAAATCATGTTCTCCCCCCACCGCAGGGGTCCCCTCAGGGCTCCTAAAATATCCCAATTGATCCCTGATTGATCCCAGTCTCTCAGGAAAGGTTCTGTTTACCATGCTCTGATTTTCACACCTTTGCAGGGACACTCTGCTCAGTGTTTTGAGTTCAGGGTGATAGCTCGATAAGATGACAAAATGCAAAAGCCCCAATTGTTCCTTTCTGCCTTGGGAGTCTGGATGTGTTTTGTCTTCTGCGCCTGGAGGGAAAGGGAGTGTCAGATCTTGAACAAGCAGGAGCAGCCCCTGCATGTCTCTGCAGCCAGTCCAGCTGCTTTGCTGTGCAGTCCCCCTTCAGAATGGCGTTGGGCCTTTCTTCTTTCAAAACACCTGCGTTGCTAAAGCCTCTTTATCCCTGAACACCCCTTAGAGAGGGGATGGGTAGGAGAGGGTGGGAGGGTGGGCTTAGAAACATCATTTCACCCAACCCCGCCCCTCCCCCGGAGGTCCAGCTGGCCCCTCCAGGGGCCGCTGCCATTACGGGTCATGCCCCAGAGCTAGGAGGGGAAGGAGCAAGGCAGGACACCAGCCACTTCATCTTGTCTTTCAACGAGCGGCACCGACTATGTTTGGGGAGGTCAGGACGCCCTCGTTCAGCCCTGGCTCTGCCTCCAGGCTCCTGTGCATCTCGCTGTCCTGGAGCCTGGTTCCCTCGCGTGTCTCGGGCTGATGATCATACGGCCCTCACGGTGCTATGACAAGGACCTAAGAGTCACTTACGGGCTGCATTTCCTTAGATGAGCGCCCTGTCCGCGCAGTGCCTGGCATCTGGATATAATGAAGGCAGGGTTGTTTTGAGCATTATGTGGATAAAGTACCTAATGAAGGAGGAATATGTCTCTGAGCCCCCAAATGATGGAGGGGACTTTGGAGTGAGTGCCGGGATCGTGTTTCATGAGACCGAAGAATGGAAACACAGACCCAGGAGAGGCAAAGGGTTTTAAACAGAGGAGAGATTATTGAAAGCAAAGGGTCAGAGCTCCCGAGTAAGAAGGGGTCCCGAATGGGGTGCCCAGTGACTGAGGCAAAAGCTCTTACTTTTATACCTTCCCTTGCCTGCTTGGGGAAGGGGAGCTGTTTGAAGAGGGGAACTGGCGCCTTCTAATGAAATTTGTCCACTAGGTTTGTTCTGTTTGCCCATTCTAAAGGAATTAGCAAAGTAACCCACTCTTTATCTATCAGATCTGCTCCATTTGTCAGGCCAAAAGGAATCTTATGATTAACCTCAAGGCCGTGTTACATTATGTCCTGGAGCAAAGGAGTGATTTCATAACCTGGAGTTGTAGAATATGGCTGTATTTGTTTATTCCACCAGGGACCTCCCTGTCTCCTAGGGACATGCTAGCTCTCCTGTCTCACTGGGACAATGCCTGGCTAGAGTAACCACTCAAAAAATGGGAGCGAGGTTGCTAGAATGCTAGGCAGTGAGGGGTACAGAGGGTAATACTAGGCTGAGGAGCCCACAGTCTCACTGGGGCGGGGGCAGGGCGGACCCCGGCCAGATCACTACAATACGGGATGGTGGCCACTTCAGCGTGGGTGAACACAGTTGTGTGCAGGGCTGGGTGGATGGGTCAGCATGAGAAGGCCCCTCTGGACTTGAGAACAGCACACGTGAAGGCAGAATGGCCTGGGTGGGACGTGCAGGCCTGGGCCAGCCCCTCACCTCCCCGGAAGGCAGGATTTACCTCGGGGTGAAGTGAGAAGTCACTGAGATACTGTCTGTCAAATGCTCATACCTGGTTCCTGGGGAAGCTCTTTGAGTGTCGGCTGCTGTCGCTGAGGGTGTGAGGTGAGCACAGGTGGTACGGGCGTGGGACAGCCCATCAGAGCTGCAGAGGGCCTGGGTGAGCTGGAGACAGCTTGTCCCTAAAGGCCACAGCAGCCAGTGACAAGGAGCTAGGCTGTCTGGTGGCTGGGGGGCAGGGGCTGTTGCAACACTTCCCATAAACACAGGAGTGGATGGGGGTGAGGCCACTGGAGGATGAGCTTAGCTGGGGACAAGCTGAGCAGATGACAGCTGGAGAAGAGCCAGCTGGGACAGGAGGCGTCCATAACTAGTGGATGGATCAACAGGGCTGGTTCTGTTGAAAGACCTGAGCTGGAGTGGAGAGAGTGGGAAGTCACTGGCATAGATGAGGCCAAACCACACAGAATGGCCATTTTTCTGGGTCAAAAACCGTCTAATAGTTTCATATACCTGTCGGCTATTTGCAAGTTTTCTTGGGAGAAATGTCTATTCAAGTCCTTTGGCCATTTTTTAACCAGGGAAGTGCAAGTCAAAACCACAGTCATACCACCTCACACCTGTCCAGACGGCTGTTTTATTTATACACAACACACACACACGACACCAAATGCTGGCGAGGGTGTGGGATGTGGAGAACGGGGACCCGTGCACGCTGTGGCGGGGATGTAAGACGGTGCAGATGCTACAGCAAACAGTATCCAGGGGCTGCCCCAGAAGATGACACCAGAGCTTCCCTACGGTCCAGCAATCCCACTCTGCGTATTTGCCCAAAAGAACCGAAAGCAGGGTCTTCAAGTGATATGCACCCCCATGCTCAGCGCAGCGTTAGTCACAAGTCACCTAAAGCTCCCTGGGTGGACGAGCGGACGAAGAAAGTGTGGCTCGTCAACGGAATAAATGAGGGAGGAAATTCTGAGGCTGTGACATGCATGACCTGCTGCTGAGTGCAAGAGGCCCGTCACAGAAGGACGGTACCTCAGCACAGGACCTAGGACAGTCCAACTCCTAGAAGCCCAGATTAGCTTAACGGTTCCTGGAGGTGGAGGGCGGGGAGGGTCGGGAGCGGGCAGCGGTAACTGTCAGCTCCGTGAGATGAGGAAGTCCCGGAGCCCTGCTGAGGACATAGCCCCAGAGACGGCAATGACGGGTCACACACGGAAAATCTGTCCAGCGGGTGAGTCGCATGTTAATGTCCTGGGCGTTAAGTGTCTCCGGCCTGGACCGTGCGCTATGCAGACTGGGAGGCGGGGTCTGGGTGGATGGAGGGGGATGGCCTGCTCTGAAAGGGGAGGAGACCTGCTGTGTGGTGTGTCGTCCTGCAACCCCAACCACCATAGCGGGGAGCTGGGGCCTAGGCCGTGTGCGCCCCAGGACTGTGTGCAGGCAGTTTCTAGGGAAGTGGGAAGGCCTCGAGCTGATGAGGACAGCCTTAGATAAGGCCACTGACCGTTTTAACCAGGCTCCCTGGGGCCCCTGTTGCAGCCCGGCCTCTGATTCCCTCACTTTCTGAGTCCCTGCCTCACGCGCTGGTGAGACTTGGGAAGGACAGTGCCATTTCCTCCCCTGTCCCCTCGGGAGCAGTCAGGCCAGTCAGGCTGTGGGAAACTAGCTGTCTCTCCAGCACGTCTGCACTTTTGTAACAAGCGGGCTTGGGGCTCAGGGGCTGGGCAGGAGCAGAGCCAGTGAGCAAAGCAACACTCCCTTCCTGATCCTCCTGCCTCTGTGTTAGTGGGGGCTGTGTCTGCCCCAGTTTTGCAGACAAGAAAAGGGGGGTCTGGATGGCAGAAAGGCCATGTCTGCGAATGGGTTTCTAGAGGCTATGTGTAGTAGTGGACTTAACAGGAAACCTGGGTTCTTTCAGTTAGACACGTCAGGGCCTTGGAGGAAGACACATAACCATCCCCAGACGCAGTTCTGTGAAATGGGGGCGGCAGTCCTTCTTACCATCCACACATCATTCAACACACACTTATGAGTCTGTTCCAGTTCGGAATACGTGCAACTCTTTCCGGGCCCTGAGATAGCGGACGTAGAATGAAAGCAGCGCCGCAGAGGCTGGCAGAGTCCCAGGCGCCTTGAGTGCAGCGGCATCAGTCTAGTGAGGGAACCGGGGAGAGGCTTTGGAAAGATTTTACAAACTACAAACTATAGGCACCGCCCAGGCCACCCGTTCTTCCTTTTCCCAGAACCACTCCTCAACCCACTACATCCGTCAGACCTGGGGCAGGGGGGTGGAACCGACAGGCAGCAGAAAGAACCATCCATGGAGACCGTCCTAGCCTTTCTGGAACAAGATTAGCCTTTAATCTTCATACATCAGGGTAGTCTCTAGCCTTACCTGGGGCCCTAAATAGCTACAGAGTTGAGAGAGAGGCACAGGCATTTGGCAGGGATGTTTGGGGAGAGCTGGAAGAAGTAAGCCAGTGAGCAGGGGCGGGGGCGAGAAAACCGCGGGCATGCCCTTATGAAGCCCAAGGCTCCATGAGACGGTCACTGTGTCCCCGTGGCTGGGGCCAGATCTGTGCTCGGCTCTGGGGAAACAGAGGTCAGACTCAGTTGCCACCTTCAAGTTGCTCAGACGAGGGGTGTAGCACGTTGGAAAAATCTCAAAGGCATTATGCTACGTGCAAGAAGCCTGGCTCAAACGCTAAGTGGCCAAACGAAAGCCACCCACAGCCCTGGGCTGGGGCCTGAGCCAAGGGGTGGGGTGGGGGCGAGTAAGGCCCCATAGAGTGTGGAGGGCAGGAGAACAGATGGGAAAAGTCTCCCAGAGGAGAAAGACAGGCTGTGGTGATGAAGCTGCCCAAGTCTGCAAGGCACCGTGCGGGTAGGAAGGCCACGAGGTCCAGAAGCTCTCCTCATCCACTTTCCAAAGGTGTAGACACACTCAGTCAGAGATGACTCAACTTTCTGAAGGCAGCGAAACAACATCTTTCAGCCTTGGGCAGTGGTTTCCCCATCATTGGGTCTACTCCCGGGGCCAGTACTGTTACTAGCCATGGTAGGGCCTACACGGGCCAACGAAGGACGTGGTGCACACTCCACAGGCCAGGTGCCATCTGTTGGCACTGTCACCGGTGCTGACACAGTCTCTGAGTAAAAGCCACGTCTGTAAGTAGGATGCACGTTTTCTCACTTGGAGAACACTCTGGGGTGGGCGCCAGCCCGCAAATGGGAATTTCAGAGCCCCTGGTCTAGATGACGTGAAGTTCCTCTGGTCCCCGGGTCAGTGATGAAGGAGGAGGCCACTCGTGGGGCGTGATTATCAGAATCACTGCATTTTCTCATGGGAAGTTCTGCTTCCCCGAAAATAAGACCTAGCCCGACAATCGGCTCTCATGCGTCTTTTGGAGCAAAAATTAATATAAGACCCGGTCGTATTTTACTATAAGACCGAGTATAATATAATAATATAATATAATATAATATAATATAATATAATATAATATAATAATATAATAATATAATACCAGGTCTTATATTTATTTTTGCTCCAATAGCCGCATTAGAGCTGATGGTCCAGCTGGGTCTTATTTTCGGGGAAACAGGGTAACCGTCACCGAGGCCCAGGTCCCTGTGCCCAGAGCTGTGATTAGAACAAGTGGCAACGTTCCTCAGATCCCGTCTTTATTGCGTGCTTGCTACATTCCCCCCATATCTGCAGAGCCCCTATACAATATTCAAGATTTTTCTCTAAATACTGTTACTTTTAGGTTACTTTGGCCTATGTAACAGATTTAATGCACAGTAAAACATCTAAGAAACTTTTCCTGTGTACCAGCACCAGTTCACGTACCACCTGAAATACGGGGTGAATGGTGGCGTCTTTAAAACGCGTGTTCTTGCATACGGGGAAAGTCGCAGAGGCATTACCCTACACGAAAGAAGCCACGCCCTGGGCCATTCCAGTCATGACATCCTGGAAAAGGCCAGACTACAGGGACAGACAGTGGGTGCCGGGGGCCAACTATTGACGGGCACCAGGGAATTCTGGAGGTGAAGGGCTGTTCTGTGCTTGGTGGTGGTGGTGACGTGACTCCCTGCATTTCTCAAAATGCACAGAACAGAACTGCGCAGTAGAAGGGGCAAATTTTACCATGTAAATTATACCCCAATCTCAGGAAGCTTGGCTGAAAAAGGCAGTCTTTTCAAATCTCTTTTTTAGCATGAATGAGCACCTCTCATCTGTCTGGGTCTCCCAGGCAACGGTGACCTTGTCCCTTCCCTGGGGACAGAAACCTTAGACTCTACCCACTGAGCCACCTGGACAGGTCACTGACCCTCCACGGGACTCAGAGTCCTCATGTGTGAGATGGAATCACAGTAAACAGACAAATAACTCAATTAAAAAAGGGACAAAGGATTTGAATAGCCACTTCTCCCAAGGTGACGTACAAATGACCCATAAGGACATGTAAAGATGCTCAACATCATTAGTTATCGGGAAATGCCACTCAAAACCACAGCGTCCCCAGTCCACTAGGACAGCTGCTGCCGAAAGGATGGGCGAGACACTGCGGGGGGTGTGAAAGGTGCGGCTGCTTTGGCAACCAGTCGGCAGCTCCTCAGGTGATTCAACAGAGTCACCCTGTGACCTGGACATTCTGCTTCTAGGTGTATGCCCAGGAGAAATGACACCTGTCCACCCAGAAACCTGTACTCGAGTGTCTACAGCAGCGTTAGTCCCAATGGCCCGAAGTGGAAACAACCCAAATGTCTATCAGTGGAAGGGAAATCCACAAAATGTTGTACCCAGACAACTCTGCCATAAACGGTACCTGTGACGGGGGGCAGTGTACACCGCCCCCCGCCCCAGTGCTGCTCCGCATTCTGACTATTTGGGGTTAAAGGCACTTGAAAAGCAGCCTTCCTTTGTTTTCTTAAAAGCAGGGGATGCAGTTCCCACAGGAAAGACGTCTTCCCTCTACCAGCAGGAAAGTAGCATTTCTGTCATCAAGGACGAGAAGTCGAGGCCGAGCAGACTCTGTACCAACAGGTCTTGTGAAAATCCCTCTTCCTTCGGCCTCTCCACGTGGCACCGTTCAGTCACTTTCCCACAACTGCCTGCCTGTCCAACCTAGTAGAAAAGCAGGTCGGTTTGCCGTTTCATTTAGGAGGGCCCCCGTGTCATGTACCCCTCCCATAAGTCTGTATGCGTTTCTCCTGTTACTCTGTCTTATGTTCGTTTAATGCTCAGACCCAGGTGAGAAAACCCTGAGAAGGGAGAGGTAGAATGTTACATCCGACAGGAGCCCCAACGTGGCTGAACCTGGAGAACACTGTACTAAGTAAAAGATGCCAGCCTCAGAAGCCCACGTAGTTAGTGATTTCATGCCTGTGAACGTCTATAGAGACAGGAAGTCAATTTGTGGCTTCTCGGGGAGCAGGGGGAGGTTGAGGTCTCTGTTTGAAGTGATGAAGATGTACTGAAGTCGACTGTGGTGACGGTCGCGTACATCTGTGAATATACTACAAACTATTGATTTGTTTACTCTTTAAATGAGCAAAATGTACGATATGTGAACTATAAGAGCTCAAGGATGTTTTTAAAAATGGCACAAGCGAAAAAAGACTATCACAGGATCTTCTCTGGCAGGTTTCGTGGCAAAGCTGAGGGACGAGATTCAGCGCTGGGACAGAGTATGGCAGCATCGGGGCTGCTTAGTAAGTGTCCCCTCCCTTCATCTGCTGCTGACCTGGGCTTTGGCCACCTCCAGCATGGCTCGTGCCTCCTCTGAGAAAACTGTCCCCAGGTCATAACTGAGTCCCGTCCTTCGCATCTGGTGCTGTTGGAGCCATTTCAAGGTCCATGAGGGGATGGCCTTAGAGACCCAGTTGAAACCAATGAGCAGGCAACAAGGGAGAAAATGGTGCACAGGCTTTCTTCCCCAAATCCGTGAGATGCCACCCTTCCCGGGCTGTATGGACTAACTGTCACGTAGATGAGGACATCGCTGGGGACGTCACTTCCCTGTGGCTGGCACTTTGCACCTGGTGCTCAGCTCAGCTGGAACCTGGCCTGGGCGCTCAGCTGGAAGGCAGCAGGAGGAACAGCCTCCAGAGGAGTGGTGGTCGCCCGGGATCCCCACTGTGCCTCCTTCCCTCTCCTGCGGGGCCCAGGCAGGGAGCCCTTTCCCCATCGGGTCTCCATTCCTCCGTCGCCAGCTCGGTATTCATTTCAGAAACTCACTGGTCTGATCAGTCTCTCCCCGCTGCTGGCTGGCGCCAAGGGAGTCCATGTTTGTGCAAGTAGCCCCTGCCAGGAGCCCCAGGGGTGACTTTCCTTTTTAATAAGCCTCCCGGGTGCCCTGCCAGGGCGTCCCTGTCCCCAGCACAGTGAGATTGATCAGATGCTCTCAGCCACTCATCAGTGAAAATGGCCTCCGGGAGAGATTAGGTTTTCATTCCACTTACCAACCAGCTTTCGAAGGCTGGTCAATATTCCATACGCTGGGAGCCGCCTGCTGGAGCTTGGCGGGTGGCTATGCACGAGCCAAGCCAAGCTGGACACAGCTGGGACCGAGATGTGGCCGCTGTCCCCTGAGATGAAGTCTGTGTGGGGGAGCTGGGAGACGGGTCTGCCTCCAGTGTTGCAGCCCATGGACCGCCCCCCGCTTTGCGTCTTGTGCCCTCAGGCCTGCGGGCTGGGAGGGAGGGCTGGCCCCACACCACGTCTGGTGGTCGTGAGGCTGCAAGCGGCATGTCGGTCAAGTGCGCCAGGTAACAGCCTTTGAATTCGCTCATAGGGCCACCTGAGGCCTCAGGACCCTGTGGTGGGGCCCCGGGGATCCGACTGTTCCCACAGGCTCCCTGTCACTCTGCGAACGTCTCAGGCAGAGCAGCAGGAGCTGCCTTTACTGAGCAGTGCTCTGCGCTGGGGATCGACGGAGCGGGCGTCTGGAGAATCCTCACGGCAGCTCCGTGTGGTTGGGTATGACGATCCCACCCTTCAGATGGGAGGACTGCGGCTCAGACATGTCAGAGTTTGTCCCCAGTTGCCCGGCTGTTAAGTGGCAGAGCTGGGATCCGGAAGTGAGACTCCAACGTGTTGCTCCATGACGCATGTGAGACAGTGGGGCCGCTGCTCACGTGTGACAGGCAGTGAGTGAGGACACGCTCTGGGTGGAGTCAGCGGCTCCCTTACAGAAGGCCTCTCACTCAGCCTTCGCAAGCGGCTGTGAGGGAGCTGGCACACCGCCTATCACACAGGTGTGGAAGCCGAGGCTGAGAGCGAAAGCTACTGGGCCCAAGAGGCACCGTGGGCGGCTGAGTTCATGTTCAGACCCAGGTCTGACCCCAGGGCCAACAACTGATGCAGTGTTTTTAAAGCAAGCGTTTTCAACCCTGGCTGTACTTCACAATCACCTGGGCAACTTAGGAAAAAAAACACTGATGCTCAGACCCTAGTTCCAAAGATGTACGTCGTCCTGACCTGGGCTTGGCCTCTGCATTCAGGAACATTCCAGGTGATCCAATGTGCCAGCCAGGGCCGAGAAGCACAGCTTTAACACAAAAGATACTCCTTCCTCCATCTTCTTTCTCTCAACGCTTCAGCCTCAATATACTTTTTGAACTAAATTATTTTTTTTGAAAAGGTAACATAAAGTGGTGCAAAACAGAAAAGCACGTAGCGGCAAATGTATAAAAAGTGAAGCTTCCTCACCACCCCGTCTCCAGGCAACCATGGTTACCGCTTTTTAATGTAGTCTTAGAGCTATCCCTTCACATAGAGCATACAAATATATACGTGTGTGTATATGCATATATATGTATACGTTTGTATATGTACTACATACACTTCTTGTTTGCTCTTTGTGAAAATGGAAATGTACGCTCTGTGCTACGTTGTGGATCGTGGAGATTTTCCACATCGTCACCTCTAAATCAGCCCTGATATTCTCATCCAGGGTCGGCACACTTCTTCTCTAAAGGCTCAGACAGGAAACGCTTTAGGCTCCGTGGACCAAGTGGTCTCTGTTGCAACTACTCAGCTGTGTGCCTGTAGCGTGGACCTGAGCCAGTATGTAAGTGAATGGCAGCTCCCGTAAATCTTCATTTACAAAAACA
The DNA here is from genome assembly GCF_004115265.2 of Rhinolophus ferrumequinum. Taxonomy (NCBI): domain Eukaryota; kingdom Metazoa; phylum Chordata; class Mammalia; order Chiroptera; family Rhinolophidae; genus Rhinolophus; species Rhinolophus ferrumequinum. The sequence goes on along the minus strand of NW_022680357.1, from coordinate 11,694,805 downwards.
GGAGGGAGGTGGGGTTTGGCCCACAGGCCATAGTTTGCTGCCCCCTGTTCTAGCCTAATTATTGTGGCCGTCTCCTCACAGTCGCAGCCATCAAAGGCTGCACAGGGCCAAGGAGGCATGGCCTGCTGGCCCACAGCGCAGGGACCATGAAAAGGCCTCTCTCCTTTACGAGCACTTGACTGCAAACAGAGATCACCCGTCTGTTTATTACCCAACACATTTCTGGCTAAATTACGGAACAGATTTCGCTTGGCCACTCCACTGGTTCCCGAGCAGCATCCAGGACGTCAGATGCCAGGCTTTGGGGCCACCTCAAGCTGGCTTCAGCGGCTCTGTTTTCTTTTCAGAGACGTGAGCAGAAGGCATGGCATTCGGGCTGGCGTCCTGGGGGAACCCTGTTCCAACCCTGGCCAGCCGTGTGAGAGAATCCAGAGGAACCTGACGCAAAGCGTCTTGTGGGGGGTCCGGCCCGCAGACAGCCACACAGCGCCCGGCAAACGATGATGATGAAAATCGTTAAATAAAAGGTCAAAATTCTACCCCAGGACTTTCCATCTGCTGTGTCCCCAAGAAACTACGTCATTTAACAGAAAGCCAAATGCTATGATGAAGGCCCAGCTGCGAGTGTGGCCTAAGTTCCAAGATGTCGCACGATCTGTTCCCGCGTGCTCCACCCTCTCGTGCTCCACCCTGCAATGCCTGCCTGGAGGCCCCGACGCGACCAACTTGTCACTTCTTCAGAGATGTCTGCCCTGACCGCTGGCCTACACTTAGAATTGCCTGTTCAATTTTTTGCTGCCCCAGCAGGCCCAAATCACCAGGCGAGCAGGGCTTCACCTGTCCATTTCCTGTGGCTTCCCCCAAACACCGGCTGCCCAAATAAATGCAGGCATCTGCAGGATACACGCCAGGGACCCTGGCTGGAGACAAAGCTGGCCAGGCCCGCCCTGGGCCAGGCCCAACATGGGTCCGGCCTCAGACCCAGACAGAGCCTCTGCAGGTCTAGCTGGAGAGCAAGGCTGAGCATAGACAGTGCCGTGAGTCCAGGACCTGTCACCTTGCACACCGGGACCCCCTGCTCTGCTGGGCCCAGACAAGGGCTGGGCAGAACACACTGGCCCTGCGTTCATGCGGCTTAAGGGGAAGAGACTCCAGTTCAAGCCACCTTTATCGAGAGCCTACGGGGGCCCCAGACAGAGGTAATTCACACAGGTCAGAGATGACACAAACTGTAACCAACTGTCCCTACACTCCGTTACAAGCCAGCCGGTGACAACCCTGTCAGAGAGAGTGCCTCACGTGCCACAAAGATGCTGCGTGAAGGGGCGCTGGGGCCAAAGAAGGTGACGTGCTAACGAAAGCAGCCGGCCCAGTGACCAGCCCACGGGAAGTGCATGATGGCTGCTGCAGTCACCGTGCTTATCCGGAAAGAGGCAAACCAAGGTGCAGCCCCCCAGCTTTCTGTACTGGAGTCCCAGTAATGGTGGACTTTCTAGGTCAGGCATCAGAAGAGCGGCTTTCTCTCTGCTGGGTTCCTCTGCCACCTGCGGCCTATCTATAGACCAGGCTAGCAGGCTGTGCCATGATGCCGCTTTTAGCCCTGGTGCCACCCCACAGCCCTTGCATATTTGGGGGTGGCCCTGTTGAGAGGAGCTGCCGCAGGGAAAAGGAAGGCCCGGACTCTGGAGTCAGGAAGGTCAGGGTTAGAATCTTAGGCGCGTCACTTCATCGACGGAGCCTCAACTTGCTCACCCATGAAACGGCCACAGCAGGAGTTATACTGCAGGGTTGAAGACGAGGCTAGAAATGGCACATAAGGTGTCTCCCCCAGGCTCAGAGGAGGGAGGTTCTTGATCACTGACAGCTACGATTGCCATAATACGGTTGTTACTTTGTAAGAACCACCAGTTGGGGTCCCCCTCAGCCCCAGCCCTGCTCGGCTAGCAGTGGCCGCCCAAAGCAAGGTCTGGAAGAGCACGCTGATGCCACCTCGGAACGAAGCTAGAGCGAGGCTGAGCCTCATCAGCTGTGTCAGCCGCGGGGGTAGAGGGGAGGGGTGGCCTTTGTGCCAGGGTCAGCTTGGGGAGGCGTCCACGTCAGTGCTTGTGGCAGCGGCCCACAGTCAGACCCAAATAGATGGGCATTCTGGGTGCCAACCTAACGTGGCTAAGGTGAGGCCACTTTGGGACTGAAGCCACCTCCCCCAGGGAGCCTGCCAGACTGGTACGTCAGCCAGGATATGGCTGTGTTTCCTCTGACCCAAAATGCTTCACTTTCTCTTACCCCTGCAAAAACCTCCCCCTGCTCTCGTTAGGGCACTGCGGACGGTGTTAGGGACCCTTCGTGCGATACACCCCCGTTAAAGGTGAGGAGCTGAGGCTCAGGGAGGGGACCCGAGTCACTGGAGGTCTCCCTCCAGCTGTTGAACGAAAGGCCCAGCCACCCTGTGCCCAGCGGGCATCCTTCCCGTTCCTGCCTGGGCTCTGCACCTGGGCTCTGGGCCTTCAGGAGCACACTGCCGTCGGCACACTGTGCCGGGCCCTGGTTTAGGGAGGGACCTTCAGTGTCTCAGAAGCTGAAAAGGGGGCAGGTGGCCATAGCAGGGTGTCATATTACTGATACGGCCACTGCTCTCCCAAGTCAAGGGTGCCATCTGGAAAAGAATGAAGATGATGGGACAGACCCTAGGCTGAGGCAGAGAAAGCTCTGTGTGGACGTGGCAGAGAGAAGACGTGGCATGCGGCCTCGTGGAAAGAGCCCTGCGTGGCCTGGCCTAGGACTCTGCCCCGCTCGCCCATCACTCCACATTCTCTCCACATCCAGCATCGCCTGGAGGCAGCTGGTTCCTCTGGGGGGTCAGAGACTGGGCACCTGAGTGGTGTCACGCAGAACAGCAGTGTGGGAGCGGACGAAGAGGATCAAGGAAATTCACAGAGGCAGAACCTCCCCTCGAGATGGACATCAGTGTCCTGTCCAGACCAGGGTCTCAGAGGGTAGCTGCCAGCAGCCCCCACATGGTTGCCAAGTGTGTGACTGCGTCCAAGGCTCAGGGCTCCCTGACCCCCAGTGCGGCTCTCTCTCCCACACTGCAGCCCCTGGACAAAGTTCAGCGGGTCTCCCAGGCGGGGGGAGCACAGACCTCGTTTTGTCTGTCCTCCTGTCCAGGGTTCACTCTCTATTCCCAGCGGGGTTCTTCTTGCCCCCCCTCCCCCCGTCTGCTGCCACCATCTGCTGCGGGGTTCTTCTGCCCCCTCCGCCGCCCCCGTCTCCTCTGCTGGTCCCTCTCAGGTACCAACCTCTAGAAGGTGTGTGTGGGGGGGTGGAGGGGAGCATCTCAGTCCTCCCCTCTTCTCTGTTCTCACTCCTTAGCAGTGTCACTCGGTCCCATGGCAGTAAGTGCCGCCTACATGTGATGACTCCTAAGATTCTATTCCAGCCACATGGCCATCCATCCTGAACTCGGAACTCTGTCCATGCGCGTGTCCGACAAGCCTCGCGGAGGTACCGTGTCCAAGCCCCCTCTTCACTCCCTCCGCCCTCAGCTGTCCCCGCTCCGTAAATGGCAACTCTTCTTCTAGGTCCTCACACAACCACCTCGGTGCCATCCCGACTCCTCTCCTTCCCTCCCACCCATGTCGCCCCCCCTGCAAATCTTGCTGCCCCCGTCTGCTGCCACCATCTCCTCTCGCGCAGTGACCACACCCTGACCTCCGTGCTAGCTTTCTGGTCACACGTCATCATTCACAAGGCCCTTCCCCTCTGATGGCTACCATTTCAAAGTGGCAGCCAGGACCCTCCCGTGACTACAGGGCCCTGTGTGACCCAGCTGTCCCCATCCCCTTCCTGACCTCACCTCCACTGCTCTTTCCCTCGGTTTACTCTGTTCCGGTTACACTGGCTTCCTTGCTGTTTCTCCAGCAAGCTGAGCACACTCTGTCTCAGGGCCTTTGCACACACTGTTTCCTCTGCCTGACTCAGTCCCTCAGGTCTCCGCACTGTGTCAAACTATCCTTGTGGCTTTCCCCAAGCACACAGAACACATCGCCGCCGGGCCCCTTCCCCTACACCACCCCCCGCCCAGGATGCCCTTTCGTTTTATTTTTCTCCAAGCACTGACCACCTGACATATATACATTTACTTGTTCATTCAGTGTCTGTCTACCCCCGTTGAATGCCCACGAGAACAGGGGGACTGTTTTTTATTCACTGTTGAACTCTCAGTATCTGAAATGGTGCCTAGCACATAGGAGGTGCACAGTAAGTATTGTTGGGGGGATGGATGGACAGACGGACTGAGGAATTTCCCTCCATATCCTCCCTGCTCAGACTCTGCTCTGACATCTGGCTGCTCTCCTGGCCCCCCACGCGGAAGCGGCTGTGGCTGTCCCCAGAACTCTGACAGATCCTGGGGAAAACCAAGCAGCCTGATCTTACCTTTCAGTGTTTAGACTAATTTTAATCTCTTTAGTTTTACATAGTTTGAAAGCAATCCTAATCGTTTATATTTAAAATTCCCTTTAATAAAAATACACGCATAGGAGATAGCTGCTTAAATATCTCTATAATTTTCTCATCATGTTTTCTTAGTTTTCCAGTCAAAACAAGAGCCTTAATCGCAGTGTTTCTATATGTATTAAGAAATAAAGATTTCTTCCCTTTGTTCTTTATAATTGTTTATAATTATTAATTGACCAGTCTAGCATTTATATTCTAATTGCATTATCCTCCTTGGGCTGGACAAAGGATGGCAAAGGGAAACTAATTTTACTTTATGGCCTTGAGCACCTACTGTGTGCCGCGTGCTTTGTATTCTTTGTGTCCCCACGCTATGGGGTCTGGGTTATTAGCTTCACTTTATGGATGAAGAAATATGAGGTGCAGAGGAGAAGAAATTATCCAAGGTCATGCTTCCAAGTGACAGACTAGGGACCTGAACCCAGCCTGCCCCATTCTTTTCAGTCGTGTTTTTTTGACATCCAGATATACAAGCTACAGTCTTCACCAAAGTACAGAATAAACAAACATCCCCCAAATACTTGGGCTGCTCAGGCTCCCCTGAGACTCCCCTCCCTCCCTGGTATTTCTGCTCTCAGAAGGGACTCCCACCTCTGCCCCTCTGTGGGGGTTCTTGAGAACCAGACCCCGAGGCCCGTGTCATGAGGGAGGCGGTGGGGCAGAGCAGGGTTCCCTGTGGAAGCACGGATTCGGGCAGCTGGATGAGGCGGCAGGTGCCATGGGAGGAGGCCGGCGCAGCCAGCCGAAGATGGTCCCTGTCCCCAGTGCAGCCTGCACAGACAGGTGCTCAGTGTCTGCTGAGAAAACCAAGCAGAGCCCCACACGCCCAGTGAAGAAGAGTGCTGTTGTTTGAAGGCTGCTCCTGGGTCTCAGGCTGGAATCCAGGCCCCTGCCCGGACTGACCCCATCTCCTACTGCAGGCCCCCCGCCCCTCCCTCTGCCTTCACTCCTCCCTGACCCCTAGGCTCTTCCCCACTCAGCAAAGACCTCCCTGCCCCAGACCAAGTCCGGCTCCCACGTCACGTCTTAGAGCACCTCGCACGGGTCCCCTATAGGTCATGCTTCACTCTCTCTAAGGGTGGCGATGCCAAGGGGCCACCCCCAGAACACAGACCCCTCCACTGACTGCGCCCCTTGGCCCCAGAACCGAGCCTCCCGGCTGAACCAGAAGCTCCTTGGGAACAGAGACTGTTGGTGTTGTCTTCCTAAAGCCTCGCGTGGTGCCTGGAAAGGAGCAGAGAAGGCTCAACAGGAATATGTTAAATAAAGGAATGAATCTCAAAGCACAGGTGGCAAGTCTCCTCTTCACGATCCCACCCTTGACGGGGCTATTACTGACATCAGACAAAATGGATTTTACATCAAAAAGGTTACAAGAGATAAGGATATTATGTATTAATCAAAGGTTCAATGCAACAAGAAGAACTAACAATTAGAAACATTTACCCACCTAGTAACAGATCATCAGAATGTATGAAGCAAACACTGACTGGATCGAAGGGAGAAATGCGGTTGGGTTGTATGACGGCCGCGGTTACCAAGGGCCCGGCCCTGTTCCAGGTGCGGTCCTCGCTGCACGCCAGTCAGGCATCAGCTGCACTAACTCCACTTTGCAGACAAGGAATCTGAGAGCAGGCGAGGTGAAGGAACTTGTCACTGTCCCACTCTGTCTGCTAAGATGGGAGCCAGGCTCACTCTAGCTCACCGTCCGCATTCTCCAGTGGTCCTTCCCGGCACTATGCACCCCAGGGCGTTTCTGGGAACTGGTTTGGGTGGAGGTTGGCAAGCGTTTGGGGTGAAGGGCCAGACAGTCAATATTTCCGGCTGTGGGAGTCACACCGTCTCTGCCACCGCTGTCTCCTTGCCATTCCCCCCTCCTTTTTCCCTCATCACTTCATTTCTCTGAGGGCCAGCAGCGTGCCTGCACCTAGCAGCTCTGATAGGGGAGCGGGCCGTGCAAGCCCTGCTCTGCTGCTCCCCAGTTGCAGGAGCTTGGGCAAGTTGTTTAACCTCTGAGCCTCAGTTTCCTCATCTGCAAATAATGGGAATAAAGGACGATGAAGACAGTGTCTAACCACTGGTGATTGCTGGCCCACTCACCACGGGCCAGGGACGCAGCACACAGGTTCTGTGTTATCCTGTTCGCTCTTCTGGATTATTCTCTGAGGAATTATCTATTGTGACCCCAGTTTAGAGAATGCTGAGCCTGACCCACTCCTCTTACTCCAGCTAACTACTCCCTGGGACACGCAGCTCTGAAACTCTTCAAGACAAATACAGATGGGTCAATCACCACCCTTCCCTTGGAAGCTATAGCATCTCACCAAGGAGCTTTTGCTGAATTCCCTGGCAGGAGGCCCCGGTGTGGTCAAGAACTTGAGCTTCGGAGTCTCAGCTCTGCCATTCAACAGCTGTGTGGCCCACGGCAAGTCACTTCACGTCTCTGGGCTTAATTTTCCAGCCCCTCTTGAGGAAATGGTAAGGCAATTATAGTAACAGCTCTCTCAAGGACTGCCGGGAGAACTACATGAGATTGCCCACGAACCACTGACCCCAGGGTCTGACACAGAATCAGGAATGGCAACTGATTAGTAAGTACCAGCCGAGCAAACAAATCCCTTAATGGAATATCCTGCGAGAATGTTCCTATGCTAAGCGACTCCCCCTGAAAATGCCATCGAGGGCCCGATACTAGAATTGGCCTCGTCAGAATAAGAGGAGGTACACAAAGGAAGCTGAATGTCCCCATAGAGGACAGAGCCTTCAAGTTTTACCAGACAACCCCACGGCCCCTTCCACCCTTTGGCGTCACCTCTCCCATCCACCAGTCTTTTGATGTTTGCTGCCTCGGGACTCTGGGGTCCACCTTCCCTGACCCTTCCTGTCAGGGGACACCGTCTAAGAGTGACACTGAGCTGTGACCTGGGTGTGTGGAACGCGTGTCACGGTTCCAGGCCTCTGGCTGACACACGCTTCCCCTATCTTCCTGCCTGTGTTCTATCAATGACAAAACCTTTTAAAATCTAGGCCTGTGGACTTCTTCTCCACCACAGCCTTCAGCAGCCAAACCTGCAGAGAAACCTTTGCCCAGGTGATGTGAGCAACAGTAATTCCTGTGGCTTTGGAATGTGACACGTCAGGGTTGGGCCTAAGGCCAGGCCTCTGCCTTTCCCTCACATGTGACCTCGGCTGAGCCCCTCCCCCACCCCTCCCAGTGGTTCAGCTCCTGCTCTGTGACAAGAGGGCATGGGATGAAGGGACATCGAGTTCCAGTAGAGTGGTACGAGGGCCTCACCCCACACTTCTCTCCTCCAAATTCACAGGCGGTCCCTCAAAAGTCTCCACCCCACGGGCTGGGAGAAACTCTACAGCAGCAGATGCACCTGTGAAATCTACTCGCCCAGCCCAAACCCACTGCAAACCCCCAGCTCCTGAGTTCACCCTGGTTAATGCTTTACAACGAGACGGCCTTGCCAATGCAGGCTGTCGACAGAGAGGGGACGCCCACTCGGGGTTGTCCAAGCACCTGCCCACGCCATTAGGATGTTCAGCAGATTCCCGCACAGAAGCGTGATCTCCTGGCTCAGCGGCTTTGGAAGGCTGCGCTAGATGCGGCACAAGCATCGTACGCAAAGCACCGCCACAGTAGCTGGCTGTGGCTTTACTGACAGCTGTACAACAGACCCACAGAACAGACATATGTTTGTCCTCCCACCTTCTCTTCTTTCAGGGGACCACCCCCCTCCTGTAACAAACAGTTTCCGTCCATGAGTTGAGGTGGCTGCATGCCCCATCCCTTGGCCCAGGTCTGGCTAATCAGCGTGGTGACTCCCTGGGCCACAGTCATTGGCTCAGAGATGACACAGTGGCTCACAGCTCGGCCAAAGCTCTAGGAATCTTCCCTAGAATTTCTGCTGGATCTACAGGGAAAGATATGATGTCTAAGGATCTGGCTGGAGCCAGTGAGAAGGCGGTTTATTCTTCAGGAGCTGGATCTATCTGTCGAGTGGGGCGGCCTGCGGGGTCTCTGCTCCCGCTCCCCACATAAGAACGCAGGATGTGGCAAGGCCAAAAAGGAACACCCACGGAGCCACAGGTAGGGGAGTCATACCACTATAGTCTGACTGGAGGCTGGATTCACACGATGTGTGATCTGCTGTCCGCTTTTCTGCCAATCGACCGACTCCTCTCGACTCGACTCCGCGCTTGCCAGCTCAGCCACCACCTTCTTGCTAGCCCCCATTTTTCTGCTAGCATAGCCACGGCAGTTACATTAGTGGCCAATGGCTCACTGGTTACAGCTGATGGCCAACTAGCCACAGCTGATGGCCACCTACTACTGGAGTGAGCACCTTTCCACATGAAGGCGAGAGCCTGGAAATTGCACTCCTGGCTCTGTCCCCACACTATCTAAGGTCCGTAAGGCCTGGAGCTGCCAGGAGCCATCTTTCCACCAGGAAGACAAAACCTGTTTGAAAATGAAGCCAACACGGAGTCCTGATGACATTAGTTGAACCTCTGGGTCCAGCCATTCCTGAAGCTAGCATTTCCCTGGGCTGTATAATAATATGAGCTAATAAGTACTTCTTTTCAGCTTACGCTAATTCAAAGTAGGTTTCTGAAATTTTGCAAACCAGAGAGTCTCTCATGATGCATACCATGCTTCTGGGACCTTCAGACACTCCGACGTTTAGAATTTGGAGTGCCTATCAGGGGTCCAGATCCCTTACTAGAAGCCTTTACCTTATTTTACCATTTAGCTGATAGCTTTTTTAAAGGCTATGATGGTACAGTGCTTATATGCAGGGGCTTTAGAGTCAGGGAGACCCGACACCGAGACCACTGGGCCCAAGATGCACGCTCCCAACACTGTTTTCAAACAGCACATGTTTAGGAGTTAGACCCAAGTTGAGGTGCTGCTCTGAAACTCACCAGCTGTGTGATCTTGGTCAGGTCCTTCAATCACTCTAGGCCTCCACTTCCTCACTTATAAATGGGAATAACAATAGGTCCTACTCTCTTTGAATTGCAGATTAAATGAGACCCTGCATATAAAATGCTAAACACAGGCCATCAAACAGCAGGGGCACCAGGTGACCTGGCTGAATGGGAAATGGTGGTTCCATTTAGGGGTGGGCCTGGGAGGAGACATACTGCAGGATTTGAGCTAACTGGTGATTAGGTCTATATTTGCTACTAATTTATAAAAAGAGAACAGGCGTAGCATTGCAAACATGAGCCCTTTTGGGTTTATCAGACAAGCCAAGTCTCCTTAAATGGATTAAACATTCTGTCTGGGGAGTTCCCTATTGCAGGAAATCAATGGAAAATCGCTTTGGGCTCATTCCAATAAATATCTACCATTTCCCAACACTGAACTTCAGAGTCGGTGTAAAAGGGGGGAGCAGGGTTCCTGCCCTCTGGGCATTTACACTGGAGGGGGTGAGAAACAGCATCCACACGTCAAGTCAGCAACTAGCTGCCAGGATGGCGAGAAGAACATGTGGTGACAGGAATCGAGAGGTGCCCACATCCTCACCATAGTAATGGGTGTCAGGACAGCTAACAGAGGACTGCTAAGGCCAAACCGAGACGCTGCCAAGGTCTGAACTCAGGGGAGGTCAGGCCGTGGAGAGCGGTTTGGCAATCCCCAGGAGGGCATTGTATGGTCTGGGGCCCTGGACTCACACAGACCTGGGGCTATGATTTGTGTGGAACCTGTGGCAAGTTCATTGGCCTTTCTGAGTCTCAGTTTCTTCACCTGTAAAATGGGCCTAAACGTGGTAATCACCTTCTTAGGGAGAATTACAGAAATTAAAGAAGACAGTTCTGGCAGACAGAAAGTGCTCAAGAAACGCTGCCTGTCCTAACTGCCAATAATATTTCTGTTACTGAGCGCCACTCCCTGACATGTACGTGTTGACACGGCACAACTATTCCACACACTTTAGTTAGACAGTGTGGACGGGATTCCAGATCTGGGTAAGATGGAGAAAAGTCACTCCAGCAAATGCAGCTATAAAACCTGGAGCTGTTGGAGGACTGAAAAGTAAATCCTGGCAGGTGGACTGGGGAGGTGGACCATCCAACCCGAGGTGAGTTTACCCTGTGTTCCCTCCAGTATCCTCCAGCCTGGACTCCAGGCAGCTGGACACCCGAAAGTGGGCAGGGTGTGGATAGACAAGGCTTCAGGGGAACCCCACTTAATACTCAGAGAGAGTGGGGGACTGCCCCTGCCCCAGCCTGCAGCGGTCCTCAAGCACCTAAAACTCTGAGGGAGGCTGTGGTAAAATGAATGATGGCTCCCGGAAGATGTCCGCCCCCTAACCCCTGGTACTCTCTGTGACAAAGGGGATTTTGCAGACGTGGTTAATTTAAGGACTTGAGATGAAGAGATTGTCCTGGATGATTGGGGGTGGGGCAACACGACCACAAGGGTCCTGGAAGAGGAAGGCAGGAAGGCAGAGCTGTGGATGGAAGCAGAAGGTGGAGTGAGGCAAACAAGGCCTTTCTAGCTTCTAGAAGCTGGAAAACGTAAGGGAACAGGTTGTACCCTGGAGCCCCCAAAAGGAAGCAGCCCTGCTGACACTCTGACTTCAGTTTTGTGAGACTAATTTTGGACTTCTGACCCGAAAATTGTTAGAGAATAAATTTGTGTTGGTTTTTATTTTATGAACAACTAAGTTTGTAGCGATTCGTTACAGCAGCCATAGAAAACTAATACAGGGGAAAATCTGCCTTTTTCCATCAGAAGTGCTATGGCCCCAAGAGGGCAGGGCAAACACTCAGTCCTTGTTTGGTCTCTGCCCCCTCCATTTGGCCCTGGACAGGTACAGTCATGGGAAGTATGTTAGTCTTGACCCAAGCCTCACACCGTACCCAAAAGTTAACTCAAAATGAATCACAAATCTAAATGTAAAATTCTAATATAATACTTTTAGAAGAAAACCTAGGAGAAAATCTTTGTAATTTTGCTTTAGCAAAGAGTTCTTGGACATGAAACCAAAAGCTTGATCCATAATTGAAAAAATTGAGAAACCTGAATTTCATCAAAATGTAAAAAACACTGTTAAGAAAAATGAAAAGGCAAGCTACAGACTGGGAGAAAATATTTACAAATTACCTATCTGATAAAGAACCATCGAAACTCACCAGTAAAACAACAAACAACCCAATTTTTAAAAAATGGGCACATGACTTGAATAGACACTTCCCCAAAGAGAATATATCTAAGAAAAATAAGCACGTGAAAAGATGACCAATATCATTAGCCATTAGGAAAATGCCAGCTAAGACCATGATGAGACCTACTATGCACCTTTCGAATGGCTACAAAGCAAAGGACCATAGCAAGCTGCCGAGGGTGCAGAGCACCTGAAACCTTGGCAGTTCTTTACACTGACCACAGGACCCAGCCATCCCACTCCTAGGTAGTTACCCTCGAGAAGTGAACATTTTAGTTCACATAAAAAGCTGCATATGGACCTTTGTATTAGCTCTACTCAAAACTGTCAACAACTGGAAACAATGCCAGTGTCTTTTGTGAGTGCATAAACAAGCTGTGGTACATCCATATAAGGGAATACTGCTTGGCAGCAAAAGGAACTAACTACTGACACACCCAGGGATGCGGATGAATCTCAAAGGAATTGTGCTGAGTGAAAGAAACAAGAGGTTACTTACTGTCTGATTCCAGTAAGTAATGACTGGATGACATTCTCAAAGAAACCGGACTGTAGTGATGGAGAACAGGTCAGTGGTCGCAGGGCCCAGGGCTGGGGGAGTGTGTGACCACAAAGAAACAGCGTTGGGGGTGACGGAACTGTTCTGTGTCCCGATTATGATGGGGACGGTTACCAAATCTACACGTGTTAAAATCCATAGAACTGAACACCGAAACAAAAGTCAATTTTACCATCTGCCAGAGCTTTTTTAAAGGTCAAGGCCAGCAGGACTCTGGTCAGTATATTACAGGCCCCACGTTGGCCGCTTCCCAGCATACAGTGAAATGAGCCCGCTCAGCCCCACTGCTCATTTATGGACTGTCTGGGCTCCACTCACTGGCTTTCCTTCTGCCTTCTTCGAAGTTGAACTATCACTTGCCTTAGAATTTCACAGCTGTGCCCCGCCACCCACTCACACCCTTTCACATCCTACCTAGAACACGTTATTAATCTGTGGGAGTTGCAAAAACAGCCCCAACTATCCACCCCTGTCTGTAGCTTGTCCTTTGCCAGGTGACTTTGCGGTGCCCTCCCACCCCGACTGCTCTCTGCTTCGGGACTCACCGGAGCCAGTGGGACGTTTGTTAGCAAACGTGCCAAAGTCAGAGCTTGGAAAACGTTACAATAATCGGGCTTCCCCTGTTCACACTCTCTGCCATTCACACCCAGGCTAGCCCGCTGGTCCCCGTTGTCCCATTGTTCCCAGCCAAAGCCACCTCGGACGAGGAGATGGCCAGCTATTCCCCAGACATGGAAGGAAATGTAGCCTATCACCTAATGTATGAGCAATACGTTGTCACCACTGTCTGCCGCCAAGCATACAATGGCTGTTCACTCCACAGCATTGACGTGCAGGAGGTAACGGACACATAACCCAATAAAGTAACCGTTCTCAGTCATCACTCACAGGTATCACTTAAGTGCACGGGAACTGCGGAATGCGGTGAAGTTGACTGACCCAGAGATAAAAGCTATCACAGAGGCTGATTATATTTTGGTGGGATAAGATAATTTATCTGCAAAGGGCCATCAGCTGCTAGTGTGGTGCAGCTTCACCTCCCTGATATTAGAGAACTTTCCTGACAATTAGTATTTTTTTACTAATCCCAAATCGGTTGGAGGTTCTTGTGCCCAAAATAACGTAATCTGCTTCCCTTGCTCCAAACTGAATTTTCGGATGCTCCAATGTTTAAAAATAAAAGACATGAAGTAGGGCAAGTAATTGTAATAACAGCGAAGCTGCCAACTCAAATCATTTTGAGACTGAAGTGAGAGTCTGAATAAAGACTCGAGGGACGTGTGTCAGCAGCTGCAATAGCTCGCCTCGGAGAAGCTCCCACTGGGTGACATTTCACTTAATTCTCTCGACAAGCCCGCAAGGTCTGTGCTACTGGCCCTGTCTTACAGATAGGGAAATTGAGGCACGGGGAGGTCAAGATCACAAGGCCACTAGGTAGTAGAGCTGACATTTGAGCCCAGGTCTGTCTGTTTCCAAGTCTTGCTTTCAGTTAGGTACCAAACTGCTGTTGGAATCCTATAAGAAATTCACTACAGGGCTTTGGCTTATGTATTATAATGAAATCTGACTATCCATCACACTGAACAGTTTACTGGGGTGAAACGAAGGTCTGTTATTTGGGAGGAACCTGGCACTTTGCAGCCTGGCCTCTGGGCTCAGAAGTTTAGGGCTTGGCCATGGGGATGCCATCTTGATGCTAATAAAGAGCCTCAGCCTCCCAGGTCAACTTGACTGATATTTGGGAAGAAAAGGAGTGACCATGGGGGATAGCGAGTGTGCTTCCTGTGTGTTCCGCTCAAAATCCCAAGGAGTGAGCCGCGTAAACTCCTGCTAATGACAGAAGCAGTCACTGTTATCACTGCAGCCACAGCTAAACTAGGAAGTGCTTGCTGTGTGTCTGGTGTGAAGGGCTCTGGCACTGTCTTGTTAAATTTTTGAATCTGCCTTCTGTGGTAGAGCTATTATCAGTCCCATTTTACAGATGGGAACATCGAGGCACAAAGTCCTTAAGGGGTCTAATCCAAGTTCGCTAAGGTCATAAATGGCCTGGCCTCAAGTGAAACCCAGGCCTGCCTCACTGCAGCCCTTTCTCTGAATGACGATGCCATTCTGCTTGTCCCTTTCACATGAAAGCCATAAAACAAGCCCCATCCCAAACCCTGACAGAACGGCTCGTTTCCTGTTGCATTGGTAATTTCTCAACCTGCCTTCCCAGAATAAGCTAGTGAGAAAAACATCCACAACTCTGTCACAGCAAGTTCTCATGTGTGAAAAGGAAAAATAACAACAAGGAATCGTGTTCTTACTCAGCGGTCCGTGACCTGCTTTATCTTCTGAGTGACGCGGGCCAAGCCAGCAGCTTGTGTGCTGAAAGGAGAGCATTCCCAGGGCCAAAGCAGGGCTTTGGTGCGGTTAAAACAGCCAGGGCTTATCACATTAATGAACAACAAGAAGGGGCCGCAGCTCACGAGCAAACCAGTTGGCAAGAGGAGGGGTGGGCAGTGGGCGTTGAGCAGGTCTCAGACCACTTCCTTCAACGGGGTCACAGCCTCGCGAGTTCCTTAACCCCCAACCTCCAGCCCCATTTCCCTTTCTGGGCAACACTGACTTTGGACGTTAACCACAAAGCGGTGGAGAGGCTAGGACTCGGACAGCAGCAGCCAGCTGCGGCACCACAGATGTGTGCCCTGACAGCCCACACCGGAGACCCTGCAGAGGACAGGCAGGGCGGCCCAAGAGGAGTGTGACAAAGCACGGGCCTGCTGTTCTAGGGGCGTGGAGGACCCACAATAAAAACTGAGACCTTGGAAATAGCCAATCACGAAGCTAGTTAGGAGTGCTCTGTTACGGGCCTCATTTTGATGTCATGGTGACAAAGAGGAGAGGCGGCTGAGCCACACAGACCAGCTTACACTGCCTGCTCCAGCACTTCCCAGCTGCAAGACCAGGACTGGGTCCCTTCACTGTCAGGGGTGCCATCTCCTCAGCTGAAACCAGGGCAACACCACCAGCAGCCTTAAAGGTAGATGTGAGGACGTATGGAGAAGCCTGCCGGCTTCACACCTGCTTTCTTCTCCTTATCTCTTTCTTGGCCCTGGAGCCACAGGGCTTTGTAGCTCGTTGTACTAGATCCAATGACAGACCCGCTTCTTGGACTGCAGCAGGGTTTCTCCACCCGGGCCCTTGGTCCTGGGTCCGATAACTGTCTGTGGGGGCCCTCCTGTGCACTGGGGGATGTTTAGCAGCCTCCCGGGGCTCCACCCACAGGATGCTACTAGTACGCACCCCCACATCCCGACTTGTGACAACTAAAAACGTCTCCGGCCATTGACACTGTCCCTGGGGTTGCCAAGCGAGGCAGCATTGCCCCCAGTTTACACTATGGGGCTGAGGCACGAGGAAACCCACTGGCGCTGAGCGGGGCAGCGGCAGTGAGTGAAGTAGGGACACCAACAAAACCAGAATGAAAAGCCCACAGCGGCCACTGTGCACAAAACCCTTTGGGGGTCTATCATACCCATGAACAGTTTGTCTTGAACTTAACAGGTGAGAACCCAGATTTCCTTTCAATCTTAATAACCTGTGACCGGCTCCCCGGAATAGACACTAATGCCTTCCAAGGACCCCTGGTCCTGGGGGAGCTGCTGAAAAGAAACTGCGTCATTCCTGCCTTTCCTGCTTGTGTTATTTTTTCAGGAAAACAACCACTGCCTATGGCCATGAAAAGACCAGCAACAGAGAGAGCTGCTCTGGAGGTGGGGGAAACTCAGGCGGGTGCTTTGCCCAGAAGAATCGACAACGCGCTGGTTAGTAAGCCCTCTGGGGAGACAGGCCTCCCCCACAGGGAGAGGGCCGGCTGACGGGCAGAAATCTAGTGCCTGGGGGTTTCCAGTCAACCCATTACTCACCAGGCCCAAACTGTTCAGGGGACCTCAGTCATAATGGCAGGGCCTGCTCTGTCTGGAGCATCTGATGTCAGAGATACTGGATCAATATCTTGTTGTCACCATCCCGTGGAATTGAGTGGGTTACTGCCAGCTTCTGCCTGCATGTCCTCATGTGTTAAACAGACTCATCTAATGAAGTCCCTTTTCACCCTAGAAAGCTTTTGATATCCAGTGGGTCCACAAACATTTTGTTTAGCCCTCAAATCAGTTTCCAACTAATTTGAAAATCAGATTTTCATCTCTAGATATGGGTTTCTGCCATCTTGGAAAATTCCAAGATCTGGCAAGCGGCAGCCCCACACAGCAATAATCACGCGGGGTGAGCAGCGGCTGACCCGTTAGACAGGGTCCGTGAGCTGCACTCCACACCCCTCCTGTGGTCACAACAGAGGCTTCCTTCACTGAAATGACGTGCCTGGACCCTACAGACACCTGAGTTTGCCGCAGTCCCCCAGTCGATAGGGGAAACTTGGGGTGTTTGTCTGCTCTGTTGATCCCAGATGCTGGGAAGGAAAGATGCTAAATGACCACAGAAGCAAACAAGTCAGGAGGCGAGCTCCCACAGGGCCAGGTCTGTCCCAATCAGGGGTCGGTCCTGCCTCCTCCCCCAAATAACAGACCTGATTAATAATGCTGGGGATGAGAAGCGGAACCAAGAAACAATGACAAAAGGCTGCAGCAATGGGAAAAAGGTTTCCCTTTTAATTTATACACATTGTTCATGGTCCCCTCTGAGCTGGGAGTTGAGACGGCAGCGCTTTGTTCCCTGTCATGTCCAAATGAAGCACCAGCACATCAGAAAAGGGTCAAAGATTCTGCAGGTCCAAACGGCCTAAAGTTATTCCTGGACCCCAAAGGGCCGTGGTTCCCCAAACAATCACTGAAGTGCATTTCCAAACTACGCACAGGGCCTGCCAGTCAGAGGCGGTAGAGCTGATCCTGTCCCCACCCCACCGTCCCTACTCCCTACGGAGGGAGGCAGGAGGCAACAGGCAGGCTGGGCTTGAGAAGGCGCAGCTCCCCTCGATGACTCGATGACTCGTTCGCAGCACTCTCCCTGTGACGAGGGTGACAGGGGTGCCACCACACTTGCGCTGTGCCACCTGCTCTGTGGGTCCTCAGCCAACTTGGCAGCAGAGGAGGAGGACAGCCTGCTATTCTTGACACTCCAAGATTAGGTGCTAATTCTGCAGCTCTTTCACGCAGAGGAAGGCTTCTTTGGGGAACAGTACCCCTCGCAACCCTGACCCAGCTCCCTCCACCTCTCCCTCTGCTCTGCTGGCCCCACAGGGCCACTCAGCATCCTGGGCTGCACCTCTTCTTACTTTCCCCCATTTCCCTGGGCACTCTTCCCCACTTCTGTGATCACCATTCCCAAGTTTGTATCAGGAAATTGTACCCCAAGGAGTGGGTTCAATTTCCAAATTCCTGAGAGGTGACCCTTTGGCAAGAAGTCAGAATTCCTGGGAGTTCTCCGGAATTCCCAAGATCGTAACTCAGTCTTAAAATATTCCCAACATTCTTCATACTTTTTATTCATTATTGTGGAAATCTCAAATGATTTTGCTTAATCAGCAAGAAACATTTAGTTTGGTAGTATTTACAAAGGATTGTAGCCTGGATTGAATATTCTGGAAGATACCAGCCAACATCCGCACGGGCTGCTGTTGGAATAATAGCACCAGGTGTCTCTCACCGAGGCTGACAGCCTCACACAGAAGTGCGCGTGGAAACTGCTAATATAAGGACTTACTGTGCTTCCCAAACTTGCCATTTCTTGGCCTGCCACGCACATCGGGTTTACCAGGCACATAAACTTATTAGTATTTATTTTATTTGCAAGAATGACTCATTGTTTGCAGCACATAGAGCCACGAACACACATTTAATAACACGGCACCAGCTAAAAGCAAGACTGACTAATGAGACCGTGACCATTTCTCTCCTACGAGCTCCCGTCCTGGTTCCTGGAAGCACTGACCTTCACCTCCAACTGTGTGGGCTTTCCTGCCTTTGCCTCCTGGGCGTGGGCTCCTGCAAACCAGGAATGCTCACTGTTGCACTTTGATTTTCACAGGAGAATGATAATACTTCTTCCTGATCTCTTGACTGATTTTTCTTGAGCTTGGAGATGTATGTTTCCAGGAATTCCTACCTGGTGCCCAGCTCACCTGTCTCTCTTGCCAGGCTCCCAGCCTGCCTTCAGGACCTCTCGGAGACCAGTTTCTAAACCCAACACCTCATTTTCACCTTGCCTGCTCCCAAACCTGCTCCCCCTCCATCCACTTGACCATCATTGGTCCAGACTTCCAGCCTCAAAAACTTGGCATCACCTGCCAACCCCCCCCCCCTTTTCTCTGGGCTACTATGGAAGCACCCTGTCTTGTCTCCTGTCCCCACCCCCCGCCCCGCCCTCCCCCAGCTGCCAGTATGATCCCTAAAGCATAGACATAAGCTCAAAGGTCTGCAAGGACTTGTCTGCACGGAGACCAAGGTGGACGTTCCCTCAGGACTCTGCACCCCCAGGTCCCAGCCTTGCTTTTCAGAGCATCCTGACCACAGGGGAGGGCAAGCGCCCTGTTCTCCAGCCACAGTGGATGACGTGGGGCTCCCTGCACTCGGCAGCCGCCCTGAACATGTGGAAAGAATATCTCCCCCTTACGCCTATCAAAATTCTGCATCTCAAATTGGTATAAGATGGTGGGGTACGTGGTAACCTGAACAATTTTTAAATGCACATGCCATCTGAGCCTAAAAATCAACGCTGCAGACCTACCTGCTGAAATGTGTATCTATTGAAATGATCCTGGCAACACTGAGGGAGGAAAAATCTGGGAACATCTCAAATGTTCAAATAGAGCAATGGTGAAATAAGTTAGGAAACAGCCATTGCAGTGGATACTATGTAGTTTTCAAAAAAGGATGAGCCAGCTTTATTAAATTCAAAAGGCAAACTACAGAACTCTGTGGAGAGGGTGGCTCTGGCTTACCTAAGTATTGACAATTTCTGCAGTTACATAAGAAACCTGCCGTGATCACAGCGTGGGGTGGGGCCACCACGCACAGCGGAGGGTGGTGTGACGTTTGCTTCGTCTTATGGCTTTCTGTAGTGCTGTACTTTTTTTAATACCATAAGTTTATCACTTCCTCCAAAACGTCTGCTCCCCAGACTCTCCCCCATGCCCCCCTTCTGCTGGTAAAAACAGCAACACACATACAGAACTTACTATGCAAAGGCGCTCGCTGCTCTGAAAGCCTGACATACGTGTGCTCATGTCACCTCATGGCCACCTCGTCCGGGGGATGCTGTTAGTACCTCCATTGTACAGAGGAAGACGCTGAGGCCCTGGGGGGGCTTGTGACTCGCTCGAGGCCACGCCGCCAGCCAGTGGCAGAGCTGGGTACAAAGCGGGCAGCCTGACACATAACTAGGCACTGTGCATGTTCCTACTAAATGAAGGAAGACAGGCGGCCTCGTAATGTCATGACCGCAGACGTGTTGGCCCCTGAGTGCTTGGTCCATGGTTAGGCATCTGTGTACCACGCCTACCAAGCTCCCCGCCAGCCCCGGGACTGCTCGATACATGTTCACTGACTAGAGTACAGAGGGGTGTGTACTGAGCAGCTGAAGCATCTGCCTGGTCTGGCAGGAGGCCGGGCCCGTCATGGAAGTTCTCTCACACCTGACAGCCAGGCCTCAACTACATTCAGGCCAAGCGCTTGTCACACTGCCCTTCCGGTCGCCTTGGCCAAGTCACCAACTCCTCCTGCCTGGACCCTATAAAACCTCGTGACCTGCCCCCGCCAGTTCTATTTTCTACCCCACATCCCCAATGAGGTTTTAAAAACATAACCCTGGTCATATCACACCCTGCTCCAAACCCACTCAGAGTAAATCCCCAAGTCACTGTCATGGCCTCCACGGCCCTGTGTGACCTGGCCCTGGCGACCTCCACTCTCTCACCGCCCTGCTCGCTCTGCTCCGTCCACAGCGGCGTCAGCTGTCTCACCCTGCCTGCTCCCGCCTCAGGGCCTTTGCACTCACTGTTCCTGCTGTCTGAACACCCTCCCCCCAGAAATTCACAGGATCTTCCTCAGAGAGGCCTTTCCCTACCATTTTATGGGGAACACCGCCTGTGTGATTTTCTAGTCTCTAACTCTGCATTAATTAGCTTCAAATTCGTTTTTATTTGGCAGTATATTATATATTTGTCCATTTTCCATCTCATCTCCCCTACTCTATAAAGTCAGAGGATTTTAATCTTTTCTGTTTTGTTTTCAGCCATATCCGCAGTACTTGTTGAGTACTTAGTAGGTGCTCAATAAACAGTGACTGCATGAAAAGAGATGTTTGCTGAATATAGGCCCCTTTGAGGGGACTTTCCATGTAGCCACTCAGCAGAGCTTTTGTCCTGGAGATGTCCCAGATTCCCTGTTTCTCTGGAAATCATAAAAGCCATGTCATCATCCTTCTCCTCCCCCTTGTCCCTCCTTTCTGTGGAAGTGATCTCTCCCCCATCGCCACCAAATGGAGAGAAATGGCAGAAATGGAACATAGTTACTGTGACTGGGGGCTGCCTAGGGGCCAGGGAAGCTATCTGAACATTAGAGAACAGCTGTGCCCTCATCACTTCCAGGAAGAGTGACTGACCACAGTCTCCCTGGGTGGGGGCCCTGCAGATCTGGAGGGCTAGTCCGCAGCAGCCTAGGGACCCGAACTTTGGCTGCACCACTTAGCAGCAGCCCAGCAAATCCGCAGCAGCCTAGGGACCCGAACTTTGGCTGCACCACTTAGCAGCAGCCCAGCAAATCCGCAGCAGCCTAGGGACCCGAACTTTGGCTGCACCACTTAGCAGCAGCCCAGCAAAAGCCAGGCCTGCGGCTGGAGGTAATGAAGTGGCGTTTCACAGGTCATCTCTCCCGGCCACGGGATCCCCCAGGGGAACGACCTTCAAGGACCAGGAATGACTGGCGTCTTCCTGCAGGAGACGCCTGGCCCCTAGAAGGGGTGCTACCCTCAGGCCCAACCCCTCAGCCTCCCTGGAAAGTCAGACCACAGCGGCCACGCCCAGTTTCCCAGGGCAGCCCTGGGTCACTTTATCCAGAGACAGAGGTCCCTAGTAGGGAAAGGAGGGAGGGAGAGGCTGACTTCAGGATAACTCACGTTCTAATAGTTTCCCCAACAGATCAGTGAGGACGGTTCTCATTTTATACAGAAGGAAACTCCGACTCAGGCAAATCCCCGCCCAAGATCACCTCTCTCCTCAGTGGAAGAGCTGGGGACAACTGCTGACTCCCAATCCCCACGCTTTCCATTTGGCTACCAGGGGTCTCAAACTCATCTGCCTTTGAGGGCCAGGTAGCTGATGTAAATCAGTGAAGCAGGCCGAGGGGAAATGTAAGAGGGAGGGGTTGGAAAGGTGCCAGACTCGGGCATACTTATCCCAGGGAAAGTCATTCGCATTTGTAGATAGTTTTATTTCCTGTGCCTTTCAAATCTATGTAATAACGAGTTATTATTACCACTTCAAAGTATGTAAGATATATGCTGTTTTTTTCTCCCTCTGTCTTTTTTTTGTAAAAAGAACTTTTTTTATTTAAAAAGCAACACATATTAATTATGGGAAAAATTTTAAAAATGGAAACAAGCAAGAAGATAACATAATTCAACTTACTAGAAAAAAGTCCTTTTTTTAAAAAAAAAAATTAGGGTGTAATTGACAAATAACATTACATTAGTTTCAGGTATATAGCATATATATGGCGAAATGATCACAGTAAGTCTAGTTAACATATGTCACCATACAAAATGATTTTATATTTAATTTTATTTCTATTTATATATTTTAATATATTTTGTTTTAAAACTCGGTCCACACCTGACCAGTCCAGCCACACGTTGAAGACCCCCTGAGTAGCACCCTCACTCTGTTCTGGCAGCTGGGCAATGCTCAAGACCTTGGCACCTGGAATTTGGGCCATTCCACAGATGCAACGTGAGTTAAAGCTTTCTAGGTAGGAGCTGTGTAATTCCAGGGAGCAATTGACTTGTAAAGCAAAAGGTGTCAATTTAGGTGCTGGTGACCCCTGCTGGTGCACAGGTGGGAGCTAATCCCCTGCTCAAGGGGAGAACAGGGCAGCTCCTATTCAGCATAAAATATATTGAACAACTTTTAAGAGTGAATGTGGCAGCTGGTGGGGGTGGGGAGAGGAGTAGAGAAAACATCAACTGGATTTTTACTGAATTTTCTGCTGAAAATCCAGTTGGGAATTTGTGCTGCAACCTACATTACTCTAGCTTCCACCCCCGTAACATTTTCTCTCCCCTCAAGGAACAGTAGAACATGATATATTTCCCAAGGATGAGTTACTCTGCGAAAAAAAAAAAATTAATAATGTGCTGAATGACAGCACAGCAAATCATTTAAGCCTGCACTGATATGCGGTCCAGTTCTGCAGAATGAATTCTTGGAATCCAAGCTTCCCTTCATTAGCTTTCAAAAGCACACCTGATATTTCCACCAGTCTCTGCTACCATGTGCCACGTGTCACATCTTGGCGTTCACCTTTCTCTGAAACGCCAGGGTGACACAAAGAATACGGGGCTCCCCAAAGAAGAGAGCGTTGGGGGCCTGCCATCTGCTCACCATTTTGGTGGGCGGACACTGGTTCCCACCAGGGCCAGACTGATACATAGAGTTCAACATGGAAAAGAAATGGCCCACTTCCTACTGTCCTACTTTCTAATTCAGACTGCTGCCGGTGTTTGCAGGGAAGGGAGGCAGAGAGATTTGGAGGAAAAAAATTCAACCAGCTGATGCTTTCACGCTCAGATTTGTACAGATGGTAGAATACTTGGAAGTCATGATGTCCCTTGCAGAACACAGTGAAATACTGACACAGTAAACAGGAAAAATGAACCAGAGAAGTGTGTACAAAAGCAGGTCCCATCTAATACTGGACTCCAGGCTGCATAAACCTGAAAGTTTTAAGGAATATTTATGGGAGGAAAAAAAAGGAAGAAAAACATTAGTAAATTCTACCCAGTAGCTTTCATTCCTCTGACCACCTTCTCTCTCCCGCTCAATGGGAAGGGGGCCACCTTTACTGAAGTTTGGCAGTGAACTAGCTCACAGCACATGGTGGGAGGACAGAGGGCAAGCCAAATGCATCCTGGGTAACACGCAGTGTCTGGTTCTCACAAGCAAAGCCTGTATGGAGAAGCCATCGGAGTAGAGGGTGAGAGGCAGGATTGCCAACTCAGGTGTCTACAGGGGCCAGGCAGGTAACTCAAATGTGTGACGTCACCTGAGTATACGAGAAAAATGGCCAAATACCAACACAAACATCAGGGGAGGCTCTGCTGAGTGTCTGGAGACAATGGGAGTGGGGGTGGGGCACAGTAGGCTGTAGCCTGTAGCCAAAGTGTGGCTGAGTGGGAATGGAAGTGGATATTCATCTGTCCTGGATGCAGTAACAAAACAGCAGTGTTTGTGGCTTAAGCAACAGCACTGATTTCTCTCGGTTCTGGAGGCTGGAAGTCCAACGTCCAGGTGCCGGCGGAGTCTCGGTTCCGGGAGGAGTCTCCCTTCTTGGCTCTGGACGCTGCCTGCTCTCTGTGTCCGCACATGGCAGCCAGACAGCACTGTTCTCTCTTCCTCTTCTTATCGGGGCACTAATGGCATCGTGGGGGCCCCACCCTTGTAACTTCATCCAAACCTCATCATTTCTCAAAGGCCCCAAATACCATCATATTGGGGGGGGACTTTAATCTATGGATTTTGGGGGCACAGTCAGTCCATAACAAGGTGTGACCAATTCTCATTTTTCAAGAGAGGCTCGATATCTGATTTTTAGAAATCTGACACCTTCTAATTTTTTGATGCTGGCAATACTTCAATTAAGACAAAGAAATAACAAAACCCCACTGGACTGGTCAAGTAGGCTCAGGTCGACCCCACAGGTTGTGGGTTTGTCACCCATGCCCCAAACATGGGCCACGGCACCAGACAGCCCAGGCTTCCCATGTTCTGGTGGGTAACCCTGGGGTCAGCCAGGTCACCTCTCAGGGCCTCACTTTCCTTGTCACGATGATCTGGAACCCTCTGGAACTGCCCTTTTATTGGCAGTTTTGTAAGTTTTCACCGAGTAAAATGGAGATACAGTGTCCACCTAACAGGATCTCAGGGAGATACGGCAGGTCACACGCTAAGCCAGGGCCTCGAGGAAGTCTGGCCAACAGAGGGGAGGAACGAAGTGGCGGCACCACTCTAGCAAACAAGTGCATTTGTGGTCAGCATTTGAAAGAGCCGAGGTCAAGGTTTATATATATATATTTTTTAATTATGCTTTTTGGGGTTTATTTCCTTAGCCAAGAGAGATTTAAAAAAAAACAATACAAAAAACCCCCAAAAACCTAGAAACGTCTTAGGGTGAATTCTTGAGCTGAGATAGCAGTCGCGCTGCTTTCCTAAGCACACACAGACAGGAAATTATCACGGGGACATTCACTGGCTCATCTTCCATTACCCCAAAATGAAACAACTTGCAAATTTCAACCTGTAATTCCATCTCGCTCCAAAAGACAGAGGAGGAGAGAGCAGTTTAATTTGGAGCTGCGGGGAAGACCAGCAGACAAAAGCTGTTTAATTCATCTGGGGTCCGTACCAAGGTTCAGTCAGAAATCTTGTGTCAATATTATGTCACTTGCCACAATCTCCTACCGAAATTCTCTGTATTTTTTAAAGCCAATGAAATCGAACCTTATGTTCTTTGTGCTAATTAGGCACAAAGGGTTTCTCTCCCAGCTCTGATTAATGGCAACCAGTGCAGCTGAGATCTGAACAACACACCGAGACGCTCTCATTAACACACAATTTTCACAATTCCGCAGGCTGATGTTTGGTAAACACGACTGCCCGCGCCAGCAGAAGAGCCACCGGCTTGCCTGAGTGGGGCAAAGTTTTCTCCTTCTCACTCACTACGGGCAGCCTTCCTCAGCATCCTGGCTGGAGGACCAACGCTCTAACTCAACTTCCATCAGGGAATTTAGCCAACGCGCTCATGACTCACTGGAAAGGTTAATTTCCTACAGGCATCAGGGCCTGGGAGCTGCCTTTCACAGAACGGGAACCCCCCGCCCCCCATTAACTTACAAAACGGTGAGAGATCAAGGTCCTGGCATCGCAAATAACCAGAGGAAAGAAAAATACAGTTTCCCATACGATGTATTCTATTCGGAAAAAAAGGGCGTCTTTTATCACAGGCAGCGCGATACAGTTATACTAGGTTGGTGCTAAAGTAATTGCGGTTTTTGCAATTATTTTTAACCTTTTAAACTGCAATTACTTTTGCACCAACCTACTGTCTTCTCACAAAAGCCTTAAAACAATTATAGAGACACCAGCGGCTAGCGCGGCTACAATTTCAAAGGCCTGAAGCAGATACGCGGGGCAGCCCTGCCCACGTTCATGTGGCTGGAAGTTCAACTTGCAAATTCTGGGAGGCGTGATGCCCACATTCAGAAGCAGAAGTGAGTCCCTCGTTTTGAGTCACAGCATCACTGTTAGAACGAAACAGATCCCCAAACCCTCAGCGCACCGGTTTTTAAGAGCTACAGTGAAAGGAAATTCTTTATCCCAGCAAATCTCACAGACCCAGACCAGGGCTTCTCACACGACGAGTTCCACTCCCATTTTGGGGGAGCCACACTTTTGCTCTGCGGACCTTTCCATCTGGTGTTTCTAGATGGAAATAGTTTAGAAATGATAGAATTATATTCTACAGCATCTAAAAACTATAAACACCAAGTACTGCTTCGTCATTTCAGTTCTCAAAATTCCAAGGACGGAAATGTCTCAGGCCGATGATTGCTTAGCGCAGAGTGGACTCGTTGCAGGGGTAAGGTGGTGACGCCGCGTGACGGCCACCTGCCCCAAGGGGCTGCACAAACATGTTTCCAGGCAATGTGACCGGAGAAGAGCGGCGGGAATGGAGTCAGCAGGCGGACACTCTGGCGCATGACAAACACAAGATGCTGCCCGCCTCACACCACTGGGAGCAAAGATTTGGTCTCAGAAAAACGGCAGCACCATTTGCGTTGAATGACAACTTTGAATCATACCAACTTCGTTAAGTGCTTCACGTGCAAACCCCTTTAAATTTTTCATACTTTTATAAGAGATATAAGGACAAGGACTTTATACCTAGTTTTAAGCTTGTTCATACATAAGGATTATTAACATGAAAATCATTCAAGTCGGTACCAGTGGGAGTCTGTGAGAACCTGTCCTCAGATTCACGAACCACGCTGAGGATAGAGAGAATACCTGTGAGCTGCACAGAAAACGAATCTCTCCTGTGATCAAAATGTACGAACGTATAGGACCCCCAGCCCTGCATGGATTTGCAGACCTCGAATCACCAAAGTTCATGTGCAGACTCGCCCCTTCACGAGCCCCTAGGAACTCCAAGGCGTCGTGGCCCATGTCCCCCTGTCCGCACCTCCCACGGCTCCTGGGTCACAGCTGGTCCCAGGGTGTTAGGGACACAGATACATTTGGAAGAGAAAGGAGGGAGTGCTGGATGCAGCACCCCCCTGGAAATGGCACTTACACAAAGAAGGGCATCAGCTGGACGAGGGTCTCTTTCTTGGGGCTGGCGGCAAACTCGGGGACCATCTGGATGACTTTGTTCATGACACTGCGCAGGTAGTTTTGGAGCTGCTTCCTTCGTTCCTCCACGAACTTGGCATCCTGAGAAAACAGACAGACAGGTGCGCTCAAGGGTGCTCTCCTCGCCTAGCCAAGAACGTCCCCGCAGCTCACGCAGTGAATCCCTCCTCACCAGCACACATCCTACACTTACTGAGTGCCGGCCAGGTGCTTCCCACGTGCGATCACATGTGATAATGGGGAAGGTGCTCGTGGTATTAGTAAGTGGGGGAAAGCGGGTCCCTAAAACTACCGACACTGTGTTCCCATGAATGAATGAATGAATGAGGTCTTAGCAACTGTGGCTGTCACTTACTGAGCACCTTTCATGTGCCAAACATGGTGCCAGGGACCAAGGATAGAACAATGGACACGAACGGTTGCTGGTAGAGGTCCCCGGCCAGTGGGGGAGGCACAAGGAAATCCAGGACCACACGGGTCAGTGTATAATTATGAGTCACACTAAACGCCACCCTCTAGAGAGGATGCTTATTTGGCCCTCACAGGAATTTTCCAAAATACATATAAATCAGTTGCCACAATTTAAGAAAGATCTTATTAATAAACAAATTCTACCTTTTCCTGAAAAACTAGGAGACATGGCAGCACGCTCTGACCCACAGGGCATCACCGGGCTGGGAAGGGCAGCACGGCCCTGCCCCTGTCTGCGCAGTCTCCACCCATCCCGGGCAGGGGCTCCGTGCTCGGAACCTTCCACCTTCCCAGGTGTGTGCCCTGTGCACTCACACAGGTTGAAACGGGGACCTGTGTGATGTGCTGTCCTTGTCTTGGAATTCTTAACAATTTTGGAACAAGAGGCTCCACGTTTTCATGTATCCCTGGGCCCCAGAGACTTGGAAGCCTGTCCTGCTCCTTCGAATCTGCACCGGAGGACCTGCCTTATGACAAAGAAACCATAGCCAGTGTGGGTTTAGGAAAGACGCTCCCTGAAGAAGTGAGGCTCCTTCTGGACTGAGGGCCACGGGCAGTGGGAGGGGGGCAGCAGAGAGATGCCACGGTCCTTCATCCTTGTGAGAATAGCAGAAGCGGACTCTGCTTAACATCACGTGACACATGAGGACACTGCGGCCTCAGCCATGAGGCCCTGTGGGACAATTGGCTCGGTCACCATCCCCAGCCAGGCTCAGGGACAGTCTGCTGAACGAGGTCGCGCTCAGAGGCGCCTGAGAACCCACCCTGTCCGTGGTCTGGTCTCTGACGAAGACCCCACACAAGGCCCTGCCAAGGATCCAAGCACGGCTGGGAGATTCTTTCCTATGTGTTGCCAGATCTTGTGAATAAAAATACAGGACGCCCAGTGAAATTTGAATTTCAGATAGGCAGTGAATATTTGTCAGTTTTCATAACCCAATATTCAATAATTCATCATTGAATAATTTTTCAGTCTTCAGATATGCACCACACAATAAAACCTTTCCGTGCAGTATTTGGGACATGTTGAGGGAATTACTGTTTATATGAAATTCACATTTCAGTGAGCGTCCTGTATTTCATCTGGCCACCATCCTCTGTGTACCAGGTGGGAAGAAGAAACCGGCAGCAGGGTCCTCCAGCACAAGGCGACTCCCTGAGGAGCTGCCTGGGCAGGGACCTGCCTCCAGAGGAGTGGTGGCAGTGGAACACCGTGGCTGGCCACTGCAACCCATGGCCAGCTAGCTGGCGCAGTCCCACGTGGGGGCAAGATCGCCTGCAGCCTGGTGGGAGGCGTGCTGCGTGGCGGGGGGGCTGCAGGCCCTCGGCCCAAGCGGGAGCCGCCCGCTCTGCTGCCCGGCCCAGCCTGAACGCCAGGTTCTGCTCAGTGGTCTCCAAGCTGCAACCCGTCATTAAACAATTAGATGCGTCTCCTTGGGAAGGTAGTTAATATGCCACGTTAGTGCTGAATCCAGCTAATTAAGCCTAGTTTTTAATCTGCCCAAGAAACCCTCAGACTGCTTGAAGGGCCCTGCAGGAGGATAAGGAAGGAGCTAATCAGTCAGGAAGAACGGGGAGCGCTCCTTCTTTTTTTGGCGGCGGGGTGTGGTGGGGGCGGTGCTCAAGACACTCAAAGCAGCAAGGAGAGACTGGAGATGGCTCCTCAGGTGACTTGTGGGGCTGGGCCACAGGGTCCCAGGACGGTGAGGACCCCAAAAGCGAGGTCAGAGGCTTCCACCCAGGAGTCAATCCACCCATTTCCACTTGATCAGTGACTTTTCTCACCCAAATCCAGGGGCAACAGGGACTTGGCAGGAAGTGATGAGCCTGGACGAATCCCACATTCTTCCCATGTACTGATTCCCTGAGCAAGCCGGCTCCTGAGAAGACCCAACATGGCAGCAATCTGAACCTGACAGCCTGCGCCCTTCAGAATAAGCCACAACAATGTCTGCAGAGTCTGTTCTCAGCTCTGAGCTCAGCTCTTTCCTTGCCCGGGTCCTTACAGCAGGCCTGAGGCTGGAAACTGAGGCTGGGGGCGGGTAAGGAACTTGCCCCAGGGCTCAGAGCTGGCGGGTGGCTGAGCTGGGGCCAGCACTTTAACCTTCGAGCAATGAGAGCCGCTCTCAATCCAGAACTTCCAGAAGGAAGATCTGCGGGCCCTCTAAAGCGAAGGCCTGCCCACACCAGGATTCAGTTCACACAACTTCCACTTGCCTGACGGCGTTAGCAAAAGCCCTTCACTGTGTGACGAGAAGGACGCCTGTTCCCTGGCTGCCTGACGGCCACCTCTGCCCTGGATGCTGCTCCCTTGGGTCTCAGTCTGGTCCTAGAGGTGCCAACACCTCGCGTTGCCACACACAACTTGGCAGAACGCAGTGGGGCAGGGACGCTCTCAGGACAATTCCTGGGAGGCTGCAGTCTTTCCTATGACTGACATTCTTTGTTTTGTTTTGTTTACTTTTTTATTATGAAAATTTTAAAATATGGCAAAAGCAGAGCCAATGAATCCCTATAACTTTTATCTAAGAAAGTCTTAATTCTTTTCCACATTTGCTTTGTCCTTTTTTACATCATGGTTTTCACCAAACACACTTTTGGTTAAGATGTTTTAAAGTAAATTATGGTGATCATGACATTTCACCCCTAAATACTTCAGTGTGAATTTCTAAACTACTAAGAACATTTTCATACTTCACCACAAAATAAATGTGTTCTTGTTGTTGTTGGCTTGTGGGTTTTTTTTGTGTGTTATCTGATGCCTAATCTGTATTCAAACATTTGAGTTTTCAAATGTACCTGCTGCTTCTGGAATTTTAAAAGGGGTCAAGGTCCACCCCCGAACAAGCTGGGAAGCCGGCCATTCTTTAGCAGGCGGAATGTGACACTGTTTAGAACAGAGTCCCCTTTGGGGATCATGGTGCTGATATTTTGGTGAAGACAGTGCCACTTTTTTCACCACAAGCTGCTAATGGCTTATGTGGCCTCAAAACATGAAAAACAGGATCTTGCTGCATAAAATCCAGATTCCAGGCCTCCCCTGAAAAATGAGCAGCCCTGCCCTCATTGGCTGGAAGCAGTGTCACCATCCCACCCAGCCTGCTCCCCTCGGTCCCATCCCCTGCCTGGCTTCCACGGGCCTGAGTTTGAGGCCCCTAATTCATACCACTTGCACAGACAGGATTGCCGAGGCTGTACACAACCATCTAAGAAAGCACCCTGTGAGATGATCACGTTATAAGATGAGATGACATTCCCTCGGGCAGGCGGAGCGACCTGCATTGCGACTTCCAGCTGTACAGTCAGTTGCTAAAACACTCAGCGCCTCAGGCTTCTCATCTGTAAAATGGGGATGAGGGTGGTGCCCACCTAGGCCAAGCGCCTGCCAGGCTCTGTGATAGGTGTGGATCATTCACGGAAGCGAAGGTTCTACGTGTACAGGGCGGGGGCAGGCGGGTAGATGGCGAGGGCTCAGGCAGGGGCACATGCTCTGTAATCCACAGGTGCTCAGGGAAGCTTGCAGGAAGTTTACATGAGGAATGAAGGGAGGGTTTCGCTCAGAGGAAACAACTCCTGAAGATGCTGCTTCAGAATCTCTTGGAAGAAAGATGTCGTCAGGTAGTCCCTGACGACAACATTCAGGTGCCCTCAGGTGGCGGAAGGGCATGGCAGGTGGAGGGAACAGCAAATGTGAAAGCTGCAGACAGAAGGCGCTTGGCTTGCTGACGCGGCAGAGGGAGGCCCTTGTGGCTGGGCTTAGCACTCCCAGGGAGATAAGACTGTAGCAGCAGCAGGATCCGAGCACACACAGCCTTGGAGACCATGGGAAGAGGCCGACGGTAGGCGGGATGCAGGAGATACATGATCTCAGCAGCACTTAGGAAGATTGCTATGGGGGAAATGGGCTGCAGGCAGCCTTCGGCAGAGGGATCTTTCAAAAATCTACCACGACTCTCCCCTGCTTGGGACTCGTCAGTGGCTCCCTGTGCACCGCGCCCACCTCGCAGCTCGCACACCTGAACCTTCGCATGGTTCGCGGCATGCCCTGCCAGCCTCACTGCGCATCTCCCCTGTCCCCACCCTTGACACCCAGCCCCCGACTTTCTTCCCGTGTTCTGCACCACCGTCTCCTAGTAGCGTCAGGGCTTTCACAGGCTGCTTCCTTGGACTGGGTGCCTTGATGCCAAGCTGATGGTGCCCAGCACCCCCAGCCCCACCTGTTCTCGGTCCTTCACAGCCCTTACCGCTGGCTGGAATGATGTCATGGGTTTGTCGTGCGCCTCCTCTACTCGACTGTAAGTCCTGGGAAAGCAGGACCTCATCTGTCTCGTTCACTCCGTATCACCAGAGCCTAACACAGTGACTGGAGCTTGTGGGAGGCCCCATAAATATCTGCTACAAGGACGAATAAATGTGGGGTGTGGATTAGGGGAGGTGAGGCAGGCCACCTCGGAGAATGGTTTGGAGGCTGTTGTTTAGTCCAGACAAAGATGGCAAAGAGCCCTGACCGTGGAGTGGGAGGGAGAGGAGACTGACCTACAGATCAGCTCCCTGGTCCCAAGTCTCTCTGGGCGAGGAGTCAAGAGAATAAGACCGAGGAGGGAAGGAAGACGGTGAGGTGGTCCTTCAGAGACCCCGCTGGTCACACGGGCTTCCGGGACGAGACCAGCATGTGTGTGGGGCCTGCCCACCGGGTAGAGTCCTGGACTAAAGGGCCAGGGATGTTTGTGAGTTTTTTGGTTGGGCTCGGCGTGAGAAGTGATGGCACCGATGGAAGTCCGGCTCGTGGGATCTGCCAGACTCCCCTGGTGGCCGACTCGGTCCTTCCTGCTCGCCACCCTGCTCTCATTTCCCACAGCGTTCCCATTGTAATGTTATTGTCAGTCACGGTTAGAACCAATAATAGAGAGCACCGGGACTTGGTTCTCATTTTACCAAAGAGCGCGCGGGACTATTTTCATGGGAGTGATTTTTTCTTCTCTCCAGAAAAGGTTAATTTTATTTTGAGCTTCAAGAACATAAAGGCACCATCACATTAAGAGCAGCTATTTTAAAAACGATGGAATGTTGTGAACAAGATTGATGAGCTACAGTTTCTAGAACAAACGATCAGACCTCCTGCCCCCCGCAGTTTTACAATCGTTTCTTCCCTGGGCTGCTCCTGACAAGCACACATCCGCCCTCTCCAAGGGGACCTTCCCCAGGAGCCCCCCTTCATGTGAGCGGTTGGGTGGACAGAGGGGACTGCATTTCCGGAGGACCTTTTTATTCTCACTAGGAACATCACGGCGTTTTCTAAAACAAATAGAAGGTCCGCTCCATCAGGAGCAGCACGCAGCTCAGGCTGTTCAGAGACGGCTGCTTCGGAGTCAGCCGATCTGACAGCGTGTCACTAGCCAGAGAATTCTAGAACACTGACCAGGCTCCCAAGGAGCTGGGCAGTAAGGCCTTCTGGCTACGAGATTCCCTCTCGTATCCAATTCTGATGAGACTGGGCACAAAGGACGACAAGATTTCCCAGCATCCCTGCAGTGACCTGGGGAGCCCACGGGCCAGGTCTGGCCAATGCCACCTGCGTGGGAGTGGGCAGCCGTGTCCAGGACCAGCCACGACGAGGAAAATGCCCTGCAAACCGTCCCCTCGTCCCCTCTCTTCCACTCCTCCGGCAATGTGTAGGCCACATGTGGAGGCGGCAGAACCATGTGAAGGAGCAGGGCCACCAGAGCCACCCGCTCTGCATTGGGCTGTGACATGAATGAGAAAGTGCCTTCCCTGCTGAAAGCCAGAGCTGGAGTCACGCCACACGCTGTTAGAGGTGCTCGTGTTCTCACGCTGACTCACGCGTGGCTCGCACGCCGGTCCTCACACAAGGCAGGTGCCCGAAGAAGGGACACTGCTAAAGGACATGCGGCCCTGCCCTCGAGGAGCGCAGAGCCTAGCAGGGGAAGGAGACGAAAGCAGGTACAGGCATACACAGTGCGCGGTGTGTGGGGGAGATGGGGTGGGACGCGCCGGAGGAAGCAGGACGGACTCGGCCCGGGAGAAGGTGCCTTCCGAGGTGAGACCTGCAGAACGAGAGGAGGGCAAAGCGGGGGCCGGGCGACCAGTCAGGAGACTGGCGAGGTTGCCCAGGCAGGAGAAGCCCAGACGTGGCCCAGGTCTGTGGCTACGAAGAGAAGCAAATGGGTTTGATTCTGCATTAGAGCTAACAACCCGCAGGCCATGCTGATGGGCAGAGACACTCATTCATTCCCTCACGCGACGACCCCCCCACACAGCTCATTCATTCACCCAGCCTGTGAGGCCCGCACTGGAATAAAAAGACAAACAAGACGTGGGCCCTCCTTCACGGAGCTCAGGCAGTTGGAGAAGATAACCATCCTGAACAGGGACAGGAAGCCGTGAACACACAAGGTCAAGGTGAGCACAGGGTCGCTGCATGGGGCCCGGGCGCCCTCCCAGAGGACTGTGTGCTGCAGCAGTCACCATAACAGGGGCAGCGTTACCCAGCTGTTTTCTCTGCCAGGCACCGGCCTAAGCAACATTTACACATTTTTTTTCATTTAACCCTCAAAAGCCAGCTGAGATGGGGACTTTTTAGTCTTCCCGTTCAGAGGAAGCTGAGACTCGAGGGGTTGAGGGCTAGTGCCCAGACACACTGGGCAGGTGGAAACAGGAACTGGCCCCAGAAACGCTGGGCCTAGGTCCACTCTGCTCTAAAGCAGCGGGAGAGAAAGGGGTTCCGGTCAGGGAACAGCCTGGTGGGGCCACAGCGGGAGTGAAGCCCAGGATTCAGGATCAGAGGGGCTCTGAGAGGAGTCGGAGGAGAAAGCAGGGGAAGACCTGGGTGGTCGTGGCAGAGAACCTGGACTCTAACCCTGGGTGATGGGCATTTTAAGCAACAGAGTGACAATCGGCTTTTCCTTTTATGAGACTGGAAAGATTCTGATGCTCCAGTTTTAAAAGCTCTATCTGGTTCCCGGAGCACTGAAAATCTGCCTTTGCTCTTCCCGGTATCAGGCAGCAGGGAGGTGTGGGCGCAGCTCACGTAAACCACAGGCCCAGCCCACCATCCTGCGACACGGGGAAGGAGCCACGCGTTCCACTGCACATACGGAAAACCCGTGAACGCTGCAGTATTACAAGTGTGAGGACTACGCTCGCAGCAGCGATGCCTGAGCAGCTGTTTCTACGGAGACCATCGTGCAATCGCTAATTGGGAAACCGAGGAGAGAAAATTCCTGTTATTGCCATTTTAAACACTCTCGGCGGAGACATGTGAAGACCAATGAACAGTCGGGCACGATGGACCCTCCCAGCCGCTTCCCAAACGGCACCGAGCCCCTTGTATAAGCTTTTGGCGAGGTGGTTTTAGTAAAGCTGCACAAAGTGTGTTTGCTTGATTAACTCAGGGAAATAAGAGAAGTGCGAACTTAGGAAAGAAAACTGTCCTAATCTTTACAGTGAGAAGGGGCTCCAAACAGCTGGGTGAGCAACCTGGCTGGTTGAAACAGGATTTGTTTGGCAGGCGTTTTCCCCTGGGTGCTCGCTGGCTGGAAGGCACCAGGTACAAATGACAGAGGGAAGGAGGGGGGCTTATGCAGGGCAGTTTGCGGGGCGGAGGAGGGAGGAAGGCCAGGCGTGTCTGCGGCGCCCTTGCTGAGAATTCCATGCTATAGGCTTCCGCAGACACCACTCATTTAGAGGCCAGAGTCACTGTCCTTCCTGAAGGGACAGGGAAGCAAAATCCCATGAACTACTTAACCGCAGCAACTCAGTTCTGCCACCATTTACCAAGCAAGTGGTTTGGTAACCGACTGGGAAAGACAGAGAAGAAACAGGCCACGACCTGTGAGGGTCACTGTCTCCGTCTCTGAACATTTACTGCGTCCTGGGACATTATACACTTATCCATCTACGCAAACGTTTAGTTGACGCCTCCTCCGTGCCAGGACGTTTGCAGAACACCCGGGTACCCACAAAGGCACCAACGGTCTGTCACCCATTCATACACCCGCGCCTTCATCAGGCACTGTCGTACAGGGAATCCATCCACCCTTCACCGGTACCTGCCTTGTACCAGGGCCCATAATGAGATGGTGCTGGAGAAGGTGAGCACACAGCTGAACTGTCCTCACAGAGGCTGCAATCTAGAATCCCTTCGTTTTGCCAACAGGAGGCTGATGTGCCAGGCACTGTGCTGGAGGCTCCCAAGATTAGATGACAAGTCACGGTGCCAGCACACAGGCCAGTGTGATTGTTAACAAGACCGTGTGGCAGAACATGACAGGTTCTTAGAGGGGAGTGTGGCCTGCCGGCCTAGATGGGCCGGTGTGGAGGTAGGACGTACTTCTGGAGGGGTGGGTGGGATTTCAACAGACGGTGACAGGAGGAACGGGGCATTCGGATGGGGGTGCCTGAGGGAAGTGAGGGGAGTCAGGAGCAGTGAGGGACCCCTGGCTGAGGGGTGCGGGTGTCAGTGACGGGGTGTGTGGACTGAAGCAGGGAGATGAGCCAGGCTTTGGAAAGAGTCCATTCAGAGAGTGTGGAAGAGATGCCGGTACTCACACAGGGAGGTGTGCAGGTCAAGACCAGGGAGGGAAGAGGAAAGAGTTAACAGTTTGATGCCTTCAGTCTAACAGTGGCGGCACCCACGTTCTTTCCATGAGCTAAGCTACGTACTCCTTGTAGCTTCCTGTGAGGCTGAATTAGTGTCCCCATTTCACAGTTGGGGGAAACTGAAGCATGGAACTAGCTTGCCCGGGTCACAAAGAGCCAAGTAGGTGGAACCAGGATCCAAACTGGCAGTCAGGCTCCAGAGCTCACGTTCTCACCAACGTGCCACGCTGCCTCTGGTGAGTACTGCTTCTGAAGCTCGTAGGGTGCGAAGGGGCCAGCCATGTGAAGAATGAGGGGTACCCCGAACTGCTCTCACTGAGAAAACCCCAGGGGCCTTCCGGGATGAACGTAAACCGTGAGTGGGCAGAGGCCTTCACGGTCCTCTGGAGGGCGTGACAGAACCGGGCTATGACCCGGGTCCTGACTCCATCAACAGCGAACGCTGACGTCCCCACAGGAGGAGCAAGGGGCTCCTGAGACCTAACTGCCTCCTCATCACGTCTGCAGCAGGACTTTCCCTGTGACACGCATGAAGATCTGTGACTGCCAGCTGCCCCAAGCTGGGTTCTGATGGCCTCTGGGCGCAGTGCTGCCTGTGACGGGGAGACACAGGGCCGACTCACGAGGAGGCCCCTCCCCACTTCCTCCATGGAAGAGGCCACGGGGCTTAGCGCCCGCACTAAACTCAAACTTCTTCTTCCTCTTTGTCCAAGAAACCCTGCTCTTCCTGCTCAAACGGTCCCAGAGAGGCTGTGGGTGACCCCCATTGCTTACACGATCTTACTCTGAAATGGGCGAAGTCACATCAGACCCCCAGGGCTGGGCAGCTCAAGGAGGGAATACAACACGTGACAGAGATGGAAACCGTAAAGCAGCACTCACGTGGTTTCAGTGAAAGATGCCAAATGCAGAACAGAAAACAAACCCTGACCCCCGCCCCCACCTGCCAGGAAGGCACATGCACACCACACCTTAACTGCAAATGCAGGACAGAAAGCAGGCATCTATTTCCAAAAAGGAGCAGAGGATCCGCACGGGGCTCAAGGTACATTCACACTCTTCTCCCACACGCGTCTCGTAACAATGAGAACGACGATGACGATACTCGTACCGCTTGTTATTTTGCGCTTACTGTGTTCTTACTGCCAAGCACGATGTGAAATGTTTACTTGCATTATATCAACAGACCCGCCACAGCTTTACGAAGTGGAGATGAAGAAACTGAGGCTCCAAGCGCTTGAGCGCCTTCCCTAGGGTGACCCAGCTGGTGAGCAGCAGAGCTGCGAGTCACAGCCGCGGCCTCCTGAGTTCCCCTCAGAACCACGATGCTGTCCTGACAGGATCAGTGGAGTCACAACCACAGGAGACCCACAGCTTTGGTAAAAACAGAAATAAAAGGCAAACTAGTCTTGCAGGTCATACGGGGTAAACAAAATACCACAATTCTAAAACCCTCCTCTTGGCGTGGCAATAAGTATTTGTGCTGGATGAATTCTCGTCTTCATATCAACAGAGCCCCTGTGTGTGGGAGGGGAGATTACATACAGAGGCCTCCTAGCAGCCTCTTTTATTACATGGGTTAGATGTGGTGGCCTGTCCGCCACAGGTGGGAGCCGCCTGAAACCTCTCTTCCACCTTCCGTAGGGCCTGGCACGGGCTGGGCAGGACACAACAAATGATCGCATGGCAGGAACGCAGAGGGCTCGGCTCCATCACAGGTAAAG
Organism: Rhinolophus ferrumequinum; assembly: GCF_004115265.2. Classification (NCBI taxonomy): domain Eukaryota; kingdom Metazoa; phylum Chordata; class Mammalia; order Chiroptera; family Rhinolophidae; genus Rhinolophus; species Rhinolophus ferrumequinum. The sequence continues at coordinate 11,657,113 of NW_022680357.1, read as the reverse complement.
CCTATTTTACTGTTACTGACTGTGTAGCCAATGGAAACTGCAGGCCGGACAGCTGGGAGGGGAAAGGCTGGTTCATGCGCTTATGGGAAGAACCCAGAGAGGAAGAACAAGACATTGCCCACATGCAGAAATGTCTCTTCTAGGAGCTGCAAACACAGGCAGCAGAAGGGGACAGTGTGGACAGGCCAGCTGGAAAGGGGCAGCCACTGCTTTCATCCCGGAAATGTTACCTCATGGGAAAGTGGGCCCACTGTTGCAAAATTGCCTAGGTTCTGTGAAACCTCAGATTTTCAAATATTGAAAAATAATTGTAAAATATTTAAAGACCATGTGGATCAAACAAAACAGACCGCAGGCCACACAACACTACCAATTTGCGACATCTGACCTCCTGCTCCTTGGAATACTTTCCACAAATTCATGGAGCCAGGCGTGAGACCTGGGATTCTTTAAGAAAGCAGCGTGGTGTGTCACCAAGAGTCACTCAGAGCCAGGCATGGCTGCAACGAGTGCGTAGCTGAATTATTCCACCTCAAGTTCTTTGTCTGCGCAGTGCAGATGCTAAGATTGCCCGTCTCAGACAATGTGTGAGCAAGTAAGGTCATGCTTTAAAGCAAAAACTGGGGCTGTTCTCAGCACATAGCAAACCCTCAATACACAAGCAATTGCCTCATCAGAAGCACACACATTTCAGGTTCCTTCTGCCTTTAAAACTACCATATTTTTAAGCAATCCAGCAGTATTCGTCAAAATAAACATAGTACACTAATGACCCAGCAATTCAACTCCAAGTATCTATCCCAGACACATTGTCACACAGGACCACAGGAGACTGACCGCCATGCTGTTTCAGAGTGGTGAGGAGTCAGGAGCTACTTGGTGGCATCTCTGGGGGAAAGGACAAGTGAAATGTGGACATACCCCAAAATGTAGTGAACAGTTACAGAAGTACAGGTATACACAGCCACGTAAACAGAGCTCAAATAGAATGCTGGGGGGAAAAAATAAAAGCGTGACTACTATAGCACACGGCCCTATAAGTAAATTAAAAATACAACAACGCAGCATGTTCTAGAAGGAACATACAAATTGACAGCTATGAACCAAACCCATTGGAACATCTGCTGTGGTGGGAAGAGTGCGTGGCCAAGAGGAGAAGAGATAAAACACACAGGGCTTGATGCTCTGGATCAGGGGTGTCCAAACTTTTCTCAACGTTTTTCACCAAGGGCCGTATGCGGTAAAACACACAAACAGCCGGGCCACTCACTCGAGGTGAAGTACGTATTGCCTCACCTGGTTTATTTAAGTAAACTAAATATATTTTTGGAATTTGCTGCAGGCCAATTAACAATGGATTGTGGGCCGCAGTTTGGACACCCCTGCTTTAGAGTAAACAGTGAGGTCAGTGTATCAGGAGCTGAGGAATAAATAGCATGAACTCACTTTTGTGGCCAGGTCCAAAGAGGAAAAACAAAAAGGAGAGATGTGGTACTTTCTTTTCTGCACCCGTTTACTGCCGGGACCTCTCTCCATTGGCCCGAGACCCTGCACAAGGTCTTGGGTCCTGATGTGTTCCGCACTGCCAGAGCTCCAAGTCCAAAAATTCCCGGGGCTGAGACGGAGCGGTAACATTCCAACAGGGTCTGAGTGCTCCCCTGTATTTTAGGTTCCAGTCTTCCCTGGGGGCCCCACGGGTCCCACTCTGTGCCCTCCCCACTCCCCTGAACAACTGTCCTGCCTACGCTGGCCCCAGACCAGCATGGTGATCCTGGGCTGACAGTCGGCGCGCACAGCCCCCTCCTCGTCATCGATAGGCACGGCCGCTCACGATGCCCTAGCACTTCACAGTCTACTGGGGGCTGGTTCAGAGATTCTCAGAGGCCTTAGCAGCGGAGGCGGCAGCCTTATGGGGCCATCTCTGACTGTCCTCGTGGTCGTCTGTATGATCAGTACACATTCTGAACTGCTGATCACACAGGCTGAAATGGCTGGATGGGCAAAGAGGGGCGGAATGGAGGCAGAAAGTTAACACCAGCCAATGCGCGCTGAATGCCAGGAACCGAGCGGAGGAGCTTCCGAGTATTATTTCGAACCCTGACAACATCTCATGGAGGAAGCGCAGAGGAGTGCAGTGCTGTGGTTCGGGCGCGCAGCCGAGGAGCGGCAGAGCCCCTGCAGAACAGACTCCAGGGCCACCCTCCCTCCGCCCTGCTAAGCCCCAGGGAGGCCCCTTCAAGGTCGGACGTGGTGGGAAGAACGAGCACGTTTCAAAGCCGAGGGCGAGGCATTTGTATCTCTTCCCAGAGCAATGGCTCCGCTCTTCCAGCGGCCTGGGTACAGGCGTAAGGTACACAACACGAGAGGCCAGCAGTGGGGCGACGGGGGGCGCAGGAGCCTTCAGGGCCAGATCCTCCCACTTTTTAAGGGAAACTGCAAATCTGGAATGTGGGGTGAAATCTCTCAACTCTCAAATTGGTTGGCTGTTAATTCCAAATGCTTAAATATCATGGTGCAGACCAAAGAAAATATATCTGAAAATACAAGCAACAGAAAAAGTATGGCTAGGTCATCAAAAACCAGATCTCTGCAAGCCTGGTTCCTCAGCACCGTCAGAGTTCATGCAGCTGCGTGGAGAGGGTGGGCGTTTCCAGGCTTCTGAAGGTGGGCACCTTCTGCGGAAACAATCCAGACACCCCAGGAGGAATGCAGCCCGCTTGCCCTCCCCAGCAGGGCGGGGGCTGCACCACGGTGTCCTCTCCCTGGACTTGGGCTCCCGATCAATTAAACTGAACACCCTCGCACTTACCTGCACCGAAATATCGGATTCCGGCTTTTACGAAACCCTGAAAAATAAATACGCTTCTGGGCAGGCCGTGGTATCTTCAGTTTACAGATAAGGACACTGAGACTCGGAGAGATGAATTTTCCTGTTCATGGTCAGACCAGGATGGTCAGAGCTAGAGTTTCAACCCAGGTACATCCAACTTCCAGGCCCAGCGACACTGCCGTCACACTGTCCCTTAGTGTACACAGGGGATGTTGAAGAAGATTCCACTCAATTCAAAAACCGTGACTGAGCCTCCACCGTGCTAGGTGGCGGTGGGATGAGCGAGGCTGAGGGCAGGAGCCCAACCTTTTAGGCCACTTGAATTTCTGCAAACTGAACCGTTTTTATCTGCAATACTCTGACACCAAATGCGTGGGGCTTTTTGTCCCTCCATAACAACAACCAATTCTTCAACTTTCCAGATACCTGCTTGGTACTTACTTCTGACCAACTGGTCATAACTCAGCGGTTCGATGACCCACCTCTTTGGATTCAAATCTGCTAGAACGGCTCACAGAACTCAGGAAAACGGCTGTTTTGGAAAATGGACTGCTTCCAAATGGTAAGCAGAGTTACCACATGAGCCAGCAATTCCACTCCTAGGTGGAATGAAATGAAACAAAAGAATGACATGAAAGGGAAATGGAAATATATGTCCATACAAAAACGGACACACAAATGTCCAAATAAGAATTATGTGGGCCGGCCCGATGGCTCAGGCGGTTGGAGCTCCATGCTCCTAACTCCGAAGGCTGCCGGTTCGATTCCCACATGGGCCAGTGGGCTCTCAACCACAAGGTTGCCAGTTCAATTCCTCGACCCCCACAAAGGATGGTGGGCAGCGGCCCCTGCAACTAAGATTGAACACGGCACCTTGAGCTGAGCTGCCGCTGAGCTCCCAGATGGCTCAGTTGGTTGGAGCGCGTCCTCTCAACCACAGGTTGCTGGTTCGACTCCCGCAAGGGATGGTGGGCTGCGCCCCCTGCAACTAACAATGGCAACTGGACCTGGAGCTGAGCTGTGCCCTCCACAACTAAGACTGAAAGGAAAACAACTTGAAGCTGAACAGCACCCTCCACAACTAGGATTGAGGGGACAACAACTTGACTTGGAAAAAAGTCCTGGAAATACACACTGTTCCCCAATAATAATAATAATAAAAGAATTATTTATAACAGCCAAAAAGTGGAAACAATCTAAATGTCTATCAATGGATGAATAGATAAACAAATGTAGTCTCCCATATAATGGGATAGTATTTGGCAATAAAAAGGAATGAAGTGCTGATACAAGTGTCAACGTAAGAAATGTCCACGCCTGTCGAGAATTTTTATGAGTTTATTTGAGCCAAACTCATATGACATATGCTGGGGATCAAGATCTCAAATGCTCTGGAGAATAACGGTTGTGAAGCTTCTTTTATGCATTTGAGATGAAGGAGGGATGTGAGGAAGACGACATGGGGGTGGAGAAAGCAGGGAGGGGACTGGATTACAGGAGAGTTAACAAATGTGCTCTCTGGGAGGTGGTTATCGCTTGTTTCAAAGGTGTGTTAACCTAGATGCACAGAAACAATGCACAGGGCTGGCTTAAGGCAAAGAGAACCTTTTACTAAAGAAGTTATAGGCCTGGGGCTGACTACCCACCATGACCTGGCCGGCTGGGAGTTTATGATCACATCACCCTGTGAGGTGACTTCCCATAGAACCCCCCTTTTTTCCTTCCACACATGCTATATCCTACCATTAAAACATTATGCTTTTGTGAAGTCACAAAATTACATAGTATATGATTCCATGTATATGAAATTTCCAGAATAGGAAAATGTGTAGATACAAAAAGTAGAGTAAAGCTGTTAAAAAAACACACACAAAAAAACAGTCTGTGTACATAATACAGGCAGACCAGTGAAGTCTAATCCCAGGCCTCTTTCTGGAACTCTCGGGAAAAGAAGCTGTCTTTCTTCTGGGGTTGCTTTTAGGAGGATATAAGCCTGGAACTGCCAGAGGCTCTATCTTGGAGAACGCCTGAGAATGCAGGCAGCACAGAGGAAAGCAAAGGAGAGATGGAAGGAGGGAAGGGGGAAGGAGAGATCGAATTCTGATGGGATCGATCATATCAGCCCGGAGCCAGCTATGCCTGAAGTCGAAATCCATTCCTGCTCTTTTCAGTCACATAAACCAAATTCCTCGCATGCCTTTGCCACCTGGGAGGACTTTTGTTCAAGTCCTTATTGCAATTTTGATTCTTCTTTGGCCCCCGCCAGCCACTGTGACTGTTCAGGTCATAGGCCCCTCCTCCCCAGTGGGCTTCCCACCCTGGAACCTCCTCCTCCCTGCCCCCCAGTACCCCGACTCTCCTAATGCACAGGTTAATCTGAAAATCCTTTCTCTCCTGCTCACAGCAGCTTCCATCAACCTCATGCACTGCCTTTCAGCCAAAGACACTTCCCCCACCTGGATTGCACCTGGAGCAGGACTCTGTAACTCAGCTGCTTAAAAATAAACATGAGCTGCATTATTTCCAACAAGTTTTCCCACCCTATTAATTATTTATCTAGCACCTGCTTCACAAAAAAGAGAAGTTGGCAGGGAAGGACTAGGGAGAAGAGTCTGGAAAGAACAAGGCAGCTGAAAACTGCGATGGTGGGTAGTGGTCCGAAGCCAGGGCAGGGAGCGATGGGGTGTGGGAGGCAGGGAGCCCGCGATGCGGGGGCGGGGGGGCACTGCCAGGGTTCTCTCTGCGGCCTTGGTGAAGGGTGCCATCCATCCCTTCATCAGAATTGTGTTTTTAAATTCATGAAACAAGATACATAGGATTAGAAAGGAAAGCACTTATATTTAAGCAGTTATCAAAACTGTGAAAGCAATTCCAGTGTTGCTTTGCTGAGGGATTAAATAGCAAGATCTACTGTCATTTCAAAGTAGTGATGAGCTTTGAGGATATTTGGAGCCATCTGCAGCAACGGTCATGTGATATGAAAATACATACGACTGATTTCTACTGGGGACAAAGTCACAGATACCATGACTACTGTTATGATTTGTGGCCTAAATTCATGTTTGAAGTTCATGTTTCGGTTAGATATCAGTGAAAATGAAAGCGCAATTCTTTCTCACTGACCACCTGGATTTCATCCTCAGACTGTAGGATAAGAACTCCTGGGCTGGATGAGGCTGGGCCCCTGAGAAGGCAAAGCTGAGTCAGTTTCCCCATCTGTAAAACGGGGCTGGGAATGGTGCCTGGCCCACTGTGGGGAGGGCAATTAGAGTGGGGAGGAAAGGGGATGGCGCTAAAGGCCATGTGGCCCAGAGACCCGGGAAAGGGCCTTGTAATCACCACCAGCAGCTTGAGTGCTCACTGTCGGCCGGGCCATGTTCTAAGCCTGCTCCCTACATTTCCTCACTCACTCCTGGCAGCAGCTCTAGAGGGAGACGCCAGTGCCTTTCCACCTGAGGATACCAAGGCACAGAGAGGTGACACACAGGTGTGCCCTGGAGTCAGGACTCAAACCAAAGCACCGACCCCAGAAGCCAGGCCGTCCTCCACTGCCTCTCACTCCCACTCTCCAGGGTCCCAAGGGAGATAAGAGCCCAGAGGAGGTGAAGAAAAGCTGAGTCAGACTTGATTTTGCGCTGGAGGCCTTGGTTCCAAACCCTGCACATCTGTATGGAACACACTTCTGCCCGGGTCAGAGGCATTCCGAAGCCCAGAGACAGAGCAGACCCCAAGTGCTCACTGGACAGAACTAGAACCTTTCCATTCCAATGAGATGGAAAGCCAGGAAGAGAGCGCCTCGGACCCGATGTCCAGTGTGGAGCTGTCCACAGGCCTGCACTTGTTCTTGCCTGGAACACGCTTTCTGACTTGTTTCCTAGCTAACTACTTACTACACAGCCTCCGTATTTAAGTTTAAACGTCTCCCAGACTCTTGCACTAAATCAGGTCCTCTCTTGGCACCATTTGAAAGGATCTTTAAGAGTTTGTTTAACGTCTATCCCTGCTAAACACAAAGTTCCACATGGGCAGGGACCATATCTGTCTTTCCTCACCACCTTAAGCACAACTGTTGAATGACTATGAATGAAGAAGAGAAAGCAGCCAGCCTGGGCCAGCCTGCTTCTGGGAAGCTTCCTATTTCAGCCTGGGAGGTTGAGACCAGACACAGGCACACCCTAGTTTACCAGTGAAACCCATGGTGAGTCTGCCCACTGACAGGTGTGGCTTGGAGCCTGACCACATGACAACCAGAGCCGCCGTTTTCCACCTTGGAGGGGAAAAGGGTGAGCAGAACAGGAAGGAGATGGGGGAGAGTCCTGTTTGAAGGGTCCAGTCAGATATAGACATAAAAATAACATGGAACAGTGCTTCCTGAACTTTCATGTGTACACAAGTCACGCGTTAAACATGCAAATTCTGATTCAGTAGGGTTGGGTGGGGCCTGAGATTCTGCATTTTTAAAAAGCTTTCAGGTGAGGCTGATGGCACCGGTCCACATACCAGACTTTAAGCGGGAAGATCTTTAGAAAGGACAGATAGGAGATAGAAGATGGAGATCATTCTTTGGGGTCCTGTTTGATATCATTAATCTGAAGCCAGATTTTGGCTGGAAAGCCTGGCACCAACTCATGAAAATATCCGCCACTGAGTTCTTTGCTCCTCTGCGTGACAGCACAAGGTTGAGAGGAAGTGAGCCTGTTGAGGTCATAAAGGAGAAGTGGCCTCAGAAGTTCCAGTCCTGGCTCTCTGAATACCCCACCATGTAACCTTGGGCAAGTTATTTCCTCCTCCTGGGCCTTTGGTCGGTGGCCCCAGTCACTGGTCTGCAGACCAGCTGTGTCAGTATTATCCAGCTATTTCTCAAAAGCACAGATTCTAGGGCTCCAGCCCTAGAGATTCTAACTCACTGGTCTGGGCTGTGGTCTGAGCATCTGAATATGTTTAAACCCAATGATTCAGATACATGTCCAGAGGGAGAAACCATGAGAGCAACGGCAGCCATGGTGGAACTGTCCGTGGTGCTGACCAGAGCTGGTCTAAATACAGATTTAGGGGATGCCCAGAAGCCAAGACAGCCATCGTTTGCCCTGCCTGCGTCCCAGCATTATTGGCACGCCCACCAGGCACCTGTAGCACGGCAGTGAAGCCTAACCCATTGGAAAAGGGAAAAACAGTTATGTCCAATTATTTCCCAAATCAATGCATGGGAGGCATCTCAACCATTCCCAAAGCCATGATGAGAGATGCAGTTTACACCTCTGCAGACCTGCCTGAACGCTGATGGCATTACTGCGGGGGCCCCAGACAGCGGAACCATTTCTTCTTTGTGCTCTAGCTAGAAGAACGTCTGTGCGAAACTCCAGTCTGGGCTTTTATACAAGTATTTCCTGCTGTAGGAGAGAGGAATGAACAGAGGGTGAGGGAGAAGATAAAAGGTGGAAATGGGGATTACGTAGAATGCCAGGTCTGCCTGGCTGGCTCATTTTTCTAGTTTCCCCAAAAGATTAATGCACCTGTCCAAACTGAACTATGGATCCATTACCCAGCTCACAGAGCCACTTCAAACGTCAAACAGCAGAAGGTCAAGTCCAAACGATAGTTCACTGCCAGCTGAGAACCTACCACCTCTCTGTTTTTACCCTTGTCTTTTAAAGGGAGCTGAATAATTTTACTTTGGTTGGCAGCAGTGGGGAAAAAAATTGTTTATTTTAATTTGCAGGTTGGAGTAATTCCATATTGTTAAATTCGTAACTTAACACCTCCTTTCACCCAGGTAACTTTCCCAGGACAGTTCTAGAGCTAAATCTCTTTTACCTAGTTTACGTTATGTACAGATTATTAGAACTCACCGATATGTTTATTTAAGTTACACCGTCTGTTCCCTCACTCTCACCCCAATTGTAAGCCCTATGTGAACAGAGTTTATCTGTTTAGCTCCTTGCTGTATTTTCAGTGGCTGGCACATAGTAGGTGCTCAAGAAATATTTCCTGAATAAATGGACGTGTGAGTAAATGCTGTTCCTCTTGATGTTTGTAGCCCTCTGGGCATTTCTCTGGGCCAGTCTCTCCTATTGCTGCCATTCACCCTCCACACTGCTTCCTGAGGGAGCTTCTTTTTTTTTTTTATGCAAAATCATTTTTTTTTAAACCATGCCATTTCTTCGCTTTCAGGATAGAAGTCCAAACTCCTCAACTAGGCATGTATGGTAACTGTCCCCGCCTGGCTCTTCTGAGTCCTCTCCTCACATGCCGTGTGCCCTTTCACAGGCACCCCGTGTCATCTGTCATCTGCTCAGGAGGCATCACAGGCCTGAGCAGGCCGTGCTGGCTGCTCCAGGAACTCTGCCATCTGAAATGCTGCTTCCGTTGCCTGGAATCCCCCGCCTTACTCAACAGATCCCACTCCTCCTTCCAGGCTCAGCTCTGGGGTCACCTCTCTTCTAAAGCTCCTCAGATGCTCTCTTTCCCTTCTCCCACCAGGCTGGTTCCCTTGTTGTTTGGCCTACTCACTACCCACGTCCTTTTCCCCCTCTCAGACGCTGGGGTTAGGACAGGACTGAGTCCACCATCAGCCCCGGGCAGAGCAAAGGACCTGGCTAATCGCCGTCATTATTACTGGTCCTGGGATGGGCACAAGGCTCAAGGTGGGATGACGAGCATCAGCACTGAGACCGGAACTACTGGGAAAGAGACTTGCTCTTTCTGCCTGAGGCACTAAGGTGATATCAAGGAAACCTAGAGGCATGTGACCCTCTTTGCCATGAGAGGGGAGCCTGTCTGAGAATGCAGCAAACAGAAAAAAAAAGAAGCTGGGAGAAGAGAGAAGCAGGTAAGCGGACAGACAAGAAGCAAGAGAGTGAGTGAACCAAACAGAAAGGGACTGGCCAAGATACCAATGTCTGATGATGTCACTGAGCTCCTGGATCCAGCTGTTCCTGAAGTCAAATCGAAACTTCTCAGTTACACAAGCCAATACATCCTCTTCTTAAATTAAAAATAGTCTGATTTTGGTTTTCATCACTTGCAGCAGAAAGCACCCCAGATGATGTACTCTCCCCTGACTTAGCCTCTCCTCCAGCACCTCCTGAGAGGGGACCTGCCAACTGCCCTACAATGAGCCCCCTGATGGCCAAAAACACATCTCCTTTACCTCAGTAGCCGCAGGACTTGGTGTACCACAGATACGCAATAAAGACCTGGCAAATGAAAAAGGAAGGAATGTTTATCTGGGAATTAATGAAGCTTTCCACTCACTTTGGAACGCTTAAACTCCCCAGAGCCTTCTCTGTCACCAGTCTGCTCTGCTGCCCTGAATGCTGGCTTTTCCATTCTCTGAAGTCAGAGAGCCTGGGGATAACCGGAAGGCGCAGGTCCAAGGTGCTGAGAAGGCACATGGCCCAGGGGCCTAGTCCTGCCGCACATCAGGACTTACCTGGACTTCACCCAAGTCACTGCTGGGCCCTGTGCCGCCCAGGTGAGGCCTGGAGCACAGGGACATAAAGAACCCAACACACACCTTAGCCCATTAATTTTTCAGGCTTCTGGTCCTTTGCTGATGCTTTCTCCGACTGGAATGCCCTTCCCTTCCTTCTCTACTTAATTCTCCAAAAATCATCTCCTCCAAGGAGTCTGCTCTGAACTCCCAGTGGAAACAAACTCAGAAGCTTTCAGGAACCAGGAAGTGGGAGAACCAGGCTGGCTGGTGACCTAGGGAGTACGTGCCCCATGGAAAGGTGTGTCTCCATTCAGCTCCTGCCAACTGTTGCCATGAGCAAACCTTAGCTACAGAGAAAGACCAGGCTCCCCTTGCTGCAGTCGTAGGTTTATTATTATTGTCACCGCAAACCTCGTCACCACCACCACCATCACCACCACCACAAACCATGTCTCAGGTGGAATGTGGCCCGATTCCAGGACCACCACACCAGAGTACAGCCACCTGTGCATGTGTCTGTCTGTCCTGCAAGACTCCATCTCTGCAGGTGGACCCCACACCTCCAGGTTTGCTAACTACCCTCTCAGTCCTCAGGGGCCCGGCACTAACCCAAAGCTCAGCAGCCCCAGGTGCAGACATTCTGCCACGCCCTGGCAGGGGTTCCCCGGCTTACCCCTTCAAGTCCTGCCCCACAGGGCAGCGGTGTCTCCAAAGTACAAGTCCCATTTGTCACTCCTCTGCTTAAAACTCTTCAATTGCTCACTGGCCAACACATACACACACACACCCACACACACACCACGTTTAAACAAATAACTATAGTACAAAATGTGATGATGCCACAAAGGAAAAAATGGGAGAGCCAAGAAAGCCCCTCACGGAGGGAGATCACTTATTATGGGTAGTCGGGAAAGGGTTATCTGAGGAGGTAGGATTTAAGCTAAGTCCTGACAGAAGAGAAAGACCCAGCCACAGGAAATGTGGGATATGGACTGTTCTAGAAGGAACTGTATGTGCAAAGGCCCTGAGACAAGAAAGAGCTGGAGGGGTCAAGATCTAAGAGGGAGCCATGCACAGCGGCAATGAGGTGAGCCAGGGGTAATAATCCCTCCAGCACCAGGGTGCTGGAGGACTGAAGGGGAGAGAGCAGGCAGAGCCCGGCGTACCTGGTGTGTAATTAGCACTAGATGGATAGATGAACAACTGCGCTTCATAGGAAGAGGCCCTGCTGATGTGCAGAAGGGTCTGATGACTTCCTGCTGCTCTGAATAAGGCTGCCTAGTTCACGAGGGAGAGCTAAAAGCCAGTAACAAAGGCTCCTTCATGATACAAAACAGTTCCAGTTTCATGCGCTTATGAGGATCAGCCACTGAAGTCCAAAAAGCTTCGAAACTCATTATGAAAAAGAACTTCACTTTCCCTCAGAAGGCAGAGGAGCTGGGAAATTAATGACAAGAACGTTTCAGAGGGGTGGCAAAGCTCCATGTAGTGGGGAACTGGCAGAGAAGATGGCTCTCCAAAGCAGCAAAGGAAATTGTGTGCAACGCTTCTAGGACACTTGAAGCTTTCTGGGCCCCATCTAGGAGCAAGGAGCTGTGGAGAGGGTTTACTCGGGGTCCATATTAAAGGACATTCATTTGGGGCCTAATGTTTTCTCCTGAAAAACACCACTCATCCAGCCTCTACTGATACAAGACCCCACGCCAGTATCTGGGTGTGCAGTCGGAAAATCAGTCCAGTGAGCACAGCAGACATTTAGCGCGTGCACTAAAGCATGCTGGGGGCTGTGAGGGAAATGGCTGCCAGGCACACAGGAAATGCAGGGACGAAGGAGAGACAGTGGGTTCCACTGTGGAGGGGAGCAAGAGAGGTTTCTTGGAGGAGGAGGCAAGAGTTATCTCTTTTTAAAGGAATGCACAAAGGTTGGCATCCAGAAAACAGAGAGAGACCCTAGAAGCCAGTAAGAAAAAGACAAAAACCCCAGAGGAATAATGACCAAAGGAAGCAAAACATAATTAAATTGTAAATCTAATGATGCCAAATGTCATTAGAACATGAAACAATGGGAATCCTCATCCACCTGGTTGACGGTGAACGATTGGTGCCACCATCTTGCAGAGAAATTTGGCAACAGCTGGGAAAGTTGGAGACAAGCATGCCCTATAGCCACCACCCTCATTCACTGATGTGCAACCTGGAGAAACTAAGAAGCAAACGTGCCAGGAGACATGGCCAGGACGCTGGCTGCAACACTGTTTGAATGGGGGAAAACTGCAAACAACCTAACTGCCCATTAAAGGGAGAATAAATACAACATTGACTATTCAAACAAAGGAATATCAGTAACTATAGCAGTTCAAGTTACTGCATTGGAACCCCATGAATCCAAATGTGTAAATCTCAAAAGATGAAACTGGTGAAAAATACAAGGTGTGAAAAGGTAAAGGCTGATATCATTCATGTGAAGTTAAGAAAAAAACCCTCTCGTAATCATATGTAATAAAAGTATAAAACCACGGACAGGAAGGATACACAACCATCCCACAGAACGATTCTCTCTGGGAGGGAGGATATGAAGAGGATTCCGCTATCTCGCTGTCTCCGTAATGTTTAATTTCTAAACACTAACATTTGTTCAATCGGATGATGATACACGTTTATTCATTATATTTCTCTGCGTGTTCTGGGGCACATTGGAAACATTTTACAATACATTTTTAAGAGCTTAGAAGCAAATAAGACAAAATGTTAACAGCTGTCAATACTAGGTGGTGGGAGTTTGGGCGCTTATCTTATTCTTTGTATTTGTCCCCCCCTTTAAGAAACCATCACTGTATAGCACATGCCACTGTATACCCACTTGGGAGTGGAACACACACACACCCTATGACCCACAATCCTATGCCTAAGCATAAACCCACAGAAGTCAGGCTGATAGCCAGCAGCAGACATATACAAGAGTGTTAACTACAGCATTATGTGGAATCAGGCCAAATTGGAAGCCACCAGTCATCCCTCAACAGCAAAGATAAATAAATTGTGGTATAGTCAGGCATACAATGCAATACTACAAAGAAAGAAACAAGAATTGCTACTTGCAACAATATGGATGGCTCTCACAGATGTGACGTGGAGAGAATGAGACCAGACACCAAGCAGTACACACTGTACGATTCCATTTATGTAAAGTCCTAAAGGAGCAAAACTAACCTATGCATTTGACATCAGGGCAGTGGCCAGCCTCGTGGGGAGAGAGTGATAAGAGGAGCCTGGAGTCCTACTGATGGTACATTTCTTAGCCTGTGTGCTGGTTATGTCGGAATGCTCCTTTTGTGGAACTCCATCAAGCTGCACACTTCAGGTTGGGGATATATTGTACCTCAATTTAAGAAAATAACCCCCCAAAATGGGGACGGGGGGATAAAAACCCACTGCTACAACAATGAGAGAAATGAAGAGGGGAGGAAGAAGAGAGAAGGGAAGAAAGAAGAATCCAGACTGCACATGTCAGAGTTATCATGAATGACAAAAGAATGGAGACCAAATTAGCCAGGCTCCCGTGTGACCTAAGCATTACTTTAACCCAGCATTGAGGGTTCAGGATACCCGGGTGCCGTGCTAAATGGCTACCGTGCAGCACTGCATGGGACTGTCACAAGAGCCTGTGATGTATGCGCCCTCGCCCCCTGTGGCAGCTGAGACAACTGAGCGTCAGTGGCTGGGTGACTTACTGGACGTCACACAGCCAGTGTTGCCAGAGACAGGATCTGAAACAAGGCCAGCAAGATGCCACAGTCCAAAGTCTTAACCTCTTGGCCTCGGGCAACGTCTTCTCAAAATTCTGGGGCCTGTGACGCTGCAGGGACCGTCAGGAGAAGGGGACGGCTTTCTCGATACGTGAGGGATTCTGAACTCCAAAGACCTGGTGATGGGGAAACAGCTAAAATGGAGGCAACTTGAGAAATTAAAAAATTTTTTTCTTGCTTGCTAAAGATGAACCAAGACTGCAATACACAATTCTCAATATGAACGGGAGTGCCCAAGGGGGCGGGAGCAGTGATTCTCAATTATTGGAGAAGAGAGTAAGAACTGAGAAGGGCTCTTCTGGGTTGTAATGCTAATCAGTTGTCCGAAAATGAGAAGGAATAAAACAGATGTAACCTGGGTGAAACATGTTCAGCAGGCCTTCAGAGCTACTAGAAGAGATTAGATAATGACACAGTTTAACAGCCCCAGAAATATTTTGGACAACACTTAACTGCCCAACAGAGAGTCAAGTGTTTTTATAATTCATGTCAGTTGCCAAACGAAAGGGTTTGGCATTGCTTCATTAGCGACCTCGGGCTCTGCCAGAGAGGAGTGAAGTTAGGGCAGCTGGCCGATTCTGGTTGGGGAGCTGGGAAGGCCAGATCCCAGATGTGTCGCATAACTCCTCTTTGTCACCAGGCATGGCTCCTGCAAAGTCTTTGTAGAACCTTCTGCTAATATGTGCAGTGTTGTGTTGATAGCCAGTGGGCATCTTTCTACAAACAATTATCGAAGATCTGTAAGATAAAGTAACGAAGGGAACTGGGGACAAAGGGAATTGGTAACCATACTACACTGGTGTCACACACCAATTTCTATATAGCTTGAGTTCATTTGTTCCTCAAACACGTTTTACTCAGCACCTACTATGCACCAGACACAGAAAATGACCAAGACTCTGAAGGCCTGGTTTTGCTCTCTAATTCACGGGGAAATGGGGGAGAGAGAACTGTGTAGTAGTATGAGAGAGAGTATGAGAAAGGAACCCAGAGGAGGGATATCTAACACTTTGAGTTCAGGGAGGGCTTCCTGGAGGAGGTGGGACATGCAAGATCTGAGACCCGAGACCATCAAGATGATTCTCTTTGATTCAGTGTTTCCATGTGCTCCACAGAGAAACATGAGAACAGAGCGGCAAAGACACTTCTGGTTGCTAGCCCTGGGCTATTTGTTTATAAAAAGACCTGAGTTTCTTTGTGTTTTTTTTACTGGATATTAACTTGGTATTATAGAAAAGTCTTCTCAAGAAGCCCCCACTTATTAAATACATGTGTATATTTGCATGTGGATGCACAAATATACACTCCAGGTCTGCGGCGTATCCATGTCTCTCTCCTGAGCCCATTTTTCTGGCATGATAACTTTAGCAACTGCTCTCCCGGAAAATATCTTAAGAGGCTTTTATCATATTAGAGAAAAACAACAATGTGTGATGTACAATGAGCCCAATTCCTCTCTTCTTCTTGTTTAATACATTAAGTACCAGGACTGTTTACACCATGGTTGGCACTGTGTCAAATGAGGAATGAGCTTGAGTTTATGGCTTCATTCGGTTGGAACTTCTTGTCTCTTCCCAGTTTCTCTCTAGAAAATCTTCATCTTCAGGGGATGGTGCCTGAGCTCCCTGGGTCTCCGTTCTAAGCAGGGTATCGCACCGTCTTTTATCCTCTTCCATATAAGGGTGTTTCTGGCAGAATCCCCCAAAATCTTGCATCTCCACATAGAAACTCGCTGTCACGTGTGACTGCCTGCTTTACCAGCTCCCAGATGCTGGCGTGGGGTTATGAGGCTTCCCAACCAAGGGTCAGGGGGCACAGTGGCAGTAACAGAAGTCTGACTCAACATCTGATAAGAGCTACAGGACCTTGGGCAGGATGCTTACAGCCTCCAAGCCCAGTCTCCTCCTCTATAAGGCGTTTTATCCGGAGCTTGACAAGCATGCACGATGAGGACATGAACTGAGCCTCTGGTATGTGTGACAAGCCTGGCACGTGACGGCTAATACTACTCCACAGAGCAATATAGGGGTGAGGGTTCTGATGGACCACCCATGTCAGGCTCACCCACCGCAGGGCACAGATTCACAGCATCCTCTATGATGAGGACGTGCTCCTTCTCACTCCCAGCCCATCCTGGTTATATACAAGGGGAAACTGAGGCACAGGGACGTCAAATAACTTGCCCAAGGCCACACAGCTAGTGAAGCAGTAGGGACATTCCTTCCTTTCTTTTGTTTTTTACTCTCAGAGTTGACAATATCCTGCTGAATGAATAAACGCATACATGAATGAATATTTGTCTGTACACTTAGGTTTACCAGGGATGTTTGTAAGCCTGTGGATTGACAAGGGTGGCAGCCCTTAGCTCTAAACATGGCCCCTAAGTGAGAGTAGAGGTGGACGGTTCAGCAGAAGGGAGAGGCCAGCAGAGGCCTCGGCTTCCTCTGTTCCCTGATTTCTACCCACCGAGGCTGCAGAACGGACTTATGGAGGCAACATGAATGTCCACAGACTGGGCGACGGCTAAGTCACCTACATCTGTCCGTGCACACGGAGGTCTGTGTGTCAGAGGGCGGAGGCTAGAGCTCTGCAGGACGTCCTCCGGGGCCTGCATATCAGCCTTGACACTGCCGAGCGAGATGCCTTGCACAAGTCACCTCACCTCCCTGTGCCTCCGTTTCCCGCTGTGTAAAGTGACGTAACAGGAGAGGAGCTCGTCCCCAGGGAAGGAAAGAGAGGTGTGAGGCAGGCAGAATAATTTCTCGCCAGGCCCTGGGCATGCTATCATACACGGCAAAGCAGACTGCACAGAGGTGATTCAGGTAAGGACCTCGCGATGGGAGTTGAGCCTGGGTGATCAGGGCGGGCCCAGTCCCATTACGCGCCTTTCCCTGTGGTGTTCAGAGGAAGCCGTGACTACAGAGAATGGTCAGAGAGATGCAGCGATAAAGACAGAGGCAGGGGCCACGAGCCAAGGAATGCAGGGAACAGACTCTCCCCAGAGCCTCCAGGAGGAGTCAGCTCTGCTGACACCTTGACTTCCATCTGGTGAGGCCTATGTCAGACTCCTGACGTACTGAACTGTAAGGTGCTACGTAAGTGTTGTTTTAAGCCGCCAGGTCAGAGGTAATGTGCTATGGCAGCAATAGGAAACTGATACAAGATGTAGGGAGGAAATAAGGTGGACAGAAGGAAAGGATGTCACCTGAACTGACCCCGCTTCCCCACATGTGGGAGTTATCACTGGGACTCCTGCTGGCCCTGTAAGCATTTTGCTCCTGCAGAAAGCAGCTTTGCGTCCTCTCCTCACTCTCCTCCAGAGCGTGCTGGGACCCTCCTCCAGCCCAGAGGACTCCTCTGTGAGAATTGATTTATTTGTCTGTCTCCCTACAGGACCATGAACTTCGTGAAGGCAGAGACTGCACTTCAAATCACCTGTGTAACCTCTACGCCTAGCATGACACCCTTGCACTCTGGACGTGTTTGCCCAAGGGAAGAATTAATCAGCTTCAGCATTCTTCTCGATGCCCACTCATTTCCACCACTATCTGTAACCACCCTCCCCCACTGGGGCCCTGCATCCCCAGAGCTGCACGTAATCTGTGACTCCCAGGGACGTGCAAAGGCGCGCTCCATGGCTCAGCGAGCACCAGTCAGTTCCTCCACCAGACACTGGTGTATGTGTTTTTAATGAGGGTTTTATGCATAGTTTCTCCAACAAGTTGAATTATCTGCGGCCCGGGGGAAAGCAATTTGCCTTGCGTTAATGCTAAATGAACTCGCGGAGGCCGATTCCATTACCCTAAGGAGTGACAGTCTCGGCCCTCCTCTGCTCCCTGAACAGTAAGGTCCACTTTCAGGAGCATCATCCAAACAAACCCTTGGACCTCAGCTCTCATGCTGGCCACGTCTGCGTGGACAGGAAGCTGGCCGGGCAGCTCCCGCAGATGGTTCGAGAGCCCTCTCTCCAGTCTCTGGAGGTTGCTGGCCTTCTGCCCACGCTGCAAAAAGTATGCCCCCAGAAGTGGAGTGAGAACAACCTTGCAAGTCACCTCAAAGTTATGTGACTCACTTTTGAAATTTACCCTGTTTCCCCGAAAATAAGACCTAGCCAGATAATTGGCTCTAATGCGTCTTTTGGAGCAAAAATTAATATAAGATCCAGTCTTATATTATATTATATTACTTATATTAATTTTTGCTCCAAAAGACGCATTAGAGCTGATTGTCCGGCTAGATCTTATTTTCGGGGAAACTCGGTAAACTTTTTTTTTTTTTTAATTTGTGTCGAGAATCCAGTGAAGGAAAGAATATAAAAGGGAAAGTTTTCCACTTAATTTCTGTTCATTTATTCATTAATTCAGGCTGTGAATATCTCGGGCGCTATTCTCGGAGTTGAGAAGACAGCAAAGAGCAATAACAGACCAAGGCCCCGTTTTGTGAACTTCCGTTCCAGTGCAGAGAGACCAATAATATGCAAGTACATATATGAATAAATCATTTCAATTCACAGTGTGTGCTAAGAGAAAACTGAAACAGGGGCGGCATTCACAAGCGTGGTCAGGAAGGCATCTCTCCGAGGAGGTGGAACTGGGGCTGAGACTGGAGGAGCTGTCCCTGCAGAGATCAGGGAAAAGCCATTCCAGGCAGAGGGGACAGCCGGTGTGAAGGTGAAAACAGCGTGGAAGTGTTAGGAAGTCCGTGTGGCTGGGTGCAGAGGGAGAGGAGTGGGGCATGCGACAAGGTGGGGGACAGACGAGGGGATACCCAGGGGGCCACAGTAAAGAGTCCTGCGTTTAACTACCATAAGTGCCTCTGGAGGGTTTTAATCAACAGTGACAAAATCTGATTTGTGTCCTGCAGACCTCACTGTGGCTACAGAGTAGGAAATGGACTGTGGACAGGCAAGAGTGGAAAGGGGCTGCCACTGCAGGTGTCCACACCAGAGATAAGAGTGGCTTGGGTTAGATCACCTAAGCAGGGATGGAGGAAAGCAGCGGGGCTGGGGCTATGGAGACGTAGAAAGCACAGGGCTTGGATTGGTGGCACCGTGCTTGCTTATTACGGCACTCCTGCTCGATAGAGGTTCGAGAGAAATGGCACCCCCGCGGGGGTCATGAGAGCTGACCGTAAAGATTCTGGTTCTCCTGGGCACGTGGTAGGAGTGGACTCCTTTGCCCCTTGGTGTTAGGCATGGCCCTGTAATTTGCTGTGGCCAATGAGATATGAGTGGAACTGACATGTGTCACTTCCAGACAGAAGCTTGAAGAACCAGTGTCTGATCTGCCTCTGTCCCTTGCTCTTGCTGCCATGATTGTCACAACACCCAGAGAGGAGTCTCCAGCTTCCTGGGCCCCTGATTCCCTGATGAGCAGAGCTCTCAGCCAACCCCTGGCGGACACAGAGCATGAGCCAAAAACACACCTCGGTCTGTTTGGCCTGCCAAGACCAAGGCGCTGTTTGTTACCGCAGTCTAACCGAGACCATCCTGACTGATGGAAGCCCTATGCCTGTGCTACTTAAATGCTAATGAGAACCTTTAATATGCAACTGTCATGGCTTACCTCTGCTACAAAGGCAGAAGTGCTGGACTGCATCAAGTGCTGGACTGATACTCAGTTAACCATTTTAACAAGACTCGGGCTTCACGTCGTTAGATGGAGGCATGGTTCTCTCCAGAGAGCACTCTGGGCGTCTGTGCTTTTACAGCTGAACACGTGACGGCCTCCCGAAGCTAAAGAAATGCTTTGGTCAAGACAAATCCCGCATCCACAAGCTCTACCATGTGCTCATTTTATCAATTCAAATAATTTCAAACTGGGGTTAGGATCACATTTTACTTCTAGAATGGGAATCATTGGGGAAATATCTAGAAATTCAGGCTTGAAGATGACCTGTGTGATGAATTTAAAAAGGCTGAACTGTTTAATACATCTTTGGGGACTGCCAGGTCTGTGGATTCCGGAGTGATTCATTTAACGGGTCCACGGCTGAGAGCAGCAAGGTACACGTGACTCAGGCCACCCAAAGGTATCGTATCTGCACGCCTTCATGGTCCAAGGGAATCATTCTTAAAGTGACCCAACCAAAGAAAAGATTCTGACCTGGTGGAATTTTCTGGGCCAATTTAGAATCAAAGCGCTCCTGCAAATTTGCCCTCGGGGTACGACAGTGAGTACCCTGAACTGGTAGGCCCAACGTGCAGGCATGAGCTGGGTCTCAGCAGAGTCCCTCAGCGGCCTCTGTTGCACGTGGCATCCTGCATTCTGCCTCCACGTGCCCTTGAAGATCAGGTGGACCCTGCAATCTGTGCTGGGCAGTAGCCAGAGGGGACTTAGGCACCTTAGGCACGTCCCAGCCAGACGCTGGGGAAAGAGCAAATCGTGGCGTGACTAGCCAATGAATGAAAAGCTAATGGGCTGCACAGGCTTGATAAGAGGCAGAGGGCCCATGACTGCTCGTGAGCGGTCAGATTCCCGAGCAGCAGGGGAAACTGTCATACCCACCCCTGACCACAGGGAGCAGGACCGAAAATCTAGTTAAGGACCAGCCGGTGCCGCTGTACAAGCCGGTTGGCTCTGGGCCAGGCCCAACACGGACCTCACACTCCCAGGCTCATTTATTGGCAAAACGGAGTCGCACTGAGGGGATGGGAGAGTGGTGGGCCGTGCTGCCCTAGAGACACAGATTCCACAGGAGGAAGCCCACGGCTGCTTAGTGGGTCCCAGAACCAGTGTCCTGAGAACCTGAAGCAGGGCTGAGGATGACCCCCCTGAGGGGCCACTCACTTGCCGCCCCTGCTCCTGGCACAGGAGCCACAGGACTGCTGCAGGCTCGTTCTGATTGCTTCACTCCAGACAGACCTGAGCCTCCTCTCACTCTGCCTGAGCCTCCCGCACCAGGGTGCCGAGGACTGGTGGTGGTCTTGGCAGGTTTGCTCTGCCTGAGGTAAGTTCTGTGTAAGTATACGGCTCGAGGTGATACCAGGTGGGGACGGGGGCTCTTCAGGCTGCAGAGAAAGCCTTCAGCAATGCGTGGCCCCCAAAGGTGTCCAGTCGGAATCCCAGAACCCGCGAGGATGTCACCACCGTACATGGCAAAGGGACTTGGCAGGTGTGATTCAGTTACGGCTCTTGAGGTAGGAGATTATGGTGGATTATCTGGGTGGGCCCACTGTGACACAAGGGTCCTTGTAAGAGGAGGAGGGCCAGAGTCAGAGGAGGCCATGTGACTACACTGACAGAAGCAGAGCTGTCACGTGACTGCAGCTCTGAAGACACGGGAGGCCTCTACCAGCTGGAAGAGATGGGACGGAGCCTCCCCGGAGCCCCAGGAGGAGCGCGGCCCTGCTGCCACCTTCACTGTAGCCCCGTGAGACTAAGTTTGGACGTCTGACCTCCAGGACTCGCGTCTTACTAAACACCTGGGGCTTGGTTACAGCAGCCACAGAAAGTGACTACACAGTGAAGACATTTCACCACCAGAATGCTCGGTCCAGCCCTGTTAGTCGTTTCCCTCAGCAAGATACAGACAGGCCGAGTTCCCGGGGGACGTCACGGAGGAGCTGCGGCAGCGAGATGCTCCCAGCAAGTGAGAGCATCTTACAACGACGGCGTGACGGTTGGGCAGAATTCTGTTTGATGACATTTTAAGACATTCTGGATGGGTCCCAAGATTTGTTATGAGCCTGCGAGTCATCAGATTAAATCAGTATATAATTCCCTCCCCTTCTCGTAAGAATTACTGTACTCCTTGCTATAAGCAAGCGTAGTATTTCTAAGTCTTCTGTTTTTATGGGCTCAATTCCGCTTTTCTTCAACAGAAAAAAAAAAAAAACGGAATGAGAGATTAATTCTGGGCCTGAGATAAACTGCTTTACAACTGTTTCAATTAAGATCTAACAGACATTGATATGATCAGATTTCTAACCTGGTTTAAACACAGACATCTATGAACATACAAACAACAGTAATAGTTTTCCCTATGGAATTCTCAAGTGTTGGGAGTGGGTTATGGAAACTCTTGCTCTAGTTTTCTAAGATAAAGATGGAAAGAAATTCAGGAAAATGCAAATAAAAACCACAATGAGACACCACCTCACACCAATCAGAACGGCTGTCATCAATAAATCAACAAACAAGTGTTGGCGAGGATGTGGAGAAAAGGGAACCCTCGTGCACTGTTGGTGGGATTGCAAATTCGTGCAGCCACTATGGAAAGCAGTATGGAGGTCCCTCAAAAATGTAAAAACAGAATGACCTTATGATCTAGCAATTCCATTCCTGGGTATTTATCTTAAGAAACCCAAAACTCTAATTCGAAAGATATATATACCCATATGTTCACTGCAGCATTATTCACAATAGCCAAGCTATGGAAGCAACCTATGTGTCCAACCATAGACGGATGGATAACGAAGAGGTGGTAAATAAACACAGTGGATTATTAGTCGGCCATAACAAAGAATGAAATCTTGCCATTTTGACAACATGGATGGACCTCAAGTGTATCATACTAAGTGAAATGAGTCAGATAGAGAGAGACAAATACCATCTGATTTTACTTACATGTGGAATCTAAAAAAACAAAATAAATGAACAAACAAAACTACGTATGGTGTCAGATGGGTACTAGACTTACCAGGGGGATCACTTCATAAGTTATGTAAGTCTCTAACCATGATGCTGTACCCCTGAAACTAATAATATCGAATGTCAACTGTAATTGAAATACTTTTTAAATTAAGAAATAAAAAAGAGGGTATGAAATCCTAGTGAGGTACCTTTTCAAGAAAGAAACCAGGAAATTCATCACACCTGGAAATCGCCACAGGGCGTTGTCAGTACAAGACGGCACCGTGGTTCTCACCCATCCTCACGCACTCACACCGTCCAGGAGCCTGTTCACTCCCAGGAGCCTGGAGGCTTGCAGTGGAGCCCTAGAATCTGTATTTCTAACGAGCTCTTGCTGCTGCTCAGGGACCATCCTTAGAACCATGGCAGTTGAGGGAGCCCTCTTCCACAGGCCTAATTTCACACATGTGCTGAGAAGGGTCATGCATGACCTGATCTCAGCTGACCGAACTGTCCCTGCCATGCTAGGTAACACTCCGTAGTTGTCGAAGTATCTCACCGCCTACTGGCCTTGAAGCTAGAGGGCTGCCAGCTTGGCTGCACATTGCAATTGTGCAAACTTTAAATCCCTCAGGGCCCAGGCCTCACTTCAGACCAATTAAATCAGAACGGGGGTGGGAGATGGGCAGGTCTCAGTAGTTTTTCAAGCTCCCCAAGTGATTCCAAGTGCAGCCAAGATGGAGAACTGCTGCTCTAAGCAAATATGAGAGATGACAAAATAAGGCCAATTGGCTGAAGCAGACATTCAACAGGGTGCTAGGCCCAGGCCTGCCCTCTTCAGTGCTGGGCGCCTGCCCCTCACGCCGTGACACATAATAGGTGCTCAGGAAACCCTCGGTGAATGAATGAGTCCTAATCAACCAGCAAACGTGGAGGACTGGTGCCTCCTTTCTCCAGGGTACATGGCAGAATACCCGGATAGATGGTGTCTTGATAGATGATTAACCCTGGGAGGGCAGTGACCCTACAGTACACAGAGCTCCTCTGAGAAAACTCTGCGAGGGAGATATCGCCACAGAAGTCCAAAGAGATCGTACGACAACTACGGATGAGAACTAGGAAATGTGTTTTGGGTCCAGAACAGGGATCGGTAAACTATGACCCACAGGCCAAATCTAGCTGCCACCTATCCTTATAAATATAGTTTTATTGGCACATAGCCATGCCCACTGGTGTCCACACTGTGGCTGCTTTCTCACTGCAGGGGCAGAGTTGGGTATCTTTAGCTGAAATGGTACAGTCAGCAAAGCCAGAAATATTTACGCACCAGCCTTTTAGAGAACGAGTTTGCCAACCCCCTCCCTGGAGAAATACGATATACACAAGCAAACATAACGTGACTGGCTTTAGGTGGGGAATTATGGATGACTACTGTCTATTTTCTTATATTAGCTAGCATTTGACTTGTACATTTACAGGGGCACGTGTGTTTAAACCATAAACTGAAGAAGAACAAGAAAACGTCTGCCTTAGTGTAGGCACGAGGGCTGAGACGCGAGACGGTACCTACCTTGTTTCCAATGGCCTTTTTGGGTGGGAAGTTGTAGGCTCGCACTTGAGGGTATTTGTTCTGTAACCTGTGGTGCAAAGTCCGGAACTCCGTGTACCGCCGGTAGACGTTCCATTCATCGTCTTTTATCCGGATGTAGACCTGTCAAGAAAAGGAAAGAGGAAGAAAATGGAAGCTTCTCTTGAAACTTCATTACAAAGGGGTGGGATTTCGGCAACACTCCGCCCATGAGAACCAGCTCTGTGAGAGCGGAGGCCACATTCATCTCCGGTGTCACGGGCTGCCCAGTGCCTGGAACAGCGAGGGGACTCAGTGGTCGTGAGGGGACAGATGGGGACATGGCAGACGGATCAGGCCGGTTACGGGAACAACACGCTGTGTATCATTTCCCCAGTTATCTGAGAGATGGATGTTTCATTCTTCTGTCACATGCATATGACAGCAATGAGAGGTTGCTGGTGAGACTCGTGCCTCCTTTCTGGCTACACGTTTCCTCGTCTGTAAAATGGATGATTAACAGGACCTCCTCCCAAGGTGGTACGGACAGCATTCAGGTGTAGAGGCAGCGCAGCTGTGCCTGGGACCACGCAGACCTCACCTTGGGGAAGGGGGAGAGGCCAGAGTGGAGATCAGCCCAACGGGCTGTAAGGTCACGTCCAGTGAGATAAGCCCAACTGGGGCATAAAACATCTTTATATTTTAATCAAGTTGTGATTCCCAAGAGAACCCTCTGGTGGCACAATACACAGCAACTACGTCGCAAGGGAAAACAGTGGGAGAGGATCAATGCATTTTAAAAAATTACGTGAGTTAAAAAACAGCGCAGAGTAAAATCTCCAATGACAAAGCTGTTGCAACCAGTGAATGCTGATACACATTGTAGAAACCTCTGAATAGGTGTCTCTAATGTGTGCAATGCATTCTGACTCTGCACTTTTCACGATACATTCATGAGCCAATTGTTCCACCCAGTGCAATCGCTGAGTCCTCTCCTGCTTCTTCCACGGTCCCTTCTTGGCCTTCCATGGTCCCTTGGGCTCTCCTCTCGTGCCCACACCTAAAGGTGGAGGTTTCACAGGGGGCCCTCCTCTCCCCTACACGAGCATCCACTCTCAGGTCCGCGTGGTTCCGTTTCAGGTCAGTGACTCCCAAATCGCATGTCTAGTCGGGATCTCTGACATGAAGTCCAGACATGGGCCTGGTGAGACTCACTGTGTCAACAACTGAACCTGAGATCTGCACTGCAACCCACTCCTCCTTTTCCTGGGATGTCTCGCTCTCTCAGTGGACGAACCACTGAGTTGCCTGAGCCAAAAATCTGGGCATCAAGTTTGACCACCCCTGTTCTTTAGCCCCGCCCCCCAATAGTCAAGTACTGAGCAATAGGTCCTACCACCCCCACCGCCTGAGCTGTCCCCACCCCTGCCGGCACCACCATAATCTAGTTGTCCTTCCAGCCTGCCGTTTCCCCATTCAATGCATTGTCATCTCCCTTGTTCAAATTAATTGCTTCAGTGGCCGCCCGTGAAAGATGCTCCTGCCAGCGGGGTTCTGGGGCAGGTACATGAGCAGCCTCCGTGGGCTAGGAAGCCTCCTGCATCATCAAGACCATCTTACTGCAAGGTCCACCCCTTGCTGTGGAAATGCCAATTTGCTTGCATTTTCTTTATAATTCTTTAATTCCTTAAATTCTTAAAAAGTCCTTTAAACCAGCACGGCGCCAATTTGCATGCCTTTCTTTGAAGCTGTCTACGTGATGTTCAGGTCAGAGCACATATCCGGTCCCACAAGTAGCAGCCCGGGCCGTTCAACTTTCTCCTCCTGGTACCCCTGCTCGGGACACAGCGGGCATTCGAGAAGTCAGACTTCTGGGATGCCAGAGTGAGAAAGGACCTCAGAAGCCATTGGCTCAACCCTTCCTTTTTCAAGCCGCAGGACCCATGTGACAAACACCCCCTCCCAAACCCGTATTCTCCGGTCTGGTTGCAGTGGACCAATGACTTGGGGATTGGTCAAACCACCCAAGAAGAGGGAACACCAGGGGTGCGATGACCAAGAAAGAGGGGAGGAAGACCCTTTTGGGGAAAAGGAGGGGTTGTGACATCATAATGTCATCAGCAAGGAGACACAATGTACGGAGGTAGTTAAGAGCAGAGATGCTGCAGCTAAACTCGGTGATGCGAATCCTGGCTCTGCTGCACACTAGCTGTGTAGCCCTAAGAAAGTCACTTAACTTCTCTGTGCCTCCATGCCCTCCTTGGAGAAATGAGGGACAAAATTACCTCCCTCAGTGGGTCTTGGGAAGATTCAATGAGTTTCACATATGTGATGGGCTTAGACAGGGGCCTGGTACATAGAAGACACCATGTGAGTGTTCAATAAATCAGTAATTTAAAATCACCTTATCGGGGATATTAACGAGACTTACTGTGGTGATCACTTCGCAGTACATACAAACCCGGCATCATTACAGTGTACAGCTGAAACTGCCATAATGTTCTATGTCAATTATACTTCAATAAAAACATTTTAAAAAGTAACCTTATTGGTTAGGTTGCCAGTGGGAAATGACAGAGGTTGGATTTTGGAAATCTCTGATCCTGGTGATCAGCGTTAACATGAATCCCTTCCAATGTCTGACTGATGTTGACGGGGCTACAGTGACACATCAAGACATGCGTGGCGGGCTCACAAACTGCAGCAGCACCCCAGAAGTCAGCACCTTCACCACCCACTACCTATGTGATGGTGGGCAAATGCCATCTTTCTGGGTCTCAGTTTACTCATCTGAGAAATGGGCATAATCCAGAAAACACCTGAAAGCACTGTGTTAACTGCCTCTGCTGCTGTTACTGTCATTATCATTTATCGTCAGAAGCATGAAACTCTGCAAACTTGAAGAAGCACGGCCACTGCAGTCACACCTGTCCTAGCTTTATGATCTCTACTGTAAGATTTGTGCTTAGTAAAGAACAAGTATGGAGATTACCACTTACAGTCTTAGGGCTTAGAACAAATTATGGTGTGGCTCATTAAAATTATTTAATAAAAATATGAATGATAATACCCATACCCCCTAAAAAGCTCCACAAACATGAACCCCTAAACATATTACTTCATGGCTGCATGAAAGCAGCTGTGCCCGCTGAGACCAGACGACGTGGCCTCTCCTGGCCCGTGTGTGTGCTCCTGGGAGCATCCCCCTGCTTCTGGGCCTTGTCTCCTCATGTGTAACGTGCGGGGCTGAACTAGACGGGCTCTGGGTCCCTTCACAGCCCTAAGTGTTGTTCTCCGAGTCCTCAGGTGATTCATAAACTCCAAATACTTCCCTGGGCCTTGTCCACACTGCACTCCCATTTCACTGTGGAGACCAAGGTGTCCATGGAACCAGGCTGGAGGCCTGGCCTGGGCCTTGACTGGGGAGGATTTAATACTCAAGAGGAAAGGCAACAGCAGAACCATCCTTGCAAAAAGCTCAGTTGTCTTCCCCCTGCCACGCTGGGAGAGCAGCCTCACAGCGACAATGAGGCTCACCAAAGAATCATGGGCAGAGAGGCTTCCGGGTGCTTCTGGGTGCTTCCAGCACGCTCAGTGACCATCCTCACTCCTGCCTCTGCGAGCATCACTGGACTGAGGCCCTCTGGAAGGTGAAAGGTGGTCACTGGGCATTTGTGGCACCAGCTTCTGTTACATCCGGAGGCCACTGGGTAACGAGGGGAGGGGGGGACAGTCATGGACTTCAGGTCGGGCACCCACGTTCCCATTTTCTGCTGAGATCTGGATGCTACCGAAACCCTCATCTCTCCGGTTAGTAGTCCAAGTTACACAGCTCTAGGAGAAATTCAGCAGGAGTGGGGGGCCCACTGCCACACCCGAAAGAGTAAAATATTTTTAGATCTTCAGTGAAATATGAATACCTTCATGCTAACACTTGCCATTTATGAAGCACCTGTGGGCTACGCCAGGCACCCACATGCCTCACCTTTCATCCTCAGTTAATCTGCAAGGCAGAAAGTGTGCACTTGTGCCTTCCACAGAGGAAGACATGGGCTCGGAGAGAATAGGTCTCCTTGGGGGGGTGGGGCGGGGAGAAAAAAGACTTGAACCCAGGTCTGCCTGACATGTCTAAGGCCCGGTGCTTTCTGTTACAGCACGTTCCTGCCATAGCCGAGGGTCCTGAATGCCTGGGAACCCCAAGCCAGCAACGCTGGGGACAGCAGCTGCCAAGGACAGTCCCTGAATGATCCCTCTGTGGCCCAACTGCCCCTGTGCTGGGCAGATCACATATCCTCAGAACGGTCTCCAATCGCACCTTCTCATTTACGCCTCTCCCTTCAGGAACCTAATGCCAGTAAAATCACTCAGAATTACTTGAATGGTCCATTCTCAATGGCAATGCGTTTAGCATCCAAAATTGGGAAACTCTGCAAATTAAGTTGTCCTTGAATTATACTAAGCCAAATTGGGTACTTATTTCATTAAAGAATTGAAAGAGCTTATACCCCAAATTGTTTTTCCTTTCTTTTTTTTTTTCCCTTTAAAGAGCTCCGCCATCCAAATTAAGTCTGATAGGCCCAATCCTTCTGCTTGAGCCATAAAGATAATAATTCCTTGGAGGAATAAAAAGAGTTGACCTCCTCTGGAAAAACCAAGTTCCCTTTTAAAACAAGCAATAAAAAGCAACTCCAAGTCCAATCTCCTTGACTCAGCAGAAGAAAAACAAAATAAGAGGGTAATATCTGTAATCAGGAATCAGGGCAAACTCTCCCTTCTCTGTTGTAAAAGGAAGTTCGAATTTTGAGGTTTCTTTTCCACTGGGAAGAACAACCCCTGTAATACCTGTAATAACCGTGTTTGCCCCCAAATAAGACCAGGTCTTATATTAATTTTTGCTCCAAAAGACGCATTAGGGCTTATGTTCAGGTGATGCCTCCTGACAAATCATGCTAAGGCTGATTTTCCGGTTACGCCTTATTTTCGGGGACACACGGTAACACTGAGGGGAAGGAGAGGTCAGCGGTGAGAAATGGTGAAACCCTCAGTCCATCAGTGCGTCGCATCCACAACAAACTCTCGTGTCAATAGGGCCTCCGGGAAATGCTTTCATTTAGAAGTTTAAGGGCACCCCCGCCCCGGAGCGTTCCTACCAGCCCCGGCCCCTCGCCTGCTCTGCTGAACACTCTGCCCCTGGTTTCTTTCTTCTGCTTTCGAATTCCATCTACATGGACTCACACAGACTGTGCTCCTCTGTGTCCGGTTTCTTTCTCTCCACACTGGGTTTGTGGGATGTCTTCATGCTGTCGTGCAGAGCACTGATCTGCCCTTGTTCACTGCTGCATAGTATGCCCCTGCTTATTCGCCCGCTCTGCTGGGTGGGGCATTTGGGCTCTCTTCAGCTGGGACCATAATAGGGAAGGCCACCATGGGCAGTCACGAGCATGGCTCTGGCACTCATTTCTTTTGTGATCATAGATCTAAATATGAACAGTAAAATCAGAAAGGTGCTAGGAGAAAATATATCACGGGGACCTCGGGGATAGGCAAGGATTCTTACACAGAACACAAGGGCACAAAGAGCCTTCTGGGTGCTATACGTGTCCTCTCTCTCTTTCTGGGCAGTGGTTACACAGATGTGGGCAAAAGTAAAAACTGAACTAAAAGTTAAGATTTATGCACCTGGTGATATTCATATTAAACCTAGAATTATAGGCAAAAGTTAAAAAATAAAGGCTATGCCTTCACTATCCTCAGGAGAGTAACCTATATCCTACTTTATGGTCCTGGGAAGTCTAAAGCAGACTGTGGTGGGTGACCATCCACGAGGACCCGGCACGCAGTCAGACGTCAGTGTTTGGGGGGTGGGGTGGAGACTGGAAGATGGCCTCAGGCAGACCCGGGTTCAAATCCCAGCTCCACCTCTTGCAAGCCCAGGACTTCCGCCCTTAAGCCTCAGTTCTCCATCTGGACAAGGAGGGTGGTGCTGGTGGCTGCTTCTGAGGGGAAGAGTACTGAGCGATCGCGTGTGAGGCAACGTTCTTTACATCCACCAACAACAGGTCTAATCACCACACGTCGGATGTCCCAGGGTGAAATGTATCTTTGAAACATACACACACATCTAGATAGATCTACATTATCTATATGGTACATCTCTCTCGACCTGTCTCTCTGTCCGCCTATCTATCTACCTGTCTGTCTGTCTATCCATCCACCCACTTATCCATCTAGAGAGAAGGGGGGAGGGAGAAAGAAGGGAGGGAGGGAGAAAACGGAGAGAGAGATGGAGAGGGAGAAGGAAGATTGAAAAACTTGTTTTCAGACAAGTACCTTATGATCTCACTTATATGTGGAATCTGAAGAAAAGAATAAATGAATGAACTCACCAGAAATAGTCTCAGAGACATAGAGGAAAAACTGAGGGTTGCTGGATGGGGTGGGGGATAAGGGGGAAGGTGAGGGGATTAGAAGCACAGTCGGTAACCACAAGATGGCCACGGGGATACGAAAGCCAATTTGGGGAACGTAATCAATAATGTTGTAAAGATTTTGTAGGGTGTCAGATGGACACTTGTCCCATTAGGGAGACCACTTCATGGATGGTGTAGATGTCTGACCACTGCACTGTACACCTGAAGCTGAACAATAATGAATGTCAACTACAATTTTATATACACACACACACACACACACACACAGTTACAAGAAGCAGAGTACAGCATTAGGAATAGACAGTGGAAATGTAATGGCTGTGTGCGATGTCAGAGGGGTAGTGGATGGGGGAGGAGGGTTATCACTGTGTGAGAGATATAAATGATAAATGTCTAACTATTACATTGTTTTGTGCACCTGAAACTAATAAAAAATGTTTTTAAAAATTAATTAATTAATTAATTTAAAAAAAAAAGAAAGAAAAGCTTGTTTTCAGTCGATTTAAGGCCCAGACCTGTTTTAAGGGTCTGCCAAGCGCAGGTACAGATTTGTCAGCCAGCAGCATCCTGAATCTTAGGCACATGTGAGGTCTGTCGTGCAAGAGGCAGAATGGCACAGTGAAAGGGCACAGGCCTGGGTTCAAATCCCAGCTCTTCCCCGGCCAGCAGTGATCCTGGGAATGATACTCCTCAAGACTCAGTTTCCCAGTCTGTGAAATGGGGACAATACCAATCTGGTTGGGTGCTTGTGAGATGCTGTGCCTGGCAGCCAGTAAGCAGTGGCGGCTATTAATATTGTAACCCCACCCCTTCGTCGTCACCTGCCTTTGTGTACATGAACTTCCCTATTACAGAATTAGGGGTAATTATAGGATGTGCAATCACAAAATTAAAGCAGGTAATTACCATGCCTAATTAATTGTCAAATGCTAGGCAGGTGAGGAAACACAAACAGAATGCAGTCTGTGGGCTGGGCAGCTAAACATCCCCGTGGTTTCTAAAACACTGTCAGCAGAAAGAGCAGAGTTCAGCAAATGACCTTCTCGGGTGGGTCTTTTAAGCACTGAAACCAAACCTGGGAGTGTCACGTGGGCTTCGGAGTCAGAACGAGCTTGTACCTCTGCTGGGTGCAGGCTCACCTGACATCTATGCTGCCCCTGTCACACGAGCACCGAGGTTGGCAGACAAGAGTGCTTTTTCAGGAGGGGACCTCACAGGAGATACTTGGTGCCGTGACCCTCTGCAAGGATCAGCCTTAGAGAGAACCCTCGGCTGTGAATGCAACTAGAGCTCTGGGAAAAACCCAACCAACCAACCAACCAAACAAACAAACAAACAAAAACCTGCTCATTTACACTCCGCTGGTTTGGAAACAAAACATCGGGCTGCCCCTGCTTCCTGCAGCAAAGATCCAAGGCATCCCTCTCTCTCCACTTCAAAATTCAGGCGACTTTTCTCATCTCTGACTCCTCCATCCCAGAAGCAAACACATTTTATGCACGTTGTGATACTCGGGAGTGAAAGCGCGCACTGGAGACGGCTGCGCCCTCGGACTGAACCACGATGACGGACCATTTAGCAGCACCTACCATGTGCCAGACCTTCCACCTACGATTCTCATAGGAGAACTGCAATTTTATATGCCCTCAAACAGGGACTGGGAACAACTAAGTAAGGTGCCCGGGACGACCCAGGGAGTGAGCGGCGGAACCAGAATCGGGCTCTAAGTCGACACTACACCCAAAATACACGCTGCACCATCTCCAGCTCAGAGAAAAACAAGTGCTGCGAACGCTCAACTCCGATGGCCTTTACACGGATTGTTAAATTTAAAGACAGTCAGATGACATCAGGATAACAAAGATTCTTTTAAAACGGCTTTAGGTTCTTAATTCATTTTGCTTCCTTAATATCCAAGGAATGAAATGATTTGTGTTTTGGTTGGTGGCCTCTGTTAATGTACCCTAACAAAACTTTCCTTTTAATGAAATAGCTTCATGTGTTATTAACTGTAAGTGTCCTCGTTGCTAGGACAAAATGCCTGAATTACTGTATGACCATGCTGAGGGAGTAATATTATTGCAGCCAAATGCCGAGAGTAAAATGAATAACTTAGCCGGAGAAAAACGGCTTTTCAGTTCACTGGGTTATGGAAATGAGGCAGACTACTGACGGCAGAAATGCATTATTTACTAAGAATTGCCAGCACGACCCCACGTACCTTTCCAGGAAGGATACGGAATGAACCGTTCAGAAGTGGGACAGACCCTGCTGTCCCTGCACTGGGGACACCACCACCACTGATGCCGACCCCCCTTTCACGCAGAACCACGGTGCACACACACGTGCTCACTACAGACCAGCCCGGCTCTCCTGTCTCCGGGCATTTGACACCAATCTCCTCTGGAAGCCGCACAGCCCGCCGGCCCACCAGGCCGCACCTGACTGGTGTTTGGAGGTGCTGAGAGCTGGACACTGGGTTCAGGGCATCGACTCGTCCTTCAAGACCCTGCTCAAGTCAGGTCTCTTCTTTCCCACACCCCCTATGAACCCCAAGCAGACCTGGGTGTTCCCTCCTCTGGGTAACTGCCGGTGCCTCTCATGTGCCAGGCTCAGGGCTGGGTCCTGGCTGATGGAGAACAAACCAGGCATGACCATGACCCTGCCCTCCTGGAGCCCACAGCCGGCCAGACAGCCGACCTGATGCAAATAACCACACGCACACACGCACACAGCATTTCAGGTGGAGATCAGCCTGTACGGAAACGG
Organism: Rhinolophus ferrumequinum; assembly: GCF_004115265.2. Lineage (NCBI taxonomy): Eukaryota > Metazoa > Chordata > Mammalia > Chiroptera > Rhinolophidae > Rhinolophus > Rhinolophus ferrumequinum. The sequence continues at coordinate 11,623,702 of NW_022680357.1, read as the reverse complement.
GTATGGTTCTCGCAGCTGTGTGAGGCCTGGGAGTGGGGTGCAGTTAGCAGAGCAGGACGAAAACAATGAGTCAGAGTGGCGTCTTGGACGGGAAACAGCTCCGGGCCAAAGGGCAGGGCACAGCCTGTGGCAGGAGGTGTGCGGAACAGGAGAGGGCTGAGAGGGGCCAGGGCAGCCGGCGCAGGAGGGCAGGAGGGATGCGAGAGGGGGGTGCAGTCACGTGTCAGATGAGACAAGGTAACAAGGGGGGAGCCTCAGGGCCATGGGCACTGCTCTTCCCTGTCCCTGGAACGCTTGTCCCCGCACTCCCTTCGGCTTCTGGCTCAACTATCACCTCTGATCCCGCGCCCACCACCACCTGGCAAGCTAGGTGTTCCTTCTTTACCTGTTTACTGTCTGTCTCTCTCAACCAGAGGTTAAGCTCCCTTGGGGAAGGGATCTGGTGGCTTTGTGCACTGCTGTACCCCCCGCCCCGTACAAACGAGGCAGCCGATACACATGCACTGATGGAAAGGTTGAGAAAGAATGGACCGCGAGGACTGACAGATGGGCGGGCAGGCACCGGCGCTCTGCCAGACGCTGGTCAGAGCTCTGCCAAGCAGCGTCCTGTTTTCAGGCCTCACCCCTGCCGGTCCCACAGAAGCAGGATGGCACCTCCCTTGTCTGCGCATGTGCTGGATAGATGTGCATCCAGTACATGCGCCGGGGGCTGCTCGGAGCACGGGACGGCCACCTACAGCTCGTAGGCTTTTGGAGGGGGCTGAGGAGAGCGCAGAATGCTGCTTTAGTGAACACCGTTTACATGTGGGGAGGGAGAACGCAGGTGTCAGGCTCTAAGAGGACAGGACACTCTTCCTAAAACCTGCCGCCAGGTACTCACTCACTTTCACTTCACTTGTCCTGTCTCCCGAGGCTGAGCCCCTGGCGCAACACAGAACGATCAGAGCTAGAAAAGGAGCAACAGTGGGAGCCCAGGTCTGCTGGACTCCAGGGCCCATGTCTCCGCATGACTGCCCAGCACCTCCTCCCCAAGACCGAAAGACGCCAGAGAAAAAGGCAGAGACACAAGGCCCCTTGACTCGCCGAGTTCCTGACCCTGGGGCCCACCCCTTGTCTCCCCAAAATAAGTCTATGACTCAGTAAGTCATGGGCAATAGCACAGGCTGAAGGTCAGGTGCAGACGGGTTCTCAGAGGACGTCTGGGGGCAGTGTGCCCCTCACATCAGACCCACCGGATGCCCACCGCTGCTGACACCAGCCCCTGCCCGAGAATTCAGGAGAAGACAATTGTGACGCTGCCCATGCTCTGGGGCTCATGGCTGTTGAGTCTGGGCTCCGGGTGGAACCCTCCCCCGATGGGGCGTAAGCTATCCCTTTTGCGGACAGGGAGACACCCTTCAGAGAGCCCGAGGTGGGCCTGGACCTGAGGGTAGCCGCATCTAGCAACAGCAACTGCGAGTTCCCTCCCGTTATATTTCTCTGCCAGGAGCCGGGCAGTTTTATTAATTGCTCTAGCCTGGTCTCAGCTTTGCTGGGGATACAAGGAACAGACCCAGCTGTCATAGGTGTGTTTGAAGAACAAAGGAGAGACAGCACTGTACCTGCCCTCCCCCATCCGCGGCCAGAGCAACAGTAACCACTGGTGGGCAGCTGTGCCAGGAGCCCAGCTGCCTAATGAGGCTCATGTTCCGCGCGACCAGCAGCATCAGGGGCCACGTAGAAAACCTCGGGGGGCAGGTCCCTGAGTACACATCAGACAGTCCCTGGGCGGTTCTGAAATAGCTGGAGCCATTTGGATGGGAGCTGACTTCCGGCCATCAAGTGGCTGGGGGCTCCAGTGATCATATGTGAGGAGTTGAAAAAGGAAATATGACTTCATCCTGCAATCACATGGTGCGGTCTAGATATCTGAGTCATGCATATCATACCCCGAGCCACGTGCATTGCAAGACACGTTCATTTGCTGAAAGCTGCTTACTCCGTTTGTAGCACTGAAATTAGAGTTTTAGACCCAGTGGGAAACTAGAAAAGTCTTCTGTCTCTCTCTTCACAGATACAAATACGAGCCAAGTCTCTCTGGAATACGGGGAGAGGGAAGCAGAAGCCAGAGATCTGTTTAATCTGAAATAATTTAATTTAGGGACTATTTATGACATATTGATATGACTCCAATCACATGAGTATGTGTGCAATTGAATCCCTGAAAATAAGGCCAGAAGGATTCAAATTAAAACATTAACAGGGGCTATTTCTGAATAGCAGTAGATTTTCATTGTCTTTATGGTTTCTTTATGGTTGTCCGAGTTTTCCAAATGTCTTTCCTCTATTAAATACTGACTTTGGTAATAGAACAATTAAACGGTCTCTTCTGAGGCAGTGGGACTTCTGGTGAGCACTGTGAAGACGCCACATAGCTAACCTCCCCGCCCTCTTCTCTCCAAACACAAATGGGATAAATGTGAAAACTGAGAGCTATTTTGAAATGCACGGCTTCATCTGAAAATAAAAGCAATATCTCTGTCCTTTTGGAACCAAGAAGAAAACTCCCAGAATGAACGGGGAAAGCACTGCCAACCATGGGAGCAGAGCCCCGACCCGGCCAACCTGTGTGAAGCCAGCGCCGGGAGCCAGGGGGTTCGTAATCACTATCTCCAGACGTGCCTGAATCCTTTCAACAGAAAGCAACGCAAAGGAAAACGCTCTTGGAGGATCTGCTGTTCCAAACTGTTTCTGAGCCCCAAACAGCTGTGATGCTGCGATAGATGAGAAGTGACTTTTCACCCTGTATCCTCAGAGCTAACACCTTTGACAAAGCTGCTGGCATAAGAACTACGTTTTAAAAACAGAGTAAGTCTCTTTGCCTTGGAGAGAAGGGCCCTGGTGAGAACCGGCTCTCTGACTGCACAACTCTACCAACTGGTCCGTAGCGCTCATCACAGTAAGAAAAGCAGCAAAACCACCAACACTGTCTGTCTAAGCTGAGTTTACATATTATACAGAGGTATGTAATGTACTTCAGTTTACTCAGTGTTCACTGAGCACCTACTAAGTGCCAGGACCTGTGTCGGCCACAAGGAGACAGACGGGGGAATCGACAGTTCAGAGCAGTGATTATGAGCAGAGTCTGGGGACCAGGGCGGCCTTCTTGATTTCATCGTCTTATTTGCTGTGTGACCTTAAGTAATTTACTAAACCTCTCCACGTGCCTTAATTTCTCAATTGTGAAATGAGGAAAACTTTAGCAACTACCTTTTAGGATTGTGTTTAAGATCAACTACTTTGCTTGGCCTATAAATATTTAACAAAAATTAGCCATTATTAGCAAAAGTACGTGCCTGCCTCTAAAGAAGTTCATGTATTATTGAGGCAGACAAATAAACAGAAAAAAAAACATAGTCCAGTGGGATGAGTTATGAGAGAGGGAAGCACAGGCCAGGAGACAAGGAGAGGCAGCACGGAATTCAGGGTAAAAGTCATCGGGAAGACTCCCTGGAAGAGGTGATGTCTGAGTAGAGCCTTAAAGCACAGGGAGGAGCTGGCCCAGGCGAGGGGAGGAGCTGGCCCAGGCTAGGGGAGATGCTAAGAACGCAATGCAGGCCAAAGCTACAGGAGGGGTTCTCAACTTCCCTTGATTACACCAAGACCGTTCCAAATCAAATGTTGAGAATAGCAAATAAGTAAGCATCCAATGGTTATACAAGAATTTGGCATTTGAACAAGCAGTGCACTCAGCTTGGAAGACACCAGAGGAATGGCTGTCCCCAAAAGACAGTTTAGGTCTTCCTCTTCTGAATGAGGAGTTTCAAACACACTAGGCCTGTTTGGCTGCATCTGGCCTCCGAGAAGTGAGCTGAGTGATCAAGTGTCGTGCAGCCCAGCAGCTCTTGTGTAAACGAATGGGCTACGGAGGCATAATTCATCCAGGACGGCCATTAGCGCGTCACTCTCTAATGTGATTAAGGATGACCCTCTTCCTCCTGCCACTGCTAATGGCCCTTTAAGGAACTGGTAGCTTCTCTTGACGAGTAGCATTCGATCCCCGCCAGGGTCTGCTCCATCTCATCATGCCTCCACTCTGGGGATGTCAGGCCCCCGGGAGCCCGGCGCTTCTCTCCTGGAGAGAAAGCCTGGGAGCCAGGCTAAGCTGGCCCTGGTGCCCCTCCTTGTGGTCACGGACTCTTTGATTGCCGGGAAGAAAAGCCAGTTCGGTTTGGCTTCAGGGAAGTGGAGAGTGGCTGGAAGAATACAAAGGTATCTCGAGAACCAAGGGCTGGCAGTGCTGCAGGGGCCCCGAGGGGCTGGACGAGGAGCAGAAGCAGGGCCGTTAGCTGCACACCCACACGCTGCTTCTGTCTGTGCGCCCACTCGATTCTGCGCTCTGCAGGCCCCCTTTCTCTGTCCTGAGCTCACAGTCCACACACAACACCCCGCAACCCCGACCCCACATACACTCAGACCGACCCAGTCAATGCCTGCCCAAGCCCAGAGGTCCCGGGAAAGAGCCTCCACAGTAGACTCTGGGGTTTCTCTCTGCCTGGCCTCCATGTCCCCCTTTTCTGGCAGCAGCACCTTGATTCTCCTCCAGGGACCCACTCTCCACCCAACCTCAGTCTCTGTGCGTCCTGTGGACCCCACTCCAACCCAGACCCTAGAGACGGCCATAAAATCCAGGTCTGGCCAATCTGAACCCTGCAGGCCCCCCAGGAAGGGCGTTTAGCCCACGTCAGGCCATTCAGGAGCTTGTATGGCTGGGAAGGAGGTGAGGGTGTTTGTAGTTATACTTGGCCTGTGAGGGTGTAAACTCAGAGCTGCTGGCGACACCACAAGAAGGAAACGTAGCAGAGAATAAAGCCTTTAGGGAGGGACGCAGAACTGACAGAGACAAAGGACAGAGAGTGACTGAGCCCCTGGATCAAGCCACACCTGAACTCGTGCCTTACATAAGCCATCAATTCTGTTTTGTTTAAGATGAGCTTTTGCCACTTGCAATAGAAAGAATTCAGACAAAAAGAGCATGTGATTAGGCCAGGATCTGGACAGTTTTTCCTGGGTGGGGGTCCACTCTGGCCCATGAGCTGTGGCAGGCATTGCCTCTGTGGGTCTGTGCCATGTGTATGTGGGAGGAGGGGGCGATTCCCGGAGGAAAGTAGATTAGTAAGGCACCCCAAAAGACATCTCCTCCTGGGTGTCCACAGTATTCCCTCTGCTGGATTTAGAGGCCCCTTTAACTTATTTGCACAACAAAGCAAAGCTTCTGCTACCCTTGGCAGTGACTCTGGCAATTGTGGGCTGGGACAACCTTGGAGCCAGCACCAGGAGTTCACATACTTACTTCCCTCCTCACTCTAGAAAGAGGACAGGTGGTGACATTCCCACAGCAACAATAAAAACTGTGGATAATAGCAGAAGGCTCTCCAATGAGAATGGATCCTTAATCAAAAAGCCACGAACTCCCAGCCAGCACTGAAGCAAGACCACACAGCGATTTGGTGGGCATGTCAAGACCAGATTTTTCTCCCTCTTGTGCATTCATTCAGGGTCTCTGTCTGAGTGCCTCCAGAATGCCTCAGCTTCCTTGTCTTGAATTATAGCGACCCAACCCCCATCGAAATGCATTTAGGGGGCTTTCGTTCAATAATGCCCAAAGGATGGCATCAAGCTTCAAGATGCCAACTGAGCTCCATGCAGGCTCGTGGAGGGAGCACGGCAGATGCCCTCCCCAGTGGGCCTGGACGTTTCTCACGTGCTATCAAGAGCCCAAGGTGAAGCCACTAAAATCTACCCAAGCAACACAGCTGCGCGTTTCTTCCGACACAGCAGCAGCCTGTGCCTGTGGTCTTTCATCTTCCTCTCTGAGAAGCATCCGATTTAGGAATTGTTACAGTCATCATTTCAGAGTCATGAACAACGAACAGAACAATAGAACATTTCAGATGTGATATGAGAAGTCTGTGCACCTCTCTGGAACGTACGCTTAGACAGACACGTTCGTCATGGGAAGAGCCCTTTTATCTCCCCACACAGCCCGATTTTGCCCGCTGGCAGACCACAAACGTCATTATACAGCTAATTTGCTCCAAGAACTCATCTCTTGCTCCTAGTCATGCCCATAAGAGAACATCTCAAAAACAAAAAGTTTGATGCCCAAGATGGAGCTGGAATGAACATTTCTTTTTCACCTCTCACAGTTACAAGTGTGTCATCGGATCTCGGCCGATGACACGCTTAAAGTGTGTCATCGGGTCTCGGCCACAGCTTTTCATGGTGAGGTAAATGAAGTGCGAATGGGGTTTGCCCGAAGGCCCAGAGCCAGTTGTGGTGGAGATCTGACTTGCACTTTTGTCTTTCCCAGCCCCAAATCTGAGTTTCTTCTCCCATGACACCCACGCAGCAGAGAAAGAGCCGGGCCCTAGGGAAAGCAGCCTGCAGGCAACCACAGGCCCCTGCACGCCTCTGCAACACTCCGTCAGCGCCTCCTGAGCACCAGGGAGAAAGGTGAAAGCCCAGGCTGTGGGGTATCTGCGGCCTCAGTTAAACTCTGGCTCCACCCAGCTGGGTGACCTTGGCCAAGCTACTTAACCTTTCTGAGCCTCGCTGTTGGCATCGGTACCACGGGGATGCTGGTAACATCTACGTCACCGGGTTATCACGGCCCAGTGACATCCTGCACGACACATGTCACGTGCCTATCGTATCAGTAGGCATTCTACGAGGGGTTGCGTTCTCGTTAAATGTTAGACGGATACATAATGTGACTTGACTTTTCATGACTGAATTACTACTTGGTAAGGGGACGAGAAGGACAAAGAGGCCTGGTCTGCCTGACAGCTCAGCTGACTGCTCCCCAGAGAGGGGCATGGCGCAAAGCTGTCACAACTAGCAACTTGATTCAAAAACTCCTTTGGTGTCGAGATACGCAAAGCATTTTCTCTGGAGGCCTTTGGCAGATATGACGAAGGTCCCTGCCTCCCAGGAGTTCGCATGCGCGGGGAGCCCCTGAACAGCTCTTATCTACCCTGCCATGTCTCCCTTCAGGCCAGTGTTCAGAATCTCTCCACTGTTCCTGGGTCACAGGCCCCCTGAAAAAAAAAATCATAAAGCCTGCAGATTCTCTCCTGGAGAAAGACAATTACACATATGCAGCCCAAGGGGCAGGCTACACACGCACGCACCCGGCAGATACACACTTTTACAGATTATCTCAACTCACTGAGGAAGTCCTGGGGCTCATCCAGCCACCAGTGAGGAAGTGGCGCCTGCCAGGTCCGAGCTCTGGAGCGCCCGAGGAAGCTCCCCTGAAGGCCCGTCGTTGCAGTGGCCCTGTGGGCCAGTGCTAAGTGGCATTCACACGTCCACTCGTATTTACTCCTTGGAGCAACCCAGAGGGCCAGTGTCACATTTCCACTTTAGAGGGGGAGACACACCGCCTCTGAGGGGGGAGAGGGCACTTCTGGCTTCCACAGGGTCGGATAAGAGCTCACCGCACTGCAGACACTGACTGTCCTGCTTGTAGGAAGCCCTCTCACCCCGATCCTAGCAGCCCACCCAGTCCCCCACTGTGCAGGCTGCCAAGGCAGAGGGGACGCCTGTGCTTTGGGCTGCCCGTAAACCCAGCTGATGACCCGACAGCCCACTGGGATCTAGCAGCTGAGCACTGGAGACCATTCGTCACAGGTTTCTCCCAAGATCCCGCCAAGTCTGCGTCAGAGCCCACAGTGCCAGGAGCAGACAGACCAACTTTCTCTGTAGGAAGGAGCTGTGCTAACCACACGGCAGGCCAACAGACATAGGTGGAAAACTGGCCTCCGCTGGGCTTGGGGGAGGGGCCGGCTTTTAGGGCCCAGGACCAACTGGCCCGTGGGGGCACTGGCTGGCAATGCCAAAAGCTGCAATGTTAAGAGGCCCAATCCCTCACCCACACTCCCATCCACAGCTTCCAAATCCACAAAGCTCTGAAAACCAAAAGGCTCTCTGTAAATGTAGTGCAAACCATTTGTCGGCAAAACTTGACTGAACCAGATTAACGGTGTTTATAAACTTGACTCATCCCACACAGTGTGAATGCGGCTGTTTACTGCGGAAGTACTCGCGCTTGGTTACTGGGCGCTGCCCCACACCCACTTATTCTGACCTTATTTCTTTCTAAAATCCAAAAAGAAAAGATAAAGGAAAACATGTATCTTGAATTTTGACCTCGAGAGTTTTGAATAAGGGGTTATGGCCCTTCAATAAGAGTCCATTTAAACGAAGTTGAACTTTGTGTTTTAAAATCCGCCCAGAGGCAAAAAGTAAGCTTGGTTAAAATTATGACCTGAAAATCCTTAAATTGCCCACAAAGTACAGTAAACCCGGTTTGCTATACATCCGTAGGCAGTAATTTGGCTATGTAAATGTACAGTGTGCACAGCATGATGTCATATCTCAGGGCTATATGCAAAATGTAATTTCATAAGCTTTTTAATTAGATCAAAGAGGCAAGTCTTTAACACTACACTCTGGGAGCATTTTACATCTACGACCAAGAAAAGGGCCAGCAGATTGCCTCCTAGTTTATGCTTCTTTGAAGGTATTTGATGAAAGAAAAGTAGGGTGGCTGCACTATTTCCATTTTTTCTCTCTTTTTTCCTTTGCCTCTGGTAGAACACTGACTTAGTTCCTCCCGCTCCACATCCCCCAGGCCACTCCCCATGTGACCTTGCAGTCCCTCCCATTGGAGGCAGGTTGTACTTCCTTTCGCTTTGGGCTTGGCAGGTTGCTTGCTTTGATCAACAGTCAACTAGCAAATGCACATAACTCAGGCAGAGGCCTGCTATATACTGAATGGTTGGGCTGGTCTTTGTACCTCTGCCTTCACCAGGAGGGCACGTTCCAGTTAGTCTGCTGGTCCAAGAAGGAGGAGAGACATGGAAAGTAGCCCAATGGCAGCTTGGAGCCAAGCCCAGCCTAGATCAGCCAACCCCGAAACAATCCACAGATATGTGAGCAAGAAAAAATAGTTTTAAGCGGCTGAGTTTGGGGGTTGTTTGTTACACCGTATGATGGTGGCAATAGCTGACTGACACACTTGGCTAGAATAGGGCATATGAAGCTACTCTACTGAATGCTCACGATGCGGTCACTCTTTTTTACTATACTGAGTGCTTTCCACACATTTTATGTAATCTACCCAAGCACTGGGAAACTAAGGCTCAGAGGGGTTACATGACTTGCTCAAACTCACACAGCTAGTTTGGGGCAGAGCAGAGATTATATCTCGGTCTGTCTGAGCTTCAGAGCCTGAGCTTGTGGCCACTGTGTTATGCTTCCTTCCCTCCGGCCTCCACTGTGTTGGTTGTGAAAGAGGAATAAGGAGATGATCTCTATTTACTGCCATGGGATCTTGGGCTGGAAGGACGAGAAATGGCAACTAAAATTAGTTGTGTTTAGTGCTGACTGTGTACCCAGAACTATGTTAAATACTGGAGAAGAAGTAGGAAAAATAAAAGACAAGTGAGAACTAATACTAAGATAATATTAATAACAACTACCATTTACTGAGCACTGACTGTAACAGGCTCTGGCGCTAAGCAGTTTACTATATACCATATTTAATGTTCATAAAAACTCAAAGAGGCAAGTACTATTATTGTTCTCCTCTTAGAAATAAACTGAGGATCAGAGAGCCAGCTCTGATAACAATATCCCAGATGCTTAATACTACACTTAACTGAGAAATCTTCAAACATCTCTCCCACTCCCACTCTTAGTTTTCAAGCATCCTTTTTTGGCTACCAACCCCCATTTTCAAATCAAATCCTATGCGTAGCTCTGACACATGTAAGGGATAAAGGCTGAGCAACTCTGGTTAAAGCAAAGAGGGGGCTAGGGCCCCACCTGTCCCTTTCTACACAGGGTGGATTGGAGACACCTCAGTGGAGCGCGAGGTCGTCACAAACCCCAATCTGAAAGCCCCCAGCTCACGTGGAAGATCAAGTGCACCCTCGCTGACAAAGCACGTGAGGTCGTCCCACCCCTTCCTGACTGCCTCAGCAGCCCCCGCCCCGGCACATTCCGTCTTGCAGCCGGGGCCAGACCCCCAGAGACCCCTGAATTCTCCCTCCCCCATCCAAGTGCTCCCCCACGTGGCCTTTTCTGTGCCAGGCCCTCTGCCTGCAATGCCTTTCCCTTGTCAGTCTGCTGGCAAAAGCCCCACACATCTCCCAAGACAGTTCATTCAACTCCTGCTACCCTCCCCAAGTGGTTCCCCCCACTGGACTGGAAACTTTTGTCATAGCCCCACCCCCAAATTATCCTCTACCATATTACTCTCTGTTGCTTCCTGGCATTTGCGTAATCAGCAATTATCTTGCATATTTATTTATTAACTGCCCTCTGTTTCCTCTCAGCTAGAATGCAAACTCCACAGTTCTAATTTACTATGCCCCAGTACCCAGCCCAGTGAGTGGAAAATAATAAATGCCCAATAAACACTGTTCAACGCATGAATGAATGAATGAATGAATGAATGAACATTTCCCTGCATTCGTGCCTTTACAAGTCTTTCCGTCTTTACCAGGTGATACATTCTCTAGGCCAAGAGCCATGGGTGAGATGCTCCTGGGAACCTCAGTGCCTAGAGGTGCTCAGTGGGTGTCGGCCGGTGGGGAGGCAGATGCGTGAGGCCTGGGTGTTTGGATGGATGGATAGATGGATGAAGGAGAAGGAAAGAAGGAAGAAGGCACGCGGGAGGGAGGGAGCGAGGGAGCGAGGGCGGGCAGGAACACTGCTCATTCTCTGTGCAGTCACCTGCACGCACAGACACACCCCTGTCCTCACTGGGGACGGAGATCAAGGTCTCCATGTGCAGACTTCTGTGTGAGAGACCCCAGCCAGGCCTCTGTACGAGTAAGACTGGGTAAAGAAGATACACATTCACAGCAGTGGAAACTGTTAAGATAGAGAAAGAGGTAGGGGCCTGGATCCAAACTCCAGGGAGGGAAGAGAAGGAACACTGGCTAATGTGGAGGACGGAGGACTTCAGGTTGCCATGGCGCTGAGAGCCAGAGCAGCAGCGGGCAGCCGCCGCCACCTAGAGGTCAGTTACAGACAAAACAGACGTTGGCCAAACTTTTCCATTGTTTGCTTGGTCTGTCCCTCACCAGGAATGGAGGAGGTTCCGAATTAAAAGCCCCTCGACAGGGGCAGACCCCAGGGTCTAGAAGGCCCAGCCCAGAAAGTCAAGAGCTGTGGGTGTTTTAGAAAACAACAGAAACATACCACGGCCTGACTGGTTGTCTATGTAAGACTCAGGGCTCTGGTGCAGAGAGGGGGTCTTACAGCTGGCTGCCAGGCTCAGCTCCGAGGAGGGGGAAGGCACCCTGTCAGCATGGATGAAGCCAGCTGTCTCCCTTCCCACCCCTTCTCTACTGCGCAGCCAGGGCGATGGCTCCAAAGCACCAATTCAAGGCCTTTACTGGCGCTCAAGGTTAAGCCCAAGTCCCTGCACAGGGAGTAAAAGGCACAGCATGAGCCTCCCTTGATCACCTCTCTTCCCAGATTCTTCTCTGGACATTTTCCCTCTTAAACCCGCAATGAGCCATATGCCCAGTAGCACCTGGTACACTGGGCAGTGTACCGGGTAGGAACTCATACACAGCTGTTGAATAAATAAACTGAACTCCACGATCCCTAAATGCCACATGCTATAATCACCTCTAGGGTTCTGGGCATGCAATTGTCTCAACCTCTTTCGAAGACCTCTTTGTAGCAGTCAGGAATTGCATTTGGCTCCAAAACAGCAGCGGTCTAATCATTTGGGGCTCATTTTCTCACGTACAAGCAGCCTGGCAGGAGGTGGTGGAGGATTGGTATGGCTTTTCCACAAAGTCACCAGGGACCATGTGCCTTCCATCTTTCTTCTCTGCCATCTTCACTACACAGCTGCCATCTCCAAAGACACCTCTTGGACCAAAATGGCTGCTGGAGCTCCAGCTATCATGTCTGAATTCTAGGCATCCGGAGGGAGAAAGAGGAGAAGGGTAACAGATGTACCACTCAGATGAGGTATCTCCTTTTAATCAGATCTTCTGGGGAGCCACACCTGATATGTCTGCCTATATCTCATTGGCCAGAGTTTTGTCATATGGCCATATGTAGCTGCAAGGGAAGCTGAGAAATGTAGTGTTTTCCACTTGAGCACATTGGCCAGGACTCTGTTACTTAAGAGGTAGGTGAGAAATGAATATTATGTGCAAGCAACTAGCAGTCTCTGCCGCATTCCTATATATCCAACTATCATGTTTCGATGGAAGGCCAGGGGACTAAAGAATCCTAAGACACCATTGCTGTTCTCTAAATGCCCACAATCTAAGTGGGGACTAAGAAAAATGCAGCTGAAGAGATAAATGACAACAGCGGGAGGGAGTACACAAGTCCTGCTGCAGTCTTTGCAGGATAAATTGTATGCAGATAGAAAAACAATGAAACGATTATTGAGCACTTAATGTATAATGGGGGATATGCTAGGCACTTTATATATTTTCACCTCTCTAGTGTTCATAGCAACCATGCAAAGTAGGTATTATTATCCCCATTTTGCAGAAGAGGAAACACACGTGGACAGGTCATGAGATGTGCCCAGGGCCACAGAGCCACTAAGGAGTTAGAATCAGGATGGCAGAGCTGCCAAGTCTCGAGTTGCCTGCCTACTCTGGCCCAGTCCTGGCGGCTGCCTGGGGAAGGCAGCGGCTGTGTACAGGGGATTCTGAGAACGGGCATGCGCTCACTGAGAAAGGCTGTGATGGAGGAGCTCTGTGTGCCGCGGACCTGCGAGTGGGGAGAGCCATGTACTTAACATTCCTGTTGAAGAGACTTCCAGGGTTCGTCTGTCTGCGGAAACGCTGCATCTGTACTCTGGTGTCTACTTCAGCACAGAGGGTGGGAGGTGGAGGGTAGGAAGGGAGGCACGTGCTGCCGCTAGGTGAGGTGGCCCCAGGTCTTGTTGCTAAGGACCCTGTCTGCATCTAGGGCCCCCCGGCCTTGAGAAAGTGGGTGCTTAGCAACTTGCCAAAATGAAGGCTACCTCCAAGCCCTAAATTATGCCTCTTACAAACAAGTAACAAAAGAAGTGACAGCTACAGTCACAACAAGGTGCAATTTCATTTAAAAACCCAACTTGAAAAGGACAGAGCTGCACTCTCAGACTGGAGCAGGAGCCAGTTCTCCTGGAGCGCCATGTCCGCCAGCACCCTCACCACCCAGCTCCTCCACTCCCACAGGCCCATGTGACTGAATTCAGAGGGCTCCAGGCCACCTTTCTCTACCCCTGTCCCCAGGGCTGATGCCCCAGCTCTGACATCAACCGAGCCAAATGGAGGAGAGAAAAGGATTCAGGGCAAGTTCAAGACTCAGCTCAGGTGCCCTCTCCTCCAAGAAGCGGTCCGTGACCCCCTCGTCCCTCCTGCTGCCCAGGCTGGGTTAGACGACTCTCCTCTGAGCCCTGCAACCATCATCACCACCACCCAGGGGCCATTGTCTTTATCTCCGGCTCCCCAAATTTAGCACAGTCCCTGGCACAGAGCGCCCACCCTTTGGAAGCTACCCTCTATTGAAAACACACTCAGGACAAACATTGCACTGAGCGATTTGTATATCCAAGCTTCTCACCCTCAGCCCGATTGACATTTGGGGCCAGATCATTCTTTGTTGGGGGGCTGTCTGGTGCACAGTAGGGTATGTGGCAGCATCTCTGGCCTCTACCCACTAGATGCCAGCAGCAGCACCCCGGTTGTGACAACCACAAATGCATCCAGGCATTGCCAAATGTTCCTGCAGGGGCAAAATCACTCCTGGTAGAGAGTCACTGGAGGACATTATCGCAGAGACATCCATGGTCACACAACTACCTGTGCCGAGCACCTTACAACTGTCTGGTACCTCATTTAAGCCTCATACCAATACAGATGACAGAACTGAGGTTCAGAGAGGCTCAATAACTTGCCCAAAGTCCAACAGCTGGGAAACAAATGGCCCTTCTCTAGAACACAAAATTCAAAGGCCTGTATGGTGAAAGCTGCTGGTGCGTGATAAGACACATGACCCCTTGTCCTAGGACAGGAAGAGTGTGACGTGCCCAGTGAGGCCGGCTGGGTTTGAAACCATCTGCTCCTGGAAGCGATGCGATCACCGCCTGGTAGCCTTTCGTATTTATCTTAGTGCCGAAAGGCTGCTGCTTGGGACCCGCTTTGTGGGTCACAGGTCATCCTGCACACTGGGCCACCACCAGATCATTAAATGATGGGTCACAGGAGGTGGCTACCACGGGGTGATGAGTTTCTAACGCTCCTAAGCCGAGGGTCCCTTCTGTCCGCCACCAAGAACACTCTCATCAGAGGAAATGAGATCTAGACCCGGCGGTGCTGGCGGTGAGCTCACTTTCCATCACAGCGCACCTCCATCTTCTCAGAGCCCTGGATTGTGCTTAGGACCTAACGTGTACTTTAGAGGAATCTGGCGAGGAATAATGAGGACATCGATCTCAAGAGTTTGGGGGCCACTGGGGAGTAGATTGTTGAATAAATGAAAGTAGCAGTAAGTACTCCAGGAGACCTCACATTCAAGGGCAAAAGGGGCTACTGTTCTGGCAGTGGGTGGACTTTCTCCCTTGCTTGTGGAGGGTAAGCATTCAGTTTAAAATCAGGATCAAACGCCTTGCACTTCTCAGGACTGGGCCCCGACTTGACTGTTCAGCACAGTTCCACTCAGTTTTCTCAGTGGGCAAATGAGCACACCCAGTCCAGCTGATTCTACCGCCTCGAGTGTTCTGGGTTGGTTCCCTTTTCTTCACTCCTGAGCTCAGTCAGAGCTTCCTCGGCTCTTGCCAGGACCCCCAAATGGCCCCCAATCAACCCCACCTTCCCCACTGCCACAATGACCGGCCTAAATCACCCATCACACGTGTCACTCCTCTCTTTTCGCAAGTTCTCATCACACTTTGGGTAATGCCCAAGCTCCTTGGCACAGCAGGCAAAGCCCCTTTGCCAGCTTGAACTGGCTGGACCTAGGTTACTTTGGGCCTGGTGTATACAGCGCCCTCTTTGGTTACTGTGGCCTAACCGCTCTTTGACAAGTCACCGTCTTTCCTTCTCTCACACTGCATGCTCTGGATGGCATCTATGACCCAGGCCCAAGACACGCAGCTCATTCCCTCATTCCTTCGGCCACAGGGATTGGTTCAAAATGGGCACATAACCTCCCAATGATTTGGTGAGGTTTTTGCTGGGATTAATGGGAAAGAGATTCTTACTCTTTTCTCGTTGACTTGGAAGTCAAGTTGATCTTATTTAGAGCTGCCACAGTTGACTTTTGCCAGTGAGAAGAAAGCCTATCCGAGAATGTGCCTGTAGAGAACAGAGAAGAGGGATGCCAAGAGCAGACGGACCCAGGTGAGCCCTTGATCAACCTGTGCCTGAAGCCTGCATACCCCAAGACTGTTGACGTACAGGGAGTAATGTATTCCCATTTTGTTTGAGCCGGTTTGGGTTGTTTTCTGCCACTTCCAAGGAAAGTACTAGATACACCTCATTACGTGCTTCGCACGACATAATCTAGCTGAATCCCATGTGTGCATGTTTCTTGCCCTTGCTATGCCTTTTCAGCCTGTGCCACCTGTCCCTACCCTGCCATCTTTGCCTGGTGAAGTCCTCCGCACCCTGCCATTCACAGGCATCTTCTCCTTGGGACACTCTTTCCTGGTCTCCCCTCCTGCCCCCCAATGTGCCGACTGCCACATGCCCGTGAGGCTCCAGGCCAACCTCATCACTATCCCTCCCCTCTCCCCCGCTGCTGCCCCCCGCCCCTTAAGTGGACTGAGCACCACCTGAGGGTAGGAGCTGTACCTCCTCATCTCTCTACCCCCAGTTGTGGGCACCACAACCCCCAGTAAGTGAGGACTTGGAAAATGTGTTTTGAAATTGAACTTAGTCTTGTTCCACTGGCACCCAGCAAGCACTCGGACACCCTGCATAGCCAGTCACTGTTCCCTCTGGGTAGAGTCTAGTGTGGATACCAAGCAGCACTACTTGTCTGAAAGGGAAGGAAGATACTTCATTACAAGAAAACGGGTAGACTTGGATGCAAGGGGTTACGATTCAAAGCACCTCATCAGAATGGCTTGTTGTGTTCAGCAAGGCAGACAGACAGGGTTATGAATCAGATGCTCTAAGACAAGGCTCAGCTGTGCCTTTGGGCACTGCAGTGGCAGCCACTTCTATGACGAGAACTGGGCTGACGTCTGAACGAACGGGACGTGGTCCTATGATGGGTTCAGGCTTTTCCAGGCAACAACGAGGACAGGAGGATTAGCTAGAAAAAATTACCTGCTCTCTTCCCAGCACCAGCTTGGAACCCTGACTATTTTGCCCGATGCTGGGCTGCACAGAAATACGAGATGTCACAGTTATAGATGATTATAAGTCAAATGGGATCACTGGCTGATGTCTTAAAAAAAAAGCTCCCAACTGCCTTGAACAATTTTAATAATCTGTACTTTAAAAAAAAAAGATGTTCAGCAACAAATAAAGGCATGTAAATATAAATACATATGTAATCATGACAATCACGTACAAACATTGTCAAATGCTCAGCTGGAGTCTGCCATGACACATAATCTCTGACTGAGACAGAGACTTCAGCAGTAAGACTCAGGGCAGCTCAGTGAAGCTGGGGTGCACTGGATGGTTAGCAGGAAATGCACAGGCTCTGAAGGAAGACAGACTGGATTCAGGTCTGGGTTTTGTTGCTTACATGCTGTGTGGCCTTGGTCAGCTTGCTTAACCTCTCTGAACCTCAATGCTCAGCTCTAAAATGGGGAGAATGTTAGTATTGCTATTGGCCTGCAGAGCTGTTGTGAGGCCAAGGTATCATATACTCAGAATGACCAGCACACTCTCGGGAACACCATCTTCCTCATCCTCACCGCTCCTGACCCCGATCTTTGGGCTTCCCTGGGTTAGATGAACATGGTCTCAGTTACTGGCAGCTGATTGGGGGAGGTTTCTATCTTAAGTAACCATCTGAAGCATGTGTTCTAAAAGCTCTTCCCTAGTCCCTTCCTGACACCTGTGCCACCAAGAGATAGTCCAAAGGGTGTCGAGAGGGGTAGGACTCAGGGGAAGGGAGGGCTCTGTGAGTGGCAGGGCTGTGTTAGCTTTTGCTCAGTAAAAGGAGGCACTCTAATTAGTCACATCACAAAAGCAATCTCAGGAGCGAGCTTTGAAAAATACTGCATGAATTGACACTCTCGTCTGTTAACCTGCATTTCAGGGCAGGCGGGGGAATTTCTAAAATGCACCCAATTGCGTCTCTCGGCCAACTGGTTTCCATGATTCTGCTGTAACAAGAGAAAACTGATTTTGCTTTCAGAGTGAGGAGAGTGGGGCGCTCGTTCACACCGTCTCCTTCCCACTTAGGAAACCTCGGCCTTGTCCAAATGGTTTCTCTGGGCTGTTGTTTTCATAGCTAAAAGTGAGGTTTGATAGGAGGTACAAATTGATCCATAAAGCATCGATTGAGAGTCTGCAGGGTATCTAGGACTTCATTTCAGATTTTTGGAATTCCACTAGTGGCAAAGATCCACCAGTGTGTACTTCTGTGCATTTATAGAAAAAGACAAGGTCAAAAGGTACATGAAGTTTATGCAGACACCCCTTGGGTCTTCAACTACCCGAATGCTTTAAGAATCACAGTTTTAATTTCAAGGAATAGTGCTCGTCTGTGGTGTTTAGAATATCTATATCCTTCCCTGTTAAAATAAAGAATGTAAAGTGCATTGCTGGGATACGTTTAATAAAGCAGCATCTAATAAATAATAGCCACTTCATTTGGAAGCTTAGTACACACAGGGCCTATTTTAAGTTGTTTCTGTAAGTTAACTCACACAATCCTCACCACCCAAGCCACAGAGAGGTGAAGTCACTAGTCCAAGGTCAAACAGCTGGCAGTGGCCCAGCCGTGATGGAACCCAGGCAGTCAAGCCCCAGAGCCTACATGCTTGCCTGGCACGTGCCCAGATCAGGGCCACTTAAGACCGACTGTGGGTAAGGCTATGAGGCAGGTCCAAATAGTGCCATGGGACAGGGAAGAGGGTGAGGTGACATCTAGCCAGGCGAGAAGATTCTAGTTGAATCTTAGGACAGGTGGGGGACAAAGAGGGAGAAGGGGAGAGAATCCAGGCAGAGGGAACCTAAATTCTAAAGAGACCACAGAAGCATGAACGGAGAAAGTTAGAATATAAGTATGTGAGATGTTTTTCCCAAGAACTTGGAAAGCTGGGAGAGGAGGCTGTCCTCAGCCTCAGGAAGTCCCAGAGTGCAAGCCACTACGACGGAGCTCCGGATGCCTCCTGCAAGCAAGGGAGGTGCCACCGCGTGGAAGAGCAGCCTGGTACCTAAGCAAAGGCATGTTAGGTCGGCCCACGTGAAACTGCCGACACTTGCTCCTTTTGACCTGCGAAAACGGAACTTTCACACACTTCACCCTGATTCTTATCTAAAAAGTACTGCGTTGGGCTGAAGGAAGCCGACGTTGGTCACCCACCCCAGCATCATCCCAGGTAGACAGAGTTTCTGCCAATAGATTTCAGGTCACCCAGATTGCACTGCCAAGCCCCCCCTACAGTGAGCTGAAACGCCCAGCCATCGCAGCCTGGCGCCATCGGCATGTACTTCATCGAACGGTACCTGGGGTCTTGGATGCGTAGCATCCTTATGAGCAGGATCTGACTTCCGCTGCTCGGCCAGAGTTGCCACGAAGGCAAAGGATGGGAGCCTTTGCTCATTAGTGTATACTCAGCACCTAACACAGTGACCAGCGTATTTACTGAATGAATGAATGAACGAACAAAGGAGCAAATAAGAATGCAGTGACCACACACACACACACTCTCTCTACAGTATTTCTCCCCAGTCTGTCCACTCCTCGTCCCTCTGGTCACAACGTCCTGATTCTCTTTCAAGGTCCTGTCCCTTAACCTCCCTTTAAGCCAACTGACTCCTACACCTCAGAAAGGGAAAAGAGCTCTTTCAAAAGTCACCAGGAGCTCCGCTGCCATGAAACCTTGCGAGGAGTCCCCTCCACAAGGCCAGCTCTTCCACACGGAACATTTACCGCTGGCTCCTATTTTGAGAAATGTTCTTGACAAGCTCTTTCGACTCTCTTCTCTGCTCGTCGAGCACACAATGGGTGCCTCTTGGAGCACGAGATCAATCCTGAATTACCCATTCAATTAAAGGAGGTTAACACATTAAATATGCCACCAGACAATAAAGAACAATTACTGACTGTGCTGAGCTTTTAAGATCTGAAGCGGGGAAGCTTCCTGCCTTAAAACAAATGGAACGAGAAGCTGCACATGCCGGCTGCAGCAGGTACTCCGGAGCTCAGCTGTGTGGATTTGAATGCAGCCACTCCTCACACATGAACCTACTATCCGGGCATCCTGGGGAAGCCGCTTAGCCTCTCCAGGGTCCGATTTCCCCATCTGTAGGATGGAATTAGTGATAGCACCTCCTTCCTCGGGTTGTCTTGAGGCTGGAATTGGTTAATACCCCTAAAGCACTTAGTACATGAGCCTGGCACACAGTAGGTACCATGTCAAGTGTCAGCTACTTTTATCAGTGACACCTACTCATTGTGAGGGTTGGAGAGAGAGCTGATGGACTGCAGACAGAGAATTTCTGGGCTGAATGTACACTGAGGCCACATTTCTGTAGGTGGAAAAGGTGAGCTTAGGTCCACTCAGGGAGAACTCCATCTTTGTAAACTATTTGCTAGGTTTGTTTCATTCATTCAGCCAGCCAGTCATGTACCCATCTCATAAGTACTGAGCACCTACTATGTGTCTATGCTGCGAGAGAGATGGGGACCTGGGGCAAAAGGACCAGTGCCCTCAAGGAGCTCTGACGGGGAGACATACACAGGACAGACCATCACTGCACAGCATGGAGGGACATCTAGAGCAGAGGCGGCAAACGTTTTCTGTAAAGGGCCAGACAGTAAATATTTTAGGCTTTGGAGAATATATGGGCTCTGTTGCGAAGACTCAACTCTGCCACTGCAGCAGAAAAGCAGCCAGTGATATAAATGATTGGGTATGGCTGCGTTCTAATAAAACTTTATTTATAAAAACTGTCAGGGGGCCAATGTGGCCACGAGCCATAGTCTGCTACCCTTGACCTAGAGTGAGCTTCTCGGAAGAGATAATGGGCAAAACCTGCGGGTGGAAGCCGGGGCTGCTGGGAAGACAAAAGAGGTAAGGGAAAGGCCTGTGACCTGGGCGTCAGGCTTGGAGCCAGGGAGGAAAATGTGCTCCTCACTCAGAAGGTCCACAAAAGCTTTGCAGATACCGTGTCAGAGGCGGCCCCGAGTGGTTAACTCCGGGACAGGATCAGAATTCTCCCAGACGCAGCTGATCCAGCTCGCGCCAAAGAAGGGGAGCGGTTGCCTTCTACCCCCCAGGATCCATGGCTTGAGGACCCGTGTCTATTCATGTTGTAGACGAGGAAATGGGCTCAGGGAACAGCCACATGCTGGACATGGCCACCTTTATGTCCCTCACCACCCATTACAACGCAGAATACAGCCAAAGGGCAACGAGCCATTATTAAGTGCCTACTGGGTACGAGGTGCAGTGTGAAGAACTGAGGGCTCACAACTACCTCTTTTTACAAGTGAGGAAACTGAGGCTCAAACAGGCTAACTAACCTGACCAAAGTCCCCCAAGGTAGAAGCATCTGGTCGGGTTTGCACTGGCTCTAAAATTTGTGCTCTCCTGAGCAAGATGTAGAGCTGATCAGTTGGGGAGGTGCACATGCAAGGAGGACTGTGGTTTTCCCAGAAGAAAAGGGACAATCTGCTGCTGGTTTGGCCTGTCAGAGGATCTGTGGGGGGGCCCGTGCTTCCGGGGGTCAGAGCTTGATGAATGGTCACGGAGGAAGGGAGCTGTCCAGCACTTCAGCTCTGGTTCCACACCAGGTCGGGTGTCCTGGAGTCTCAGGGCAGAGTGGCCGGGTCCCCAGCTGGACCTACTGAGCAGCTTCCACAGGGAAGAGGGGGGTGCTAGTAGAGAAAACCCACCCAGGCCTGGGGCCACACGTAAGTAAGGGGGACACTGTGCCTTCCTCTGAAACGCCCCCTCAAGATTCACTCCTCTCGAACAGGGACTGACTACCCTGCTGCCTGTTTTTGTATGGTCTACAGAGTCAGAATGGTTTTCACACTTTTCAATGTTGGGGGGAAGAAAATCAAAAGAAGAATACTATTTCTTGACATGTGAAAAGTATGTGCAATTGAAGTTTCAGTGTCAAGTAAAAAGTAAAGCTTTATTAGAACAGCCATGCCCATGCATTACGTATAATCTGTGACTGCTTGCACTCTGTAAGACTAGAGTTGAGTTCTTGAGACAGAGACGGTATGGCCTGCAAAGCTTAAAATATTTACTGTCCAGCCCTCTACTGAAAACAGTTGTGAGCCCTTGCTCTAAAGAACGCAAAAAAAAAAAGAAAAAAGATCAAAGGAGAGAACGGCGGAACAGAGAAAAGGATAAGAAATGGGAGAAGCGGGGAGAAGAGAGACACACTTCCTGATTTCAAAACTTACTAACAGCCACAGGAGTTGAGACAGTGTGGCACCGTCCTCCGCTCACTGTGCTACAGAACTGAGAGTCAAGCAATTGAACCAGGTGTCTATGCTACGCTGATTTCTGACAAGAGAGTCAAGACCATTCAGTGGGGAAAGAATAATCTTTTCAATAAATGGTGCTGGGACAACTGGATTCACAAACATAAGAATGAGGTTGGATCCCTTCCTCATATAACGTACAAAAATTAAGTCGGAAAGGACCAAAGATCTGAATGTAAGAGCTAAAACTATAAAACTCTTAGAGAAAGTGTAGGTCTAAGTCTTTGTGCCCTTGGATTAGGCAAAGGATTCTTAGATATCATACCAAAAGCAAGAGCAACAAAGGAAAAAAAAACCAGATAAATTGGATTTCATCAAAATTAAAAACTTTTGTGCTTCAAAGGACACCATCAACAAAGTGAAAAGGCAACTACAGAATGGAGAAAATATCTGCAAGTCATATATCTGATAAGGGTCTTTTATCCAGAATATATAAAGAACTCTTACAACTCAAAAGTAAAATTAAAAGATAACCCAATTTAGAAATGGGCAAAGGATTTGCCTCCAAAGAAGACACACAAATGGCCAATAAGCACATGAAAAATTGCTCAACATCATTAACCATTAGGGGAAGGAAAATCAAAACCACAAAGAGCTACCACTTCATACTGCTAGGGTGGCCATCATCAACAAAACTGACGTGGGACACAGCAGGTCCACTCCTAGGTGTGTTGCCAAGAGAACCGAAAACAAATGTCCACACGAAGCTCGTCCACGAATACTCACAGCAGCATTATTTATAACAGCTCCAAAGGAGAAACCAACCAAATATGCTTCAGTGGTGAAGGTGTATTACTGCCACTGTGTAAAAGGGGGAAACTGAGGCTCAGAGAGGCAAATAACTAGACTCGGGTCACACGGCTAGTACCGGGCTCAATAAGAAGCCATGTCCTGCCGCCACACTAGCAAGTTGATGCCGCCGCTCCCTGCCGAAGCCTTCGGGTACCTTTTACTTCCTCTTAGCCTGAGGCCAGCTCCTCACCAGGTCCCACACGCCTGGCTGCCAGCCTACCACATTGTCTCCCAGTCTCTGCCCTTGCAGACTCCTCCCACTGCACAGCACGCAAGTGACAGACACTTTCCCAGGAGCTGCTGCAACTAGGGCAAGAGCCGTGGCCCAAGGCTGCCTAAGCAGATCTGCTGGGAAGTCTAGTGACAGGGCCTCTGGAAAGACTGGCCTCGTTGATGACAGGGCAGGAAAGGAGAAGCCTTCTCCTCTCTCTGACTGCTGCCCTGGAAGCTGGGAGCCATCCTACAGCCTAAGGGATGGCAGGTCAGCGTGGCTGGCCGGACGACCCTGTACAGGCCTCCTCTCCGCCCTTCCCTCTCTCTCCAGCCACACAAGCCTCCTTTCAGTTCCTCCAGCAGGCCCTGCTCCCACCCACTCCAGGACCTCAGTCCAGAACCTTCCCTGAGCCTAGAACACCCCTCCCACCCCTACACCTGCTCACTCTGACTCAGCTGTGAACTCAAGCACGGCCTCTTCCGGTTGTATGCTGCTCCTGCAGACCTGCCTGGAGCAGGCCCTTCGCTGTGCAGCTGCACGTGCCTTACTGTGATCACTTGTCCGCTGACCAGTCCCCGCCTCTGTACAAACGCCCCCATGAGAACAGGGCCCGGTTTTCCTCTGCTGTGTACCTGGCACCTAGCACAGCACTGCCACACTCGACAGTCCGTGCGGGACGCGGGCCCAGACCTGTGCTGCTGCCTGTACTGGGAGCTGCTGGGGGAGCACTGGCTGCCGGGGCAGAAGCCGAGATCCCAGGATGTCTGTTGGCACAGGGCCCTGGGTTAAAGTCAGAGGGTGTGAATAGAAGGGGAGAGGCCAACTGGGTGGTAAAGAGGAAAGAAGGGACAACACTAGAAAGCAAAGGGAGGCAGGGGAGAGCACAGAATCCAGCTGAGCTTGTACATTCGGTGGAAGGGTCTCAGAGATGATGCCTGAGCTAGACACTGAGTAAGGGCTGACTGGCAGGTCTGCAGTGAGCTGCTGCTCTGGAGGCCTCACAGGACTGGTCGCTGCTTAGCCGTCAGCTGATGCCCCTGAGCAGGAAAGAACAAGTACAGCCTGGAGCCCGGAGCCCGAGAGCCTAAAAGGTACACCCCTGAGGCTGCCTGGGAAGGTTGGCAGTCAACTCCCCATTACGTTCCCAAGCCCCAGGCTCTGCATTTGCCCCCACGTGGGGGAGGAGCCCCCGCCTGGCAGATCTGGGCCTGGCAGTGAGCGAACTGACTGCTGGAGCCCTGGGCTTTGGGGAGCTGCGGGAACCCAGCCTGAACGTGCCCTGGAGAAGGGTGACCCCAAAGTGGTTCAAAAGGCCAGCCCTGTTCACTGACGGTCTTAGTGTAAAAGAGCACAAGTGCTGTAAGGGGACAGGGGTGGACGCAGGTCCAGGTGCTGGCGGGATGCCGAGGAGCCACTGTGGGTGGCAGGGAGCCAGGGGGAGGTGCGCAGGGATGGGATCTGCTAACCAGCCGGATGAGGCACGGAGGTGTGGCCCTCACCGCCAGCGCCACCCTTCCCCTCACTTTCTTTGCCAGTCTGCTGCAGACGTGTGGCCCGAGACTCAGGTCAGGTGACACGAGCCCTGCGTGACGGCCTCCCTGACAGAGGCGACCCCGTCTGCATCCCCACCACCTCTCTCCCCACACCTGACGCCCACATCACAATGGTCCGAACACCTGATTCTCTCTCCCACAGGCTGGGAACACAGTGCGTGGCCAGGGGCCCCCCAGAGTCCTGCCAGGCACAAGTGGGGCTCAGTCAGGCCCCCTCCACCATCCCAAATCCTGAGTCAGGCCAGCGCCTGAGCAGTCAGGGATGCGAACGCCATCTGAGCAGCACAGGCGGCTTCCTGAAGCGGCATCTGGTGGGGAGGAAGGCGGCCAGGTGCTCGCTCCCCACTCCACTTCCAGCACACCTTCCGCGTGGAGACGGCACGCACGGCGCTTACGCCAAGCTGTCCTGTCTCCTGTACTAAGACCAGTGCTGCGTTCCTGTCTTGGCTCCTCCTCCCCCGCAAACAGAAACCTGTCCGTGAGCAAGTGGACCTGCTGCCTCCTGCCCAGTGCCTGACGCCTGGTCCAAGCGGGGGTGTGGCCCTCACCTGAGCCAGTGCCACTCACTGAGGGGGCTTGAGCAGGGTAGGGGAGCCGGCTTGGGCATGCCCAGAAAACAGCTTTAACCCTCTGGAAAAGCAACCCTAGAGATGGCTGCATCGCAATCTAAAAGCCCCGGGTCACGCACGGCCGCCAACTGAGCACATGGACCCCGTCTCACCTGATCCTAGCAGCTGCCATGAGCTCGGCGCCTCTGAAACCCAGTGGCCAGTCCAGGGACATTGCTCAGGCGTGTCCTCAGCACGTGGTGGCTGGCTCCTGCGGGGAGCACCAGGATCCCCTGACGGGCCCGCCACCATTCCTGCCAGGGCTCCAGGGAGCAAAGTAAGAGCAACGCCCTGCTGAGAACCCAGGTGGCCCTCCTGGACACAGCGCTAGAACTGTATTTATCAGGGGGATATGTACCTAGTGTTTTCTAAACGGTGTCCTCAAACAGCTGTGGCACAGGAGATACCTATGGTATCCATTAAAATGGAGGGACCCAAAGCCTCGCTGGGTGTCTCGGGCAGGTCCTCAGAACCTCTGCTACCAAAGTGGCCACCAGGGTGAGCTAAGAAGGGGAAGGGCTCTAATTTACTTTTTTTAAATAAGTAAACTTATTAGGGTGACATTGGTTAAGAAATTATACAGGCTTATGATTTTCTTAACCAATGTCACCCCCGCACTTGAATCGTACATAATTTTATTAACCAATGTCACCCCTAACAGATCTAATGAAAA
This sequence comes from Rhinolophus ferrumequinum, assembly GCF_004115265.2. NCBI lineage: Eukaryota > Metazoa > Chordata > Mammalia > Chiroptera > Rhinolophidae > Rhinolophus > Rhinolophus ferrumequinum. The sequence continues at coordinate 11,598,148 of NW_022680357.1, read as the reverse complement.
ACAAAACAGGAAGGAGTCTCGTTATCAGACGAATACTTGCCCTCAAGATGTTTCTGCCTGCCCCTTTTTATTAACTGACCAAAGCTGCCCAGACTGTGGCTAACCAACACGTGACAACCGTAATTCCCCACGGAATTACGTAATTCCGTAAATTCGGTGGAAGCAGACCTCTGCCATGGTCTGAGAGTCATGGGGCAAATGCACTTTCCAGAGAAGCATGGTTGGTCCTTCTGCTTGGGGCCCCTTCCTCTCAGAACCACCTCAGCCCCGCTCCTCGTCATCCCGGAGGCACCGCCATGGGCCCCACCTCTGCCCACAGCCTCACCCCCATGACATGGCCCCAGGCCTGGCCCATCCTACCACCCATGCCCCATGCCCATGCGCTGGCCATGTCCACCCCAGGGGAACCCCCCAAAGCCCTTCCCTAAGAGTGATACGTGGTCACGATCTTGGAGAAGATTCTCTGTCCACTGGCCTTCTTAACCCTGGAAGAATGCCCATCACAGTAAAAACACGAGGAGAGAGGCAGTGAGTCATGGAGGTGGAACCCCCAACTTCCTGGCCTCGGGGATTAGCCTGCTGCCACCAGTCTGTTCTGTGAGCTTCCATGGTATTCTACTAGCATAGATAGTAGCTCTCTTGCCCACCTTTTCATTCATTCATTCATTCATTCATTCTTTTTTTTAACATTGAAACTAACCAAGTTCCCGTCATTGTCCAGCAAAGGACCCAGAATAAATCTGCCCTGTGCTTGGCCTTCACAGTTAGTAGAGAGAGGCTCTGCCTGTGGGCCTAGCACGTGTGAACTGCGGCCGTGAGTGCAGCAATGCGCTTCTGACACGTGTGGTGTGTCGTGGCTCCTGTTTGGGCCACTCCCTCCACGCGGGATGCCCTGCCCGCCCACCTTTGCCTGTCCACCCTTCCCCAAGCATCTCTTCTCCAACAATGTGTCTTGACAGAACACGCCCCCACCGGCCACAGCTAAGTGCCCAGTGTTCTCCTCTCACTCACCACAGGACATTACAATGGCAGCATTTACCCAAAAAATGCATGTTTCCTCCTCAGGCCTTAAGGTGCCCTGACTACAAGGGTGAAGGCTTAGGAAACAAAGACGTACAAAGAGCTGTAAGGACCAATAACTGCAGAGTTTGTGACTGGGGAGGGCCCATTCACTTGTTGCCAACAAGCCCCAGACCTTATTCCCATGCCGATCACGCAAAACGAAGAAAGGCCGTCCCAGGTGACCCCGTCTGAAGCAGCCACCACCTGAACATACCCCAGGCGCCCCCACCCCGTCACCCATTTCATCTCCTTCCCAGCACGAGCCGCTAAATGCAACCCCAGTGTTCACTTATTTGTTTCTTTACTGAGTCTCTGCACGAGAAGGTATGCTTTGTGGGAACAGGGATCTTTTCCATTTGGCTCATGAGCATATCCCCAGGGCACAGAGAAAGCCTGGCACAGAAGGTGCTCAGTAAGTATTTGTTGGAGGGTTTCTTGGTAAGTTGGTTGGATGAATAAATGAACAAATGCATAAACAAACAAACTTCCAGAAAGGCACATGCGAGCTCTCCCCACGTGTGAGCATTACCTGATCTCATGGTGCCAGCGGAGGGTTTAGGTCACAGCTCAGAAGACAGTGGGTACAAGAGCAGACCCCTGAATGCTGACCACTCCCAAGCAGAAAATGTTTACTTCATTATTTCTTGACGTTGTTCATCCCAGGGAGAAAACAAGAGGGGCCACTTTACATCACACACAGATCTATTTTCTGAAACTCTTTGCAAAAGTTCAATTTTTTTAAAGGGGGGAGGAGTATTTCATTTTCCGAGGTGTTCCATCAGTTTTTCATTACAGCACAGAGCTGGAGAGCGCCACTCACATACTGTGGATCAGTAACAGCAATGGAAGAAAAGAAGTAAAGGCTCCAGCCCCTACAGAGGAGCCAGCAAGAAGAATTTACTACTCTCCTCCTCTCCTCCACATGCCCCACGGCTCAGGGAGCTGGGGTGATATTCTCAGGGTCTGTTCGGCCTTGACCCTTGCACTGGGGTCCTGGCCATTCTCCTACCCACCCGTCCCAGCCATACCCCAGGCTGCTCTCCCCTCTGGGCCTGGGAGCACGCCGGACCCGCTGCCCCTCTCTCCCACCTGGCTCGTCCCGACGCAGCAGTAAGACTGATTCAGGCATCACTGCCACCTCCTTCACAGATAGAGGGAGGCGTCTCCCCTTATTCTCCCACAGCAGCTTCTCTAGAGCTCACGGATCGCACTGATGAGAATAACGAGGAAGATGGGAATAATGAATGATCGTACTGATAACGGTTCTCCTGTACCGAGGCCGAGCCATAGTCCAGGCCTATAGACGGTGAACACAGCATCTCATCTTATTAATATCGTTTCATCCTCCTCGTCCCTTCGCAAGCGTCGTACAAATGCATGAGCTGAGGCTCGGGGTGCCATATAACTGGCCCAAGGTTACAGCTCTCTCAGGGCAGAACTGAGACGTAAACTTGGGGATGACCCCATTCCCCAAGCCACTGTATCTGGTTTCAAGGTCACTGCTGACCAGGTCCTCTGTTCCCTGTAGCCAACAGCACACAAAGTGTCCCCCAGAGGCTAGGTATCTCATAGTCGTGATTTTAAAGTTCATAATGACCTTGAAAGTCTGAGTGATAGTGTCCCCACTGTGCACTTTAATAAGTTGCCTGTGGTCACAGCAAGAAAATAGTCGGGTCAGGGTTGGAACTTGTGTCCACCCAGAGGTCCACGCCCATTGCAATGTATCAGAGTGCTGCCACCTCCTCCAACCTCAGGCCTATTGACACAGAAAATCTGAACTAGAGAAGAGGCCTGCAGGATGACATGGCTCTCTGCCACTGTTTGGGACAGGGAGAAATTGGAAAACCCCTCAATGCTGAACAACAGGAACTGGTGAATTAGTCAGACATGGACGCCATTAGGCCCAGGTGCTCTAACGCCTTGGTCTCCTAACCGGAGCCTAAGCCAGAGCTAATCGTTGGAAACACCTCAAGGTTAAGAACAACCGATCATGAACAGCCAACGAAGCTTTCCCAAACAAAGCAAGCACTTCAACTACCAATCCAACTATCTCCTTGCTTTGTTTCTACACCTTCTCCATAAAAACCTTGCTCGTAACCCCAGTCGTTGGAGCACTCTAACCACTTCTGGTTTGGGGCTGCCCAATTTGAATCCATGGTTGCTCAAACTCTTAAAATTTTTAATACGGCTCAGTTCAGTCCGTCCTTTATTCGTATGATCAAAGAAATTATATTACTGGTGGAAGAGTATACAGCTGTGAAAGATGATTTGACTTAAGTGTAAGGTAACATGGGGAAAACATTTATGGCAAATTAAAAAGCAGAACAAAAGCATGGCTTTATCGAGAGAAAAAATGCAGAGAAGAGACTAGAAGATATTAATTGTCATTATAGCTATGTAGTGGGACCGTGAGTCATTTTGTTTTCCTTCTTTCTAACTTTCCTTTATTTCCCAAATCTTCTATAATAAGCATGTACTACTCTTAGCATTTTTTAAAGGGTTTTTTTTTGTTTGTTTTTGATTCTTAAGAAACTGGCTATTATCAAGTAGGGCTGAGTTCTAGCTTATTTTAATCCTTGGAATGGACGCCATTCTGAGCTCTGATTAAGGGTAATTCAAGCCTTTCAAATGTCCAAATTGTCTCTGCTGATTTTTTGAGGCGAATAATTGCATTTTATACTAAACTTATTTGCAGCTCAAATACAGCTCAAAACCTTGTTTTGATTACTTGTTTAGGGAAAGAGTCACATTAGAAAATGCATAAGAATCACATTTGCATGATGGGTGATGAGGCAGGGAATTACAGTTGGGGGAAAAAAGAAATGAAAAAAAAAAACCACAAAAAACAAAAACCTTGAATATTCAACAGCGCGTACTGAATCGAAAGCTTAATCCGACATTCACTTTCACATCAACAGATTTTCTTTCCCGCTCCAGGCCATCTCCTGCGTCCTTAAAGCCAAAAGGCACATTTGGTAAATGGAGGGGCTGCTGGCACTCGTGCTTTAAATAACTGCTAAATGGCAGTCCAAGTGTTTCATCTGATTTTCCTTAGCCACTCTTCTGGGAACTTGCCCTCGGCACGTCTCTCCTTTCTCCCACTGAAACAGCTGGCTTTTCTCTGCATCCCCCCAGTCTTGGCCTTATAAGACGCTCAGGGCTCTGTGTCAACAGAAGACAGCCCAGAGAGAATCCTGGGGCTTGGGGTCAGCAAACTACCAAGGAGGACCCTGAGCTCTGCTCCCTGTGACCTCCTGGGGGTCAGACTTTCCTGATCACAGCAATGCGTCCTGAGCCATTTGACTAACATCAAAAAAGTCCAAGTATAGTACTTTCGATGCGTTCGATCAGTAACTTTTGATTCACCACCAACTGAATAGTGAGTTAGAGTCAAGAGCAATTCCTGTAGCTAAAATATAGTTTGCCCTTTATTGATTATTTTCCTGTTTGTTTTTTCCATCATTATTTGTCACAAAGAAATGCCCGTTTTGTGGTAAAGTTAGAAAATAGTTAAAAAGGAAAAAAAACAAAATCTCACCACCCAAGAAAATCATTTTTGCTTCACATCAGAGGGTGCAAACTAGCAGCCCAGGCAGGTTACAATTTTTAATTACTTGTCTACGTTTAAAAAAAAGAGGTTTTGATATTTAAGTCCAGATTTTCTTTTCTTTCTTTCTTTCTTTCTTTTTTTTTTTAAAGCTTGAAAGACTGGCGGACACAGAGCCCAAATTCATGCACAGTGACAAGTGGCTGGTGCTAAGTGGCTGACCTGATTCATTTCCTGCCTGGGCTCTGCAGACATCCAGGTTTGCTACATGTGGTCTGGATCTTTCCATTTCATTTTCCTACGCTATTATACACATTTAAAATCGAGGAACTTTTCTTTAATAGGACTAAACTATCCATATTCTCCCTTGGCCATGAGGGCAGGATGCCCATTCAGAGTGGCTTCTTTATCTTGGATCCAGGCAGAGAAACAACATGACGCAGAAGCACAGCTGGCCCACAATGGATGTGTAGCAGGAGTGGGGACAGACACATAACAAAGCTAACGTTATAAGCAGCCGAGACTTGGGGATTGTTTGTCACAATGGTGTAACTTAGCCTCAACTGACCGATATACTAAAGAATTAAGCCATTTTTTTAAAATAACTAAGAAAACGAACTAAAACCATTGAGAAAGGTCTCTGGCCAGTGCCTAAGCCTGGCCCTAAAGGTCTGGGCAGGAGGTGGCTGGGGCAGCGGCTCTATGTGTCTGCTGGCTCCAGCAGGGGAGGGTCCAGATTGGCCGGGCAGAAAACATGCCAAGTTTCGTGGCTGAGACAAAGATGGCTATTTGTGTCAGTGGTGCCCAAGGGTGGAAGAGAGCAGAACCAACACACACGCAACTTTCAGCAGCCAGACGCTCAAAGTATGAAAGGAACTTGGCCGAGGGAAGACCAGGTCCCTGCCACCTGTGTCGTTTCTGTGCTCCCTGAGTGGAGGAACTGGCCCAGGTCTCCCCAAGGAGGAAACTGGGTTGGGTGGATCTGGCTCTCTGTTTCTCTTTGTCTCTCTCTCTCTCTCCACTGAGAACCCTCTTCATTTCTCCATTCTCTCCCTCTCTCTTTTTTTCAAACTGTTTTGGTCAGTAAAGGAGAGTGGACTTCATCTAACTGAAATTGTGCAACAGGGCTCAAACCTCCTGGTCCTTCTTCTCCACACGGGCTCTCTGCTTTCAGAACCGAAATGATTTGCTGCTCCCCTGACTACATAATAAATACACGGGTGGTAATCCAGAGGCTGGACTCCTCAAAGGGGACGCCGTGACCTTATGATACCTGTCGGGCTAACGACTACCAGCAGTCTCACTCTAACATCTGTGGACCCCGCCGCTCCCAGGGTCCAGGTTTCTCAGCGTGTGCTTGGTGAGGCAGCTTTCTGCTCTCTTCTGGCCTCTCCACATTCACCCTGGGCCCCGCTAACCTAAGCGACCCACATCAGCCACACTGCACCACACCCCCTCAGAGGGCCTGGTTTTTGCTTTATATTTTTATGGTGATAAAATTTCTATTTAGAATTAAGCAGCTGGACTCGGCGTAGACGATCCCCATTCTGTTGGCGACATCCGAAACATCCCAGTCAGGAGCCAGTGGAACACATGCCGTCTCTCCATTGGGCGTGATCAGGCATGACCTTGGGCCACGTCAATGTCACAGACGTCTTCACGGCCTGTCTGCTCCGGGGCTTGTTGGCCTTGACACCCACAGTGAGCACAAGCACGCTGGTCGTCTTCTGTCGTCCTCCTGGCTGGCGCGGTGGCCGGTGGACTCAGGACACAGTGGTCAAGCTCGTTTCTCCTCTTCAGCACGCTCAGCGGGCTGATAGCATGGATTCGGGCTGCCGACTTTTGTATTTAGATAAATGCAGTCACCTGCTGTGTATTTTTTCTTTTCTTTTTTTTTTTTTGTTGGTATTTAGCGTCTTCCATTCAACACTGTGAGATTCATCCATACGCAGTTACAGATCTTCATTCTTGCTGTCCAGAGTTCTGTCAGGTAAATGTACGTATCACAGTTTATTTATCCCCTCTTCTGTGGATGGCCTATCCTGGTTGTTATTTTGCATTTATTTCTGTGGTTAATTACTATTTGTTTTGCCCTTACTAGGCTGCAACTTCATGGTGACAAGAACCTAGTCTACACTTTCCCATCTGCGATCCAATCTTGAACACGGTGACTGACCCATAACAGAAGATGGAAGAAAGGAGGGGGGAGGGCGGGAGGAAGGGAGGGAAAGAGGGAGTACACACGACGAGTACACCCAAAGGTAGGACCCCACTCTCAAATATAAGGTCTGTTTCAACAGTCAAGTAAATAATCTCACCATTGCTGCTTGCTGTAATCTCCTCTCCCGCATATTTCACAGTACATTAAGCCCCTAGGTTTTATATGATTTCTGCCTCTGATTGCCAATAAGATATTTAGATGTTATTAGTAATACTTTTCAGGTACCTGAAGTCTCTGGCTCTCAAAATACGCTGCTCGCCCTAAGAGGGACGCTAAGACAGAACCTTATCGTCTTCTTGTTACTGGCCCATTCAAGAGATAAGACCATTCACTCGTGTTCAATTATGTTTTCAGTTTTCTCTGTACGATATGCACTGGCATAAAGCTCCCACACAGAAACAAAATTCCCTCCTGCACAAAGAGGAGAACAGAAAGTCATCATGGGGCCGCCCAGCTTTGGGCAGTGGCCACACCCTTGATCACTCCACACCCCACTCAAAGGCGCCTCCTTTACCTCTGATGGGGGCTGACAAGAGCAAGTCACTGCACTGCCATGTGGCAACGGGAACTGGCTTCTGGAATCTGAGAGGCACACGTCATCCTTTTCACACCGAGTCTTTGCAGTCATGCCTGTGAGGCTCTGACACAGACACATGCAAAGCTGAGGCCACCAGCGGGGGTCCTGCTTCCCCCTGACCGACTGGTCCAGACGAATACCTTACAGCTTTGCTTCGTGGAGCTCACGCTCTGTGGGGGAAATTCAGGACAGCCCAGACATGAGACCCGTGCCCACCTCATGCCTTCATCTTTCACCATGTGCCTTGGCTCTTTGTGCCAGTCCTTTCCCTCATGCGTGTACACATATGTTTGCTTGTTCTTCCATTTAATAAATATTTATCAACAAGCCCTGGTCTAGGCACCAGGATACAGCAGAAAAGTAAGACAGCACTCGTGGAGAAAGTGCGAAAGACAGATGATAAACAAGCAAGCACATAAATTAAATATAATGTTGCTGTGTGACAGCAAGATGGGAACACGGAGGAGACCCATGGCTCCTACTATGTGCCAGGCACTGTTTGGCACCTTTCCTACATATCTCACTTGAGTCTCACGTCAACCTTAAACATGAGGTGGTCAGTAGGACCATTTACAGATGAGGACAATGAGGCACAGAAAGGTTAAGTGCCTTGCCTAAGGTCACACAGCTGGTAAGTAACAGAGGTGGGCTTCACATCCTGATCCCCGGGGCTCCAAAGCACGAGGTGTTTAAAACGCTAACAAAAGCTAAGCCAGCCTACCCTCTTTATGTTTCATGAAAAGACCTGGAAGTCGAAAGTGACGGGTGCTACTCCAAAAAGCGAACAGAGTGGAAACTCAAAGCAGCCTTCTTTGTGCTTTGAGAAAGTCCAGGCAAAGATCTAGTCAGGGACGGAGTGCAAACTAAAGTCCTAAGGGAGGTCTGAGGTCTAGACAGGCCTCTCCGTTCCCTGCTAAGCCCTGAGCCATGAATATTTGAAAGCTAGCGAGCTGTAATGTGCAGAAAATGTTCTCGACAGTGAAAAGATTCCTGGATCTTTCTCGAGATGCTTTTCCTTAACACAGACGGTATATTCAAGGAAAACACGAGCCTTCTCGAATTCCTGCAGCTGTAATCAGAACGTTGCCGTCAGAGCGTTGTGAGAGTTTAAGGAGCTAAAACATGGAGAGAACTCGGCACGATATCTGGTGCGCGGAAAGCACTCAGGACACGCGCTGCTGCCGGCATGAACCTCCGTCTCATCATCCACATCGTCGTCCCCTGTCCTCATCAAGCAGCGTCGACCATCACCCTCAGCCATCCTCATCTTTATTTCACACTCTCTCTCCTTTCCTTCTTAGGGAAACTCAGGTAAGAAAGAGGCACATTTTTCTCTTAAAGAACACAGAACTGGAAGGTTATGTAGGCCTAGATTTGTAGCTCAGCCCTGCTACTCACTAGCTGTGTTCTGTTGGGCAGGTTACTGCACTTCTCTGATCTCAGTTTACCCATCTGTAAACAGAGATGCAAATACCTCCCCTCACAGGTGGTGGCCAGGCATCAGAATTATGTGGAGGCTCCATAAATTCCAGTGCTCACTCTTCACGGCGGCCCTGTTTCCCACGTCCTTTCGTCATAAATAGATTCACGGAGAAACAGACAGGAGGGGCAGCCTTGGTAACATGCCTCAGTCACTTCCACAGTCCAGCATGCAGCTTCCTCTAAATCACATGCTGCTGCTTTTCCTTTCCTCGTCTTCTGACCTGTGTTTCCCTCCACATCTCTCCTGGCTCTCTGCCTCCAGCCTCCTGTCATCTGGGCCACACAAACCAGTAGCATCGCAGGCCCCAGGGGTGGAAGCCTTGTGCCCAGCCCCACCGCCCTGCGTGCCAGTCAGAAGCTAGGCCTTCGAGACTTCCTGAGCCCCGCAGCAACACCCCACACGTAGCTCACACACTCCTCTTTACTGGGCCCTGAAAAGCAACCTCCACACACTGCCAACATGAGTGGCTTCCTCCGCTCCAGCCAGCCAGAGCAGTCTGACAGAACCGCGCTCTGCTGCGAAGTCTGGCACAGAGCTGGGACTCACAGTCTCTCGGATGAGTCTGCTGGCGGCACAAGGAGATAACCTTTAAAGGTTGGAGACTCAAAACGCTTTTCTGTGTCTGGCATGGGTGAGGGGAAAAAAAACTCCAAAGCTTAAAGCAACGGCCCACCCTTTCTACCTCATTATGAGACCAAGGCTTCTCAAAGCCCAGCGTGGGGGACAAAACAAAACAAAACCACTCAAAACATACGACAGCCCTAACAGTGTAAGTGCCTCGGTTCAGATGACAGTTATTCAGGTGATGCAAAAGCGCCCGCCACCCCCCAACGCCAGCACAATCCAAGTTCTGAAGATCGCAAGGGAGCTCACACCCGCCAAGAGAGGCATTTACGCGCCAAGGCACAGGGTTGGGTTTTTCACATACAGAAATAAAATTATTCCCGTGCCGCAGGCCTTGGGAAAGCATTGATCACAGAAACACAAATCATAATAGCTGACATTTGAACGGCTGCCTTATTGCTCGCAAACTGTTTCTACCTGCTGCCCCCCGCCCCCCGAACTTCAGGCCGTCAGCTGAGCAATCACCATTTGCAGATGAGGAAGCTGCAGCTGACCAGCTCTGAGCCCAGAAGCTCCGACTACACTGCAGGTCGCCGAGTCTCCGTTAGATCTGACAGCACAGGAGGGGCAGGCAGGTACTTGTGTCCAAACCCTAAATCAACAGCGAGGAAGGAAAGGGTCACATGGGCTGCAGCTTCCCTGCTGGAGGGGAACGTATTTCTATGGCTGGGGGCCACGGTAGGTCCATGAGTACAGGTGTGTGGAGTGAAGACTCACACCGCACACAGGCCTTTCAATTCACGGGCATGCGTGTGTGCCCACGGAGGAGTGTGCTTGTTTGATTGAGCACATGGTAGTAGTGGGCGGTCCCTGAGTCCTTTGCATTCACCGAGCAGGCCGGGCACCGTGCCGAGCGACACGCTCTCGTTTAATGCTCTCAACGACCCTACGAAGGAAGTCGCATCCCTGTTTCAAAGGAGAAAAACTGTGACTTTGGCAAGATAGTGCAGACTCCGTCATCAAAGGTCATCCAACCATAAACACGTGGCCGACCTGGGCTTTACACGTGGAGTGACTCTAGAGCCCACATCGGAAGCACCATCTCAGGCACCCGGAAAGCTGGGCACACGGACATCTCAGACGCATCCCTGCTTCCTCTCCAGGGCCACTCTGCATGTCTCACCCACCTCTCTCTCTCCCGGGAACTCCTGCAAAAGCAGGTGGGTAGGTGGATGCATACACGCATGGATGGATGGACGGACAGGCAGACAGACAGACACACTCCCCTAAGGCCTCCGAAGACCCAGCCGTCTCAGTGGCCGGAGTCTATCTCCCACTCCTCTCCCACGACTCCGCACCAGCCTCTTACTTCCTCGAAAGCACCACACCTTTTCCTACCTCAAGGGCCTTGTACATACTGTTCCCTCTGCCTGGAATGTTCCTCTTCTGTTTAATTAGCTAATTCTAAATCATCTTTCAGGATTGGGCAGAAGCCCTCAAGAATCCCCTTCTTACCCCCAATTTAATTGAGCCCCTTCTCATAGTCTCTGGAACCCTGTTTAGTATTCTTTCTTTCAGAGCACATTCACAGTTTGTGCTCTGAGTATATATATATATATATATATATATATATATATATATATATATATATATATATATTTATTTATTTACCTGTATATCACTATGCATTGCTATGTTTCAAGTCTCTTCTCTGGTTAGACTGCAAGCTCCCATGGTGGGGGTGTGTGGGGGGGTAATCACACCTACAACGTCCGCCACTGTGTCCTCAGGACCCAGCACAGCCCTGAGTCACAGCAGTTCCACAGCCTTACTGACCTCCATACAGGCCCTCTCACTGATCCGAAACTCTTACTCCCAATACCTAACGTGCTGGGACAGGTGCTAGGATGGGGGCCCTGAGGACGTGAAGGTGACAATGGGAAAGTTTGGGGATTACAGCTGGAGGTCTGAGCCACTGAACTCTAGGGAAACTAAACTACTACTGTACCAACGTACAGCATAACACCTGGGGCAGGCGAAACTGTAATCCAGGGCTGGGCCAGTTACAAACAATGAGGAAAGTTGTTTGAATCAGTGAGGAAACTGAGGCAAGCCTGAACTTGAATGATAAGAGGAATGACCCTGGAGGGCTTGGAAATTTAGGAAAGAGTTTCATAACAACCCCAAAGTGAGAACTGTGATGAGAGGTTCCTATCAGGATACACGATGGTTGAAGAATGCTTGGAGAACTGAAGTCAGGAGTACGACGTCAAGGTTGCAGACCAGGGGCCTCCCATTAGAACCCTTCATCCATCTATCCATCCGTCCATCCATCAAACATGTAATGAGCTGACCTCCCGTGTTCTAGGATCAAAACTGACACACATCTGTGGCTCCATGGAGCTGACCTTCACCTTAACAGTGGGTGTCTAGCTGAGCAGTACCTTACGGAGTTGCAGGTCACAGCCTGCATATGGTGGCCCAGCATGGGCCAGGGCCTAGACCTCAGGGGCCAGGGCCAGGTAGGCAGGGCCACGCTGACTGCACGGGGACCTTGGCGAGAACCAGGGCCTCTGGCTTTTGCTGGCCACGCCTCCTGCAAGGACACCCTGGTTGGCTTTAGTCTGTCGTTCTACCGCTGATGGCTGCAAAGAGCTCAGCTAGAGCTCCCCCAAAGAAGTGCAAGGCTGGGGGTCAGTCTGTATACTGGCTGCCGCTTGCAGCTGGGTCAGTCTCAAGAAGGGTGGGTACCTGTGTACCCACTTTTCATGCTGTGACAGTAAAATTAGCAGTGACAGAGAGAAGCTAAGGTTCCTGTTTGCCCACATAGCCCAGGAAAATCTGAGAGTCGGCAGTTTTCACAAACTTATAAACTTGGAAAGGGGCTGAAGAGGCCATCTGGTCCCTCCTACCTGGGACACGGGTCAAATGAGGCTGGTGGGGGGGGGGTCAAGATCACTTCTTGGTAAGATCACCCTACTTTTAAACAACTCTCCACATTCAATCTTTCTTAAATCAAGCTGTCAATGACCGAGACTGTCTCTGTCCTTTACAATTACATCCGCAGCACCTAACCCTCCGCAGGATGGCTGGGTAGAGAAACAGTCAGACAGACAGACAGACGGTCGGAGAGACGGAGATGAGCCCACACCCGGTTCTCTCCAATTTCCACCCACTGGTCTCCATTCTGTCCTCTGGAGGCAGCTGGGAGTCCAGGCAGAAACCCTCTACGTAAGGTGGGGAGACGAGCAGTGACTCTTTGGAGCTGTGTGACCTTGGACAAGTTATTGACTAACCATTTTGAACATCTCTTTCTCCACCTCTAAAAAGGAAAGAATGTCTACCAAAAGCGCAGGGCCGTTGCAACGGTGAAACGAAACAAGGCACAGTAAGTGCTTGGACGGGTCTGCCAAGAAATCCCTTGCTTCCCAAGACTGGGAGACCAGGAAACAAAAGAATAAATCTCATAAATCAAGTTAAAAGCCAAGCAAGAGACCGGACCATAGAGTACACAGGATTACTATCCAAAGGATAGTAAGTGACAAGAAAGCGATGAACAATAAACAATGGAAAAAGGACGCAAACAGGCAATGTGCCAAGTGACAATACAAATGGCAAATTAAAGTGCAGACAGATGCTCAGCCTCAGAAGTAACAAGGGGAATGCAAATTCAAACATCAGTGCAATGTCATTTTTTTCCTCTATCATACTGGTGAAATTTAAAAGATTGACAATATTCAATATTGGCAAGGACATGGGGACAAAGTATTCTTTTTCCTTGTTGGTGTGACTGAAAATTGGTTCAGCCTTTTGGGAGAGCAATTTGGCTAGGCCTATTTGAATAAGAAATGTAGCTCCTCTTCCCTTAGCAAATCCACTTCTAGCTATTCTTTATCCTACAGAAATGCCTAGAATGTGTACAAAGAGGTCTGTGCAAGGACAGCTCAGATGGCTTGCTTTGCAATCAGGAAACAGGACGTCTAAGTGTCCCTCATCAGAACAGTTACATAAATAACGGGTCCCTCAGACGAGGAATAATCTCCAGAAGCCGGAAGAGAGTAAGAAGGAAGGTGTGTGTTCTATGATCCCAGTTACGTCCAACACAACAAAATAAAACTGTAACAGCATTCAAAGGATCCGGGTGGAGCAGCAGTTCTCAGCCTGGAGCCACTATGCCCCGGAGACACCTGGGGTCATCCTAAGGAGGAGAGGGTATGGGTGCCACCAGGTAGGGGCCAGGGATGCCGCCCAGCATCCTGCATGCACAGGTGAGCCCCCACCGCAGAGAATTATCCAGCCCAAACTGTCAGTTGGGCTGCAGGTGGGAAACCCTGGTGTAGAGACACACAGGTGTCAGCAAACTGGCTCCAGAGCCAGGCCTGGGCCGTGTGCAGCCCGAAGGCTTCAGTGGACATGTGCTGTTTGGGCCATCTGATCCCACTGCCTGCTCTGCTGGTAAGAGCATCCTCGTTTTCCTCCGAGGAAACACGCTGCTGCTGGAGCAGTGGGTGTGTGACCTGCCAGCATGGCACTCACCGGACACAGTGACTAGTAGACAAGGGGTGTGGCCCACGCCACCGAGAGTCAACGAGACTCAGTCCTAAGACTGTTGTCAGCAGTGGGAAAAACAGAGGACTTTTCCACTGGGGCCAGCTGAGCCGAAGGGACAGACGCCTGGAGCTGCCCACAGATGTCCTGCCACCGCAGCCAGGCCGTGAGCAGAGCCAACACAGAAAGCAAAGCAACTGTCCCAAAAGTGGGAGACTGAGACCTCATGACACAGCAGCCCCTGAAATTCAAGCCCTGAATGACCTTGATCTTTTCATAGGCAACCAAGGAATGTCCTTTGCTTCTTAAGCCAGCTTGACCTGGGTTTCTTCTCCCACAACCAAGAGGACGCAGGCGCAGATCAGAGTTCGTGCCTTGGTCAGAAGAATCGGGTGGTCAGCTAGTCTCTCACGTTGTCCCAGTTTGAGGAGCCCTGGTCTGGACGTGAATGGGGATCACATCACAGGAGCAGGCTGGCTCCTGCCAAAGAGATGGCTGCATCCAGATACATGTCCCTCCAGGGAGCCAGGATGCTCAGATTCAAACGCTCCCACCAGCCCTTGGACCGAGACACGATCCCCGTGTAAAGCTGCCCACAGGGAACAAGCACAAGGACCAGCAAGCAGAGCATCAGAACTAAACGGAATGATGCTCCCGCTGCTTCCTATAGACCGGTTTTCTCGACGGCGGCCTGCTGGTGTCCTGGGCCAGGCCGTTGTCGTGGGGCTGTCCTGCGTGTGACAGGATATCGAGCCGCATCCCTACCCACCCCACCCCGCTGGCCTCAGTCTTGCAAAGACATCACACACGTTTGGGTAGGTTTACAATGACTGCTCCTGCCATGGCAGGAAAGTTTCTTAGAGAGGGGATATCTTGCTGACTGAGTAGGAGAACCCAACATCTCGGGACCAGAACTGCTATCGGACACGTGGAGAAAACCCCAGAAACTGGTGGTGACCAAACCATGCCCAGAAACTCCAAGACCACAACCAGATAAAACAGGCTCCCTTTTCCCCTTCCTACCACTCCGGAAAACAACGTTTTGTCAAAAATCTCTCACCGTCAATACAAACATTCTCCACCTGATTCACATTGTGATTAGAGATCTGCTTTCTTTCCTAATCAGGTTTAATTTAGGGGACGCTGGTATCTGGTTTTAGCAATTGATGAAAAGTAATATTTAAAGTTCTCCCATTTTTAAGAATAAAAATATCACCAACCAATTAACACTTATTTAAACTCTATACTAGAACAATAACTGGTCGTTAAAACACTACAGGTGGATATTAGTAAGAATGACCGAGGACATCTTCCCTGCATGCAGGGGCCCTCTGATTTCAAACACCCTCCATGGGCAGGCACTCTGGGACTGCCACATCTGCATGCAATGCAGGCTTCCAGGAGAAAAAAACCACCTCCCACGTTTTATCTAATCCCTCCCCTTTACCCCCAAAAGCTCAGAGAAGAAAGTCTGCAGCCAAATAGAGAGAAAGAGAAATACCAAGGAACCCTCCAACGACTGAAGGTAGAAAACACTCATCCACGTATGGCAGCAAAACTGTTCTTCCCAGGACATGAGAAAAAAGGGCAGGTACAGCGGTTATGAACTTCCCTCTTAGTCAAGATCAAAGAACGGGCAAGGAGAGAAAAGGAAAGGGAGGAAGGAAAAGAAGGCTAGGGACCAAGAAGTGGGAGAGACAGAGAGAGAAAGGAGACACAAAACAGGAGGAAAAGAGGAAAGGGGGAGGAGGAAAAAACGATAGGGAGGAGGAAAGAAGAAGGTGGAGGGGGAAATGAAGAGAAAAGACGGAAGCTGAATGAGCAAGTGAGGAAGAGACTGGAAAAGGAGGGAGAGAAAAGAGAAGGGTGAGAAAGGGAGAGGAATCGTGGAGAGAAAAAAAGAGAGAGGAAGGAAATGAGAAGACTGCCCCCCCATTCTGATACCCTAACCCATCTTCCTTTCCAATGTCTGTCCCCAAGGGCGGTCGCAATCCCCCTGGCCCTCAGACAGATGCTGGGCTACCAGAAGAGCCAGAGAGCAAAAAGGAACAAGTACACCTGGAAAGACGCGGCTTCCACGGAAGCTCATTCTGGAACCAGGGCCCTCTAGACTCGGAATGTAAGCGGTATGGCGCGGGGCAAATTCTGGGCTAAACATGAAACCTGGAGCACTTTCACTGTAGACCAGCCAGAGGAAAACACAAGTTTTAAGTGATAAGCGATGGCTTGGTCAGGGCGCAGAATGCACGGTGCCCAGCACTGAATAACGCGGAACAGGAGGCCCCAGGGCTCCCGGCAGCTCCTGGGTGGGACGCTCCGCAGGGAGGCCCGTGCCTGTTCCTCCTGCTGACGTAACCCAGCACCTGGCCGGCACGCAGCAGGGGCTCAGTGAGTGTTTGATGAATGAATACATGACTGGCCTGTGACCCCACACTCCTTGGCTTTCTCTTCCTCTGTGGACTGAAAGAGAAAGCTGAAGAAAAGCTGGAAGGGACTCAGCTTTAAGGAGGAGGGACCATCAGCGGCCTCTCTGGTTCGGAATCTGTGGGCAGAATGCTGCCCCTTCTGGTTTTTTATCTACCCCCAGGCTAATGAGAAGGGGCTGCTGCAGTCTCAAAACCTGCGGATGAGCCCACAGGAGCCCGGGGTCCCTGAGCCCACCTGCCACGGTGGGGGACAGGCGTGAGAGAAAGAGAAGCATGCTGGGAGGGAGTCACTCTCCACCACCAAGGCTCCCAGACAAGCCTTCAGGGATGTCTCCTCTGTGTCCTCAAGCCCAAGAGCTCCTCCCCAAGAGAAAAGAAGTTAAGGATCATTGCTTCACCACCCCTAAAAACATCAAACCATTTTGGGTGCGTTAAAGGGAAGATCGGGCACTGCGGGCCTGGGTGAGGGCGCGGGGGCGAAGTGGTGTGGCACTTGACGGAACATGCCATCTTTTCTCTGCAGAGCCTGGGCGAGGAGAAGAATCCATCTACCTGTCAGCCCAGACCAAGTCCCCTCTCCCGGCCTTCTTTCATCCCCTGCAGGGAGGAGATAATGTTGGTTGGGCACCTCATTCTTCCTGCTGCAAATGACAGGCCGGCCCTTGTCAGCAGGCGGGTGAAAGGTCTGAGGGATGGAGACGCTGGGCCTTAGACTGCGCCGCAGAATTCTGAGACGCAAATATCACCCCTCCAGCGAGGAGACCTTCACGGCTGAATTAATTCATCTTGGAACTGTTGTTGTTGTGGTTTAGGCAAGAGGGGCAGAGAGAAGGGGCAGCCTGTCCTTCCTGTGTCGTTACAAGACTTCATTCAAACATACATGGTCTTGGGGTGGCTATGAAAGTCAAGGTTTCCAGAGATAACCCTTGATTGCATTTCAGTCACGACTCCAAGATGGCGCTGATGACCAGGTGGGAAAGGCCATCTCAGCCATTCCTGGGACTGCCCCTGTCCCGAGCTACAGGATGAGGCGGGTGCCTGCACGGTGCCCAGACCACGCAGAGGGGCCGCCAACCGTGACACTGGCCTGCCTGCTGCCAGTCTTGGCCCCCATGCCACACAAGGCAGGCTGGGACTTCTGCCAGGTCTGGGTCACCAGCCTCTCCCCTCAGATCTTGCTTGTCCTGGGGCCCTGGGGCTTTGGCCACTTCCCCAGCCTCCACCTGTCTCCTCAAGAAGCCAATAAAATGCAAGGAAACTCTTGGGAAAAAAAACAAAAAACGTCAGACTTTTGGAAAACAACAGCTAGGCAGGAAAATATCTTTGTCAGACTTCTACTTCACTAGAAATCTCCCTTCAAACACAGAGCAGAAAACTGGATGTGACTGGGGAACCTGCGAGAGAGAATTACTGGATGAAAACACAGACGACGGCCTTTGCTGTTCTTTTCCTTTTAAAAAAAAAAAAAAATTCAAATTTTCATTTGTTTACATTTAGGTACCTGTTTTTTGTATTATTTCTTAGGTTTTTCTTTCTCTAATGGTGGAAGTGAGGATGGGACATGGTGACCACACTGACGAGGGTCCTCGGAAGCCTGCTCACTGCACTGTGACGGGGAGAGAATGATCCCAAACACCGCTCCTACTTTCCTAGGTAATTATCTACATCCTGCCTTGTTTGCAAGGAAAATTCAGGTAGACTTAGAAAAACAGATGCCGCCAACTAAAACCAGTAAGCGAGGATGGTAAGTCCGTCAGCAAGGCAGCTGGGAAAGCCTTAGGTAAGAAGGAGCAGGGCCCGCGGCACCTGGAACGAGGTCACCCAGCATTTGTGCCGCTGCCC
The DNA here is from genome assembly GCF_004115265.2 of Rhinolophus ferrumequinum. Classification (NCBI taxonomy): domain Eukaryota; kingdom Metazoa; phylum Chordata; class Mammalia; order Chiroptera; family Rhinolophidae; genus Rhinolophus; species Rhinolophus ferrumequinum. The sequence continues at coordinate 11,579,878 of NW_022680357.1, read as the reverse complement.
ACCTGCACCCATAACTCGGTGGGAAGGGGAAGGGCGAGGCCATTTCTGCTGCACTGAAGCGTAAAACTGACCACCTCCGTCTTTGCCTCAGAGATGCCACTGTGCCTTCCTCCCCAGGTTTCTACATCAAAGGTGGGGCCGTGGGCCTGGAGCAGGGAGTCTGGGCAGACTTCCTGGGGGGTTGGGGGGTGCTGGGGAGTCTGGCTCCAGCTGTGGCACGGAAGCCACGGCTTTGAGCTCAGAGGGACTCAGAGACCATCCTTCTCAGGCTGGAGGAGACCAAGGCTGGGGCGTGGGGGACGGGTAGCTTGCCTACAATTAGGAGACATCACCGACAGCGACACCACCACCACCACCGTGCCAGCAAGGGTGGCTTGGCTACACCCCGTATTGTTTTTGTACAGCCCCATCCACTTGAAATATTCTCCATGCTTGTAATTATTATTTAACATCCACCGTCTCCGTCAGAACTCAGCTGCTTTGTTCACAGCTGTACCTTGCCCAGCCCCACCCTTCCTTCCCAACTAAAATCAGGTATTCAGTAAGTGACAACTGTGACCACGGAACAGGGGGAAAAACAAAAGCTGCTGATCCCTGGGATGAGCAAACTAGTTAGTATCACGCACTCTAACCTTCCAGAACACCCACCTGATAAATGCCCTGAGCAGCATTCTGGGTAAAACGGGGAGCATTTGGGGGCACAGTGAGTTAGGAAGTGGAGGGAGGGTCACAGCAGAGAGACGAAGGATCCAAAGGCAACATATCCATGTTCTACTTTGCATGCTACTGGCAATAGGGTCTGTGACGAGCCATGTCTCGGTTTCCTCATATGAAAAACAAACACAGGAAGGGAGTTACGCCTGGATATTCCCCTCCAGGATGGTATGTCTACCTCTACCTACAGACTGCTTTACAAAGTCCGTGTCTTTTTGTCAGCTTTCCAAACAAAAAGTTATAGCTCTGAATACATCGTTCATCACACCCCCACACACCCACCCCCACCCCCCCCGATAGAGGTCAGCTCTCCGTTTTCTTCAAATTCTAATACCCTGCGACTTTATAAATTTAGGTTGAAAGTCTCTGTCTTAATGAATTTCTCACACTCCAAGGGACCCATCAATTCCACGCTCTGGTTTTTGCAGCTCTGTCTGCCCTGTGAGAATATTACTTTGTCACCAATATCAACTGCCCGTGGCAGTTCTGACAATGAGCAATGGGTCAATGAAATTGTGGGCAGAATTCCTTGGAGGAAATGAGTGATGGAAACGAGTTCATTTCATTGAGACATACTTGTGGCATGTGCCAAGGTGGTGGGCAGTGAGCTACCTGGAGGGGAGGAACAGAGGCACAAGGTGGGGCCTGGGTGTGACCCGGAAGGTATTTAACCCACGGGGCCACGGCTTCCTCATGTATAAAATGGGTGACGATCACAGTGCCTTCCTCAGAAGGTGGCTGAAAGGAACAAATGACAGTGTATGTTCAAGTGCCTGCGGCTCAGGCCACTGCTTGTCCACCCAGTGGGAGCGCCCGCCTGTCTCACCTGCCAGCAAAGCCCACCTCCCATTCAGAGACTGAGAAGAGCAGATGCCCATCCAGCCAGAACAAGGCTACGTGACCTCTGGTTGGGACAAGGGCGTCGAAGGGAAGGCCACAGCAGGGCTTCAGGCATAGGTTTGCCTTTTTGATTCAAGAATGCATGCAAGTAAACACCTCTCTCCTTTCCACGCTGGACCCCGTCTTGGAATGAGACAGTGCCGGGAGCTCTAGAAACCATTTCACAGGCCCGGGGGGGAAGCCGGGAGATTCTCAAGCGGCCCTGGTACCACTGAGCTGTTGACTCCTTCCCCCCCCAACATTCTGGTGTATGTATCATCTATTGTTTAAGTCACATTGCGTGAGAAAACCCGTCACTTGCAGCCGGAAGCATCCCCAATACAGTACAGGCAGACCTCTCTTTATTGCGCTTCACGTACTTGTACTTCACAGATATTGTGGATTTATTTTTTAAAAAAACAAATTGAAGGTAAGGCCCTCCAGCAGCAAGAAGATTACAGCCTGCTAAAGGCTCAGATGGTTAGTGTTTTGATCAATAAAGTATTTCTAATTAAGGTCTGTACATTGATTTTTCAGACACAATGCTGCTACACACGTAACAGCCCACGGAAGAGTGTAAGATACCCTTTGTATGCACCAGGAAACCAAAAACCTCGTGTGACTCGCTTTACTGCAGTAGACTGGAACCAAACCCACGATATGGCCGAGGTGTGGCTGTACCTAATACTCAGTAGTTTTACGAGGGCCCTTTCCTGGGCCAAACGAGAAATGAAGGTGTCCCAGAAACCTGCTCTGGGAATTGATGCTGTTCCCAGTCAGGGAAAGCCTTGGAGAAGAGAGTGCTTTTACAGAGCAGATCTGGCAGCAGACGACACCCTGGATGGGCACCAACAACCAAAACCAGCTGTAATGCACTGGGGAGGAGGTGGCCTGGGGACAGGACCTGCCTTGAGGCGACGCCCAGCTCCAAATCCAGCAACTGAAACCAAGGACACACACGTGTTCAGGTCACCCAGATCTGCACATCCGCCCTGCTCGTGGCGCCAGATAAAGAGGCCATGTCAACGGTGATGCCCCCTCGGGAGACCTCCACAGGGGAGGCGGAGAGGGTCACCAAGGATCGGGTCATGTGCAGGACCCTTGGAGACGCTGGCGAATAATGTCAGTGGTCAGATTCACTATTCAGTAAGTAATGACCACACCCAAACGCAGCTGGCCAAGCTTCATTCTTTCAGGCCTCTGGGAATCCCATTTGGCAAGTTAATCACGATACCAGGTTTTCTGTTCAAAGCGCAGGCCTCCCCAGCCAGAAGAGCTCACCCCCCTGCAAAGCCTCCACGGAGCCTGGAACAGACACCGCCGTTGAGGACAAAGGTATCTTGCTCCTTGCAGCCCCGAAGGCTGCCTCGATCTCGTAAATGCTAACTAAAGGCTTGTTTGAACATACAGACATGCCAGAGACATTCAGTTAAACGGGAAGTTCTTTTCCTGTTTACTTCCGGGTTATTAGGTCACTGGAGGTAGCAATCACACAGTAGCTGCATGCGAAGCACTAAGCTGGACACTTAATCTGTCATCATATGTTGTCACTCTGCAAGGTGAGTGGCGTTTCGTCCCTCCCAGCCCTTGTCATGAGAGAATGTTGTTTATTCCACAGCATCTGCCACCCCCAACAGACTGTAAGGTTGTGAGGGTGAGTTCAATGCCAAGTTCTTGCTCACCACTGGCTCTGCAGAGTTTAGCACATGCCTGGCATACAGGAGGCCCTCAAGGAACAGCTCTGGGATGAATCAAGGAATTACACTGTGATAGAAAAAAAAAAAGGGTTCCACTATTTGGAAGGATAAAAACAGTAACAGAAAATAATAGTGACATGTACATCCAAGAGGAGGAAAAGAGGCTTTTTTCCTGCTTTTTGTTTTCTCCTATATCTGGACTTTCCCAGAAGCCTTGAGCAGCTGGGGGTTAATGGGCTGTAATCCTCAGAGTTACTGAGGTACTTGAGTTTGTGGGATGGAAAGTTCTGGAGAAAGGAGAGAGCAAGAACAAAGGCAAAAGCCCCCATGTTTCGCTTGTCATGCAGCACACAAGCCAACGCTGGCTGGAATGAAACTCGGAAATCAACCCATCCACAGCTGCCTTTCCTGCCTGCCTTGCACACAACAGGTATGGCGAGAAGGATCAGACGTGAATAAGAGAGAACTACTTCACCCTGAGAATGGCTCCTTTCCCCCCAATCCGGCATGGTACCCGCGAGGGCCCTGGCTTCTTACAGGGCACCTCACAGCAGCCATGGCTCCCATTTCTGTGCTGGGCTCAACCGCTCCATCCTTCTCTACTTAATGTAGCCCGCCTGCTCTGCATAGCTATGTATACACGAAGCATGCCTAAACACAGACCTGCAGGGAAAAGAACACTCGAGGGCCCGAGGGGTAGGCCGGCTTAGGAAACATGACAAGGAAGAGCTGAGAAACCCCAAGCCTGCAAAATGCAACAGCAGCATCACCCCCGAAACCCCCACAGCCCCCCGCAGCCTACACAGACCCTGTGATCTATGGTTAAAAGGAAAGAACGGACTTCCCCTGCGTCGCACACATAAACATCCTCCGCTAGAATAAACCTTGAAAATAACTGCGCAACCTACATGATTTCCTATTTGGGGTGGAAGTGGCCTCAAATGCTCAGGGAGTCTTCCTGGGGTACCACCTCCCCTTAAGCCAAGACAACACCCTGTGGTGTCTAGGAAAGGGGGCTTGTTCTGGAAGGAAAAGGCTTTCCTGAAACAAAGCGACCTTCTTTACAAAGGAGTCCTAATTACTTGTGCTGTGCAAACGGAATATTGTACAGGAGCCAGTGTTTCTGGTAGCGAAATTCAAAGGCTGAAATTAATCCCACAGAGAGGTCTGATTCCAGCTGCACTTACACTGACGGTTCTTCTCACAGGGGGGTAGACCTTAGGGTTCAGACCAATTTACTGGCTGTGATATTTGCTTAAGAAAAAAATAGGAGGGTTGTTTTAAGGCCTAACGTGCCTTTATGAGCACTAGAGTAGGATATTAAGGTGGTGGACCTCAAACTTATTTGGAAGTCAGGCCACTGAGGGATGAATACCAAACATTTGCAATTGATTAACAACAGATGTAACTATATCAAATGGAAGGGACCGAAAAAGTCAAACCCAGAAGCACAACTGTGTTAACACAGAGAGAGGAAAAGAGGGAGGAAAAAACTAGGCAATACCAGTTAGTAGACTGAGTTTTGTTGTGTGTGTGTGTGTGTTTTCCGTTTAATTTGTTGCTACTTAATTATTTTTATCTCTTGCTAGTGGCGGGCAGCAAGCAAACCTGAGCAGGAGCAGAAATGTCAGAAATATTCATGGATGAAAAATGTAAACTGGAAAGTTCTGGACAGATGTCAATTTTACTTTTGGTTTGAAAACTGGCCAAACACTGCCATTTCTTACTTCAGTGCCAGAATAGCTCAGCCCCCATCTCGGGACACAGGGGCAGATCGTGGAATGTGCAGTGTCCAGAGGTGCAAACCTTCGGAAACCACTTGCACTCAGTCCTGCGAGGGGACAACACTACTTGCCAGAACGCTTTGTGCCAAATATGGTTCCAGACCTCTTCCCCGGCACAAGCTTAATTCCTCTGGCATTTCCGAGTGCATTTCCACGTGTCTGGGCAGGCGCTCAGGCAGTGTCTCCTGACACTGCTCCAAGCAGAGGTTCTAAGGGAGAATCCCTGCGATCCTTGTACGGCCAAAGCACTCACTGATCCGGCACCAACTTAAACAATTTTCCAAAGCAAAACTGTCTCAGCCTGCCTCCGGGATTGGCAGGGCTTGGATGGAAAAGCGTCTGCACATGCAGTGACCGGGCCGTCCTACAGAAAACGCCTTGGACTGTAGGTGTGCCCTTGGACAGCCCTCTGAGAGATGTAGGGGGCCATTCATGCAGGTCGAAGCAACTGTCCCACCTGCTTCGTGCATTTGTAAAGCACTGGGCTACACCCTCATTCACGGACTCTGCAAACTGATACCTGGTCAGATAATGCGAGTTGCACTGAAAAAACATGTCATGAAATGAGATGCTTCTCTGTGCCTTTGTTTTCTCATGTGTGAAATGGGGATAATAAGAAGTCCTGACCTCACAGGGTTGTTGTGAGGATTGAATGAGCTGTTATGTAACACACAGACCAGTGAGAGGCGGCTGCCGCTGTATTACTATGGTTACTGTTTTATTACAATCGATCCATCCCTTTAGAACAGTGTTTCCCAAATATTTTTCTTTCACACAGCACCGTCCTAAACCTCTTGCTGTTTTCACTGTCAATTAGTGTTTTTCTGTAAGCTGAATCACTTCCTTTCTATTTAAATTTATTTTAAAAGGAAACTGTACATCACACGTTAAGTGGAAGAACAGAATTCTGCACCATAACTAGAAGGCAAAATGTAAAAATAAATATAATGAGAACAAGACAACGTATTAATTAAGCTCCAGTCTGGTGCCTGCCAAAGGTGTGGACCCTGAGTCTTCCTGTGTCTTTGCTAAAAAAGAAAGATTAGAGCGTGTTAAAAGCACAGTGACAACACCCTGAGACTTTTTCCTCCAGGTAATCACAAGCAATCAAAGGGCTGACAAGCGAACGGCCTTCTCCCTGCAGAATTTACGGCTGAATGTCCAGCCTCTGTCTTTCTAACATCTTACAAGCACACATCAAGGCATGCTGCTTTCGGCCACTCCAGGAGACGCTGGTTAGAGCATCACTGTCCGATACAACAGAACATTCTGTGATGATGGAGATGTTCTATCACCTGCACCGTCCGCTACGGCAGCCACTACCCACGTCATGAGGGCCACTGGGCAGTTACAATGTGGCTCGTGTGCCTGAGGAACGGGACTTTTAATTTCCTTCCATTTTAATTAATTGAAATGTAAACTGCCACACAGGGCCAGAGTCTGTCCTGTTGGATAACACAGATTTACTGAGAAAACGACACACGCCGACCCGTGGGTTTGGGGTCTTCCAGTGAACTTGGCTTTATTTGGGGGTTATGCCCTGGCTTCCTCTGAGGGAGAGCTTAGAAAACCTGATTTGTCGTCGGGGTGTAATAGGGGATTGTCTACAGTATCCCTCATTATTGCTTCCCCGAAAGCCTGCTGTGGTTTCTTTCAGAGCTCTCTTTGAGGAATGGACCCATTTTCTTCTTATTAGCAATGGAATTATCCACATTAGCCACGTTTTCATATTCGCATTGGCTGCCAGGAAGCCCACAGGAAATGACAAATCAATGACAGCAACCACGCAGTCCCAGGAGAGGTACATGTGATTTCCACTGTTTCCTTAATGGAACATTTCAGTGTACATTTTCTCTGACTCTAATATTTCATTTCTTACTTTTATCATTCTTTTCTATGAGTTTCTCTAGAAATTATCTTTTGTGGAATTATATAGAATGCCTTGTTATTAACTAAGAAAAATAATGTCCAATGCTACCAGTATTTTAAATGAGTCACCTTCTACTCAATATCATTTATGGTTTACATAAAAAAGTAAAGAAAACAGCATTGTTACAAAGGCTTTCTAAAATGCTTCCAAACATGTGCTCAGATTTTATTCTTGAGGTACCAACCAGAAACACTGTTAGCTAAAAGGAGAAAAACAATGTTTCCTTTACACACTGCAACAGCAAGGAAGATTTCAGAAGGCCCAAGGTGAGGGCTGGAGGTGCTCTGGGGGGCGTGGGAACCGCCAGGCCTGTGGCTCCATGAAATCTCAGCCACGGCCTCTGTGCACAGCTGGACCAGCCCCAGGAAAGCTCTGCAAACAGTGTATGGGGGGAGAGTGGCTTCGATGCCACTGTGACCACCGTGGAAACCGTCGCCCAGGCAACGGCATATTTGCTCTGTCTCATTGCATAACTGACTTTCAGAAGCTAAAACCTGCCCAGTCGCTTCCTGGGGTGAGATGGGGGGGAAGAGTCAAAAATGAAAGGTCAAGGAAACCTCTCAAGTGATAGCACATTTTAATTTTGCTCTAAAATAAAGCTGTCTGCTTCACTATTTCATCCTCCAGGCAATATCTCCCAGCTTTCTGATGACCGCAAAGCAGAACTTGAAAGACACTCAAATAAGAGGGTGTTTTTTGTTTTTTTTTGTTAGTTTGTTTTTGGTTTGGGATAAAAAGAGAAAGAAAGAGAGGAGAATATTCGGAAATCTGTCATATCTAATTCTCTTCTTAAGCCAGAGCTGAGAGCACATGGACAGCTGGCTTCTCTAACCCTTTATTAAAGCGCTACTGTTACCCAGCTGAACAGGCGAACTGGAACAACTTCCTGGTGCAGGCTTCCTGGCCAAACTCATCTGTTTGTAAGACTTTCGGCAATGGGCATAAGCAATGAATAAACGTTCCTGTATAACCCATGCCCCCGCCAGTCCCGCCACCAAAGACCAAACACGCCAGTCGTTTTGGAAGATGAAACATGAATACTAAGTGTCTACTGGGCGCCGTATAACTAATGCTGACCAACAGCTTTGCAGGTAAGTATTATTATTATTTCCATTTTGCAGATAAGGAAACTAAGAGTTATCTAAGGCCACAAAATTGAAACCAGGGCTTCTATTTTCAAGTTCAGTGTCATTTTTTCTTCTTCAATGAGTCAATTCCCCACTAAGAAAAATGGCAATAAAACCCAAGGCTCTTCACAGAGCTCATGGAGAAGAAGAAGAAAACCTAATGAATATTGTTGTGATACAAGAAGACAGTAAAACTGGAAACAGCTAAGAGTCAAGAGTTGGAAACAAAACAGTCCCAGGAAAAGCGAACACCAAAGGCTGGAAATCAGGACCCAAGGTGAGAAAGAGAAAGAAGAAAGACAAAAGGAAGATAAGTAGGCAGGGCTGGAAGAGGCATCAGAAAATCAGAGAAAAGATGGAAAACTGGGGTCCCAGGTGATGGGGCAAAATCACCTCCAAAGCCAAGGTCCCATGGTCGCAGACACTCAATCCCCAGCCAGGGGGTGGCCAGCAGGTGGTAGAGACGTCTGCAGATTTTCCTTGCCAACTACCCATCACCCCTTCTTTGGAAAAGTAACCTGATTTTCATTTGGGAGCCACCTCTCCCTGCCCTGGGACACGTGTTCAGGCAAGGTCATCTCCAATCCTAGTGCCAGTGGGAGTCACATGATCTGAACCTGGCCAATCACAGAAGTCCATCACCCTACCTGAGGATTAGGGAGGGGCTCATGATGCAAGACAGATCCAGGGGAGACGCATAGGACTTGGCTGAAAGCACCATGATAGGCGCAGGGTCTGGCACCGCTGGGAGTCATCTGGCCAACCCAGAGAGCACCGGCCTGAAAAGGGTGCCTCAGCAGAGGAAACAGGAGATGGTGGCAGATTCCTGAACTCGGGTCCACTCCTGCCTGAGGCCAGGCATATGTCTAGGCTTTTCAGTTGCAACACCAGCCAACCAACCTCATTTCTGCTCAAGCAGTGCGAGCTGAGGGGTCAGGGCTACACTAAGAGGCCTGACCTGTGCAGGAAGCTCCACCGCGCTCCCTCCCGTCCGACTGACGAAGGGCCACTTCTTCGGGGAGACTGGGCAGCTGGGACGCTGGCGCTTAGAGGCCACAGCCCCCTGAGTACAGCACCAGCACTCTACCACCCCGGAGCAAAAGCGCCACAGTGTTAACAGATGACGGCCGGCCCCACGCAAGTGGCGACGTATGACTGAAAACAGCACTTACCTGGTACACATGGAACGCGTTCGCTGCTTTGCCCCGGAGAAACACCGACGGGATCCAGACATTGATCAGCGCCCGGTTTGATCTGTCCAAAGGAAAGATCAAAATTGGTCATTCCAATTTAGAAAAAAAAAAAAATAGAAGAAACTATCTTCTCCAAGAGGCGTTAAGCAAAAACAATTTAGGACAATTTATTACACTTCATAGTAAGCTAAAGGACCAGTTTCAGTCTCGCTACTTAGTCCCCCAAGATTATTTCTAAAGGACTTAGTATAAACAGTAGAACTGGAAGTGTGTGTGTGTGTGTGTGTGTGTGTGTGTGTGTGTGTGTGTATTTAATTGATATATGCAGTTTGCATACTGAAACGAGAAAGAGCTGCCCTTCTGTTCTGATCGACCACGGCTCATAATTTATCTGCACCTCAGTTTCCTCATCTGAAGAAGGGGACAATAACCAGAAGGCCCTGGTGAGACTATGGAGGGTTGCATGCAGTCATGTGCACAGGGTCTCTGGACCACCCAGCGAAGTCATGCTGCCTCCTCTCTGCACCCACTTTAGACCCTGACCCCCACTGTAAGATCAGATGCCATGAAAGAGCTCAGGAGACCAACAGCTACCCCAACAGCTAGCTGTTGGGGTGCAGGGATGGAGGTACCAGGAAGCCAGGTGCAAATACCCCTCTTTCAACTTCTCCAAAAGCAGTGTGTATGGCTCTAATAACACAAAATGTAAATTCCAATACAGAATCATTTACCAAGTATCTAACGACTTAGGGCTCCACGCTTTTATCTGTACTATCTCAGTGACTCCTCAGAGGCTAAGGAATCTGCAAGGGTTATTTTTGGTTAGGTGCCTTCTGTGATGACCTTGAACTTAACTCATGAGTCACGGGTGAACACTCCACCACCACACTCCTGCCAGGCTGGTCCAGGTCACAAGGACCTGATACGTGGACTGTCGCTGAAACTCTGGGATCAATCCCACGAGTACCGTGCGATCCTGGAAGGGCTGGGAGGCTGCCTCCACTTAGAGCTATTCCAGGGCAGAGTACTTTCCCCCACGCCTCCCCGCTCTCTAAAGAGCAGCAGCTCATAGAAGTTCCCCCGCCTCTAGTGCTTGAAACTCAATTTGAGACGTTGATTATGGAAGACTCCATGACTCAATAGTCTCACAACCTCTTGAGTAAAGAGCATTTTGTTTTCACCAAGTCTTCTCCTGAAACAGCATTTCTTCTAAGCTCTGAGCTGAGGTGCTGACCTCCTTCGTGGGGCAAAATAAGCCCAATTGATCACTTCCCCAGGGCCCCAATACAAATTGCAATTCTGAGTCACCAAATTGGTTTGCATAGCTAATGATATTCTTCCTATAAAGGTCCCCAAAATTGTTCTAGTGCCTAGAGTATTCCCCTTTCGTGGCTTGGGGGGTGGGGTGGAGAAGTGTAGCTAACACCCTGGTTTTTATTAAACCTTCCTGGATTAATGAGGGCTGGACAACCTCTCCCAGCTACACTGAGGTCACCCTGGGCTGGGTTAGGCGTTTCTCCCTCTCAGAGCATTTACTACATTGTATTACAATGGACTGTTAACATGGCCATCTCCCTTCTAGATATTACTTCATTTGCTCATTCTTTTGTTTGTTCACTCGTGAATTAAACAAGTATGTGCCAGATACTATTCTAGGTACTGGAGATAGAGCAATGAAGAAAGCAGGTATAGTCCCTGCTCTCATGGAGTGTGCAGTTTAACGCAGGAAAGAGACAAATCCCCATAATAATTATTCCACTATGATCGAAAAAGATACTATGCATGATTCCCATCTTTCTAGATTTACCGAGATTTGTTTTGTGGCCCAACTTATGGTCTATCCTGGAGAACGTTCCGTGTGTGCTTGAGAAGAATGTGTATTCCGCTGCTGTTTGGTGGAGTGTTCTGTAAGTATTCATTAGATCTAAATGGTTTATAGTGTCACCTGAGTCTTCTGTTTCCTTATTAAGCATCTCTCTAGATGGCCTTTCCATCACTAAAAATGGAGTATTGAAGTCTCCAACTATTGTTGTAGAACTACTTTTTCCCTTGGTTTCTGTCAATTTTTACACCACATGTTTTGGGGCGCTATTGTTAGGTGCATATATGCTTATAATTGTTACACAGAAATTTAATTCCCATTGTTGTAGGTGCCACTAAAGAATACTGACTGTAAGGAGAGTGAACGCTGGAGGGCCTGCTTCTTTGAGGAAGCAATGTTCGGGCAGGGCTTTGAGGAATGCTCAGCATTGGCCATGTTGGGGGGGAGGCTGAGGCTGGGAAAGGTGCTTCTGGCAGGGGGATTAACATTTAAGGGCACAGAGTCTAGATCGAGACTGCCCGGGTCTGAATCCTGGCTTGAATCTGTCATCTGTAGACGATATCCATGTCAGAGGATTGTTGCAGGGACTGAGTGGGTTAGAACAATGCCTACCACAGAGAAAATGCTGTGCCAGTGTGGGTTCCAGAAATAAAATAATGATCCTGAGTAGGGAAGACCAAGTGAATTAGAGGAGTCGAGTCGGCCAGGGTGGCTGGTGTGCAGGGAGGGGGTAGGGGAGGGCTGGGGACGAAGCCAGAGGTTAGCAAGGGCCTTCTTTGTAAGCTGCACAGAGGATTTGGGTCTCCATCTTAAGAGAGGGAAACAGCGCCTCCCTCTGGTTTTAGTGAAGACGAGAAAGCTGGTGGGAGGAGGCTGCAAATCTCCAGGGGGAGAGATGATGGATGTGACTGGACCAGGCAAAAGGAGGCTGAGGGCAGGGACTGTGGTTTATTCATCCCTCCATCAAGGACCTGGCATGACACCATCCTGCAGGAGGTGCCTGATGAATTCTTACTTTAATAACAAGTCTCTTCCGGTCATAACTGACTCATCTCTGGGATTCCGCTGTCCAGTTTTCACCTCTCTTCCCAGCTTGTCCCCACCCTGGCTCTCTACCAGGCTGCCATTCCATTACCTTCTTCATGCTGTACTCTCCTGACCCCTGGGAGGCAAACTCACCTCTGATTTTCATCCTTCACATCTTAACCAGGTCGACCTCCTCGCCCGACCAACCTAACTGCCACCTCCAGGGCCACTGCAGCCAGTCAAGCACTGAGGGGCCTCTTGATGCCCTTTGTGTTTTTCGTAATCTCACTCGAATTGCGACCACGACCCTGCAAGGCTGGTATCCTGACCTTCATGTTATGAGAAGACACTCAAGTCTATGGGTTGCTGAAGGTCACACCTAGGTGAGTCCTGTAGCTGAGACTTCAACACGGGCCAGACTGGCTCTGACAAACTGCCCTTTCAGATACCCTGCCCTTTCTCTCCAGAAGCAGGCTTTTCCCAGATGACACCTTCTCTCGGGGAGGCCGGACCTTCTTCCGCTTAGCACAGCTGAATGAGAAAGAACAGGGGTTCTGCCTGGCCTTCCCCCAAGACTCACTCCACTCTCTTTACCAGCCCAGTGGGATTATCTGACCAAAACCCACAGCAACCTGATTAGAAATACCAGTCTGAAGACCAACTCAACTCCTTAGGGGCCATCAGCAGAGGCACCAGACAGAATTCAAGCCAATGAAAAATCAGACCAATGTGCTGAATTACTATTGCTTCTGACAACCCGGGGGTTGTAAACTCAGATTCCGACAGGTGACCCGCAGACAGAGAAAGCAGTGCCAGGGGCCAGTGTGGGGCAGCAGGGAGGAGTGATGCCTGCGGCAGCCGCACAGCAGTCGCCCTGTGTGGCGGCGGCAGCCGCTGCTCGGCTCTGCTTGTGGCCTCGCAGGGATTTGAGTCTTCTTTTAAAGAAAATAGAGAAATTTAAATGTTTATGTGTTATCTTCCAACTCTTAAATATCAGCCAAAAAAATAAATTGTTTTTCAGCACCCAAGGGGAAACATAAAACCCATGGGCAGGCCGGACTCAGGCTGCAGGCAAACAACACCTGACCTCTGCAAAAACCAAACCAGCCTGTGCGGACTGAAACACTGATTTCGGTTTCCCGCTGCGGTCCTTCTGGGACCCAAGCCAAACAACAGAGTCCTGTTTCTTAAGGGGCTCCTCATGAGCAGATGCTGTTCACTTACATTTCAAAATCCGACAAACTCTGGTCTTCGGATGTTTGACTCAAATCTCCAGGCACCTGCCATCAGGAGACGGGAAAGAGGAGAGAGAAAAGGCATCATGGTTACCATGGTTTGCAGAATCGTGAAAGAATCCCACTCTCAATGAGCCCTGAACAGTTCCTGTTCAGAATGAGGTGAGAAAGCAGTTACTGGAAAATACGAAGAGATTTTCTGGCAGGATGGTTAGCAACAGGAATAAAAATGTGCCACCATGAGAGATCGCAATTATCTTTATGGAAAGGACTGTTAGCCCTATTGAGATCATTGCAGGCACGTAAAAGCATGTCATCTGGGAGGTGTTAAAGCCTAGTTTAGACCTGAGATGCAAGGTATCAAAGGTGCAGTAGAAAAAATATCCGGTGTCACCATGATGGACATGAAACACACAGACACACTCAGCATGTAAACACAGAAGGCCATCGCCTGCCCCCCAATGGCTCCATCCTTCCCCCTCATGATGTCTGACCTATTTACGGCAGAATATGGCCCATGAGAACATGATTGGGTGAAAGAAACTAAACTGCCTGATGCGATGGCAGTTATTATGTAGGAGAGACAGCAAAATGGCCAGCAGTGGTTGACACTTAGTAAGTGGCAATGATGTTATCACACCCAGGGAGTAAGTTTCTTTTTGTGAGCTGATCGAATCTGAACTGGCTAGAATTAAGACTGTGAATCAGACAATAGTTTAGTGGTTACCAGAGGGTAAGGGGGGTTGTGGGGTGGGAGATGAGGGTAAGGGGGATCCAATATATGGTGATGGAAGGAGAACTGACTCCGGGTGGTGAACACACAATGGGATTTATAGATGATGTAATACAGAATTGTACACCTGAAATCTATGTAATTTTACTAACAATTGTCACCCCAATAAATTTAAAAAAAAGAAAGAAAGAAAAAAAAGACTGTGAATCAAAACTACAAATCGGGAGCTGCAAAATAGTCACAGGGACGTAAAGTACAGCGGAGGGAATGTAGTCAATACTGTTGCATCAACTATGTCTAGTGCCGGGTGGGTACCAGACTAATCGGGGGGATCACTTCGTAAACTAAATAAATGTGTAACCACCATGCTGTACACCTGAAATTAATATAAAATAATATGAAATGTCAATTGTAACTGAAAAAATATTTAAATTTAAAAAACCAACAACATAGGAAAAAAAAAAAGAATGTGGATCAAAATTAAAAGGAACCAGTGAAGCAGAGAAAGGTGCTGGGTGATGAAGGAAAGAGCATTATTTCACATTTTGCACCTGTCAGAGGTTCTGTGTTATCACAATCTTCATCAGTCTGGGTAAAACCCCAGGGGTGGGTATTACCCCCCACCTACTTTACAGATGAGGAAACTGAGGCTCAGGGAGGCTGTAGAAGCTGCCCATGGTCACACACGGGGGAAGTGGATACGAATCCAGGTCTCTCCAAGGAGAAAAGGCTTTTCTGTTACAAATCCTCCCAAAAAGAGGACAAGCCAGCTAAAAAGTGAAGGGAGAAGGTGAGACTTGCACAAGTTCTGCCCTTGCAGAGGGTTAGAAGACACTAGAAGGTAGCCCTTAAAGAAGCCGTGGGGCCCCTTTGGGGGCAGGAGAATCCAGTGATTATGGAGCTGTGCTCTGGGGCCCCATGGCTCAGGATCAAATCCCAGCTCCACCTGTCCCTGACTGTACGGCCATGGGCAAATCACGTGACTTCTCTGTGCCACACTGACCTAATCTGTAAAATGGGCATAGCGGTAGTAATGTTCACAGGGTTAGCCTGCGGGCAAAAGGAGTGCACACCTGTACAGTATGCAAAACAAGGCCTGGCAGGTAGAAAGTTCCTTAACTGACTGGTGTACTCTCACAAAGTGACAATTAGAGAAGTAAGAGCAGCATGTTCTCTTATCCTGGGCACCACATGTCACTCTGTCCTGACAACCCAGGGGGGTCCCTCACCTCATATCTGGCAGCCCAGAGGAAGAATGACCCAATTAAATGGGGCTCCAGGCAGCAGACTGCTAAGAAGCTGCGATTGAGATTCCTTCCGACCCAACAAGGAGAAACCTGCCTGGTCGCTTGAAAAAAACTTCGTTTCCAAAGATCGGGAACTCTCGGGCTGGGGGTCGGGGCGGCCTTGCTGTAAGGTGACCCCTTTTCATGTGGGGGGGACGGGAAGCTGTGACACTGCCTGTACCAAGAGCCCTACAAACAGCCGCATCCTTTGCCCCAAAAATCTCATTTTGCAAGAATTTATCTAGAAGAAAAAAACCAAAGACACCAACATTTATATCAAAGACCATTTATCTTCCCATTGCTTAGACAAGTGAAAAAAAAAAAAAGAAAGAAAGAAATGCAAACAACCTAAAGGTCCAACTATAGAGGAATGATGCGAGAAATTATGGAACGTCGATACGTGGTGGCCGAGTTAAAAATGGGGACACACACACACACACACACACACACTCATGAGGGTGCAAGCATAAAATAATTCTGGAAAAGTATATAAGAAAATAGTAACAGTGGCTATCATCGATAACAGATTAAGAATGGGATTAGGGAGAAAAGAAGGCTTATTTATCATTTGCTATCTTTCTGTAGGATAAAAAAAAAGTATCTTTTGAATGAACTGCTTTAAAAATTTTTAACATGTTTTGAAGAACAAGATAGCATTCCATGTGCTGTTTTGAAATGATCTTTGAGAAAGATCATCAAGAGAAAACAAAGCATGGGCCTTATACACTATCTTGGGTGCAAAAATGGAGAATTAAGAATACCAAGTTGTACTGGTTTGTTTTCGCATCAAGAAGCTATCATAGTGAAAGTCAAGGCACCAGTAAAAGGGCAGCCTGTGTGTGGGGCAGGGGGGCAGGCGGCCTGGTACGCTCGCAGCGACGCTATATATTGAACCCCCTCTTACATCACATGAGTTTTTGAAATAATGTACTACTGCCCCCCAAAATTTAAATAGAAATGTATAATCCCATCAAAAGAGCACTTCTGATAAATTTCTAACGGCACAGAAGAAAGCTCCCAGTCTGTTTAAAAAAAAGCCACAATGGACAGCAAATGTCCAGTGTGAGCCCTAAATGTAACGTACAAGCCCACATATCAATGAGGTGAGAATGAAATCGACCCAAAAGACGACAGTGGGAGCTACCTGAGAGAAGCCAGGTGCATTTGGATTATGTTTGAACTTCCTGTGTTTCTACAGTGAAAACTCAGGAATCGAGTCAGCACAGATACACACTATGTATTAATTTAAGAGCATATCACTATGTAAAGTAAATCATATATTTTTCCAACCACTGCCCCCAATGCATTTCTCCAGAACGCAGAAAGATCTGCCTTCAGAGTCCTTTATGCATCAGGCTTGGAAACGGGCGAAGGAAGTTTCTGAAGGCACCCCACCTTCCAGACACCACTCTCCTCTTGGGGCTTCTGCGTGGATCCCTGTGGAAAAGGCTCCAGTGCCTTCTCTGGCGGGGCTGTGGGCGGCTCTCAGCCTCTGCTCTCCGCTGAGCTTCCCCCGCGGCCCCTGAGTGTCTCTCCTGACATCGGGTAAGCAGACCCGAGGGGGGACACACCATGGGGACACCAGCTGCACCATCACACCCATCACTGCTCTACCTTGCGACGCGGCCTCATTTCAGACTGGAAGTGAACAGAGCTCGTACCCAGGGACACTCATTCACAAGAAGGAAGCTTCTGACTGTGTCTCCCCCACAACCCAGAAGGGAAGGGTGACCCGAAGGACCAAAGCAGAAGACAAGGTGGGGTTTTGCAGGACAGATGTCACTTTACAATGGTGAAAACAAAGAAAGAGCTTCTTCCAAAATGATGGCTTCTTAGAAGAAGGCATTTTCTTAACAGTTTTTCCTCAAGATGCTGACATTTCGGGAACCCTTTGGACAGTGGATGTAAGCAGCTGGGAGTAGCTAAATCCTTCTGACTCCAGAGCTTTTCTTCTAATTAGATGTTATTACTGGGATCAGCAAGCCAGGAGACATTTCAGTGTCTCTGTGAGTTCCGGGGAGGCTGCCTGGGAAAAGGACCTGTGAACATTCTGACCTCTGTGGAATACATCTTCAAAATCAGGCTGGGCTCCATAGCAACTGCATGATGATAACTAAGGGTCAAACTTAATAAACATCTGCAAATTTTGTCTTTTCATGCTGACTATGCAGATTGGTGCTAGATATCACCTGGGGTTTACAGTAATCATTCAGAAAGCTGGTTTTATTTCATATTGTGGCAGTAAAAGAAGTGTGGAGCAGAGGTATTTCGTAAGAAAAATCAACTTTCTTTTGCTACTGGCCGCAAGCAACCCTGGTGACCTCCGGAAGCCCCAGGGAATGTGGATGACACAGCCCTGGGCGGCAGCTTTGTGTCTGATTCACCCTCCCGTGGGGCATAAGGTAGTCATCAGCGGAACAGTCGGCTTCATTCGCTTCCCCGACCCTGCAGAGAAGGCAGGTCACTGGCTGGCCCGGGGTCTGGGGAGTCATGTGGCAGAACGCAGGTGCCAGGAAAGGCAGAGCCTGTTACTGGAGAAGCAGAGCAGCCAGGATTGCTGGAGCCTCCTGGGCTGCACACATGAAGACTAAAGGGGCCGACGAGACCCAGAGACCCCTCAGAATCAGCATCTGAGCTGCATGAGCAAAGGGGCGTGCACAGATTCTCCTGACTCACGATTTCCTGGGTTGCTTGGAGGCCGGGGAGCAGGGACACGCCAGCAGACGGCTGCTACCGCCCCCATGCCAGTGTGGAACGTGGACTGGCTGACCCTGACACTCTGGGAATTCCTCATACCTAGGAAGGGGGTTCAGATACTAGAGGTTCTGCCACAAAGAATGATACACATGCTGGATAAATGCTTATTTAAAAAGGGACGGGGGGAAGGAAGGAAAGAAAGGCAGGAACACAGAATCCGCCAACTTGCCAAAGCTGTGGGGAAAAAACACGATGCCTCCGGCCACTGGCAGAATCGGGACCCAGGCAGAGGTGGCAAAGGACAGGGCACCGTCCCTTCCTTGCAGCTGCCCTCACTTCCGTCCGCAGGGGTACGCGAGCACAGCAACTCCACCACCACCAAGGCTTCCTGCTTTCCAAAGCACTTTCACGTAACTCTTCCCATATCCTCCTCCTCACAACCTGTGGGAGGAGGTGTCCCCCCACTTCACAGGCGAGGAGCAGACGGCTCAGTGTGAACGATCAAAGGACGTGGAGGTGCCACGGCCTGAATGCCGATCTGAATCTCCCAGCCCCTGGTTCCTGAGCCCCTGGTTCCTGTCCCCCAGCCTCGTGACCCCAGGTGCTCAACTTTCTCCAGGTGGAGAAGCACACGCCCCCCAGTGTGAGGTCCCAGGGGGCAGCCAGCGCCAGCTGCCACGTGAATGAGCACGACATCTCAGTCTTAGACGTGCAGCCCCAGCTGACACCGTCTGATGGAGCAGAACCACCCAGCTGAGCCCAGTGAACCCAAAGAATCACGAAGGTGAAGACAATGGATGTGTTTGTTAAGCCATTAAATTTTGGGGTGCTTTGACATACAGCAGTAGACAGCCAAGAGGTGATGTGCCCGCAGTTGTTCAGCGAGTAAGTGACAAAGGTGGGGTTCAGAGACAGGTGGTCTGGCTCCAGTCTGCACTTTCCACCACGGACACCGCCTCCCCCCTCCCTATTCTCGGCGTTTCGCAACTGCACACGGGGAAGCCCAGGAGATGAAGGAACCAGAGCCACAGTGAGGAGAACCTCAGTGGTGCAGAGGCTGGGATGGGGTGAAGAAAGTCTGGAAGGACTCGGCGCTCAGAAACAGATGTGCACAGGTACACAACTGGGTCTAAACCCAAAACCCCTCTTAACACCTGTTTTCTTTGTCTCCACACAGTGATTTTGGCTGCTAGGCATAGCCCTGGCCGAGGCCCAGGTGCCTGGCTTCCTCCCCCGGAAGCCCCGGTCCTGTCCCATCACTAGATGCACGAATCACCCTCCAGACTCTGAGCTATAAGGTCTCAGGTACAAACGGAAACTCAGGTACTGAATTCTAATCCTACCTTCCCCTGATCGTTAGAGAAGTCACGTGGCTTCAGCAAACCGGTTTCTTCCTCACCTGCCCCATGACAACCAGTTAGAAAGAATCAACATAGGTGGTGGGGGTGGGAACAACCTGTGTTGAACACCTACTATGTGCCAAAGTATTCACACCTTTAATCCTCAGATGCTGTGAAGCTCGATTATCGAATGTTCCCCTTCCCTCTTCCCCCAACTTCTTTGCATGGCTGCCTCTTCTCATCCTCCAAGACGCAGCTCAAGTACGAATTCCTGTGAGAAGCCTTCCTTGACCACAACAGCTACAGAGACCCTCCATTACTACCCTCACCGTTCACAGGACTCCGCTCTGCTTTACCTGCGAGCTCAGGACACATCTACGCGTTCACCGTGCCACACGGCAGCCTGGCCCAGCACCTGGCACACGGTGGCTGAATAAATGAAGGAATGCTAATGTAAGCTAAGCTGAAATGTCAACCCGCTGTAAAACTGCTTTGTAGCAAATGAGCAATCCTCATGCATGATAAGCACAAGTTCGTTTGGAGATAAGAGAAACCGAGAGAAGAGAAGCATTTTCTCCCTCCTCTAAACACAGGGCTCTCAGGTTCACTGCTCAAAAGAAAAGGCAACAGGCAGACATCACAGGGCAGCAAATCTCTCTCCCAATCATGAAATGACACCCCTAATTTATGTTTTCCAGAATCACTTTCTCACTCATCCCTCTTTTCAAATAGCCTTCCCTTAAACAATTAGCTCTCACTTCGCCTGCCCAAAAGGACAATTACTAGTGCCCACCCCACTAACTCAGCTTTTTATTCCCAACTCCTGCTTTCTCATCTCATTTTTAAATAAGGAATGAAACGTGAAAAGGCACAGCTATCACGGCTGTGTCTTCCAGCGTGGTTGGCCCAGCCAGGGGATAGACAGACCCGGGCCTGCTGCTTTGTGAGAACGCGAGGCCTGGCCTTTCCTGGGCTCCAGGAGGCAGCTGGCCAGAGTCTGGACCCCTTGCACACTTCTGTGTTTATCTGTTACTTTGTTCTTTTGTTTTACAAATACACAGTTAGAGGTATCAGAGCCACATGTGGTTTAAAAATCAGCTCAGGTCTAAGACTCTGGGAATAAGGATTCCTTATTCCTGCTGGGAATAAGGAACTGGCAAATAAGAGTTTTAAATGGTTTTGCATTCTATCCTCCGAGGAGCCCGGAGCTTGCACAAATGCAGACAATCACACTTCTGTGTATTCGTTTTGGACGTGTCTGTTTTTCTCAAAAGACTATGAGAGTCTTGAGGACAATTTCTCAGCCCGAGACAGTATCAGGCACATACCAATTGCTCCATGAATGTTCCCACTGAATGAACAGATATGCAGATGTACAAACGGATGGATGGGTGAATGGATGGTTCGAGGAGGGAAGGGGATGAGGGGGTGAGAAAATTATCCAGTTTACTAAGATGGACATCTAGTTTCTTTCTAAGTAATTGAAGATACATGGACAACATATGTACAAAGAAATGGATACAAGAACATGTATTGCAACAGGTAACGAAATGGTTACATAAAATCTCGCTACAGTCAGAGCCAGACTGCATAGCTACTAAAAGAACAGTACAGATGCCGCTAATAGGGAATGAGCTCTCAGGTATAATGTCAAATGACAAGAGCAAGACACAAACCAGTACGTCAGGTACGTCAGGTACGCTACTATCTTCCTTATGGAGTTGGGAGGCAGACGTGCCTCTGCACTTGGATCTGCATTAACCATTTCTAGAAAGACACCCAAACAGCTGCCAATAGCGATGCCTTTGACGGAAGGGCAGCGAGAAGCGAAGGGTCAGGGGCAAGAGGAAGACTTTTCACTGCAATTCTTTATACCTCATACATGTGTATCACTTACACGAGTTGTTGCCCTTCCGAAAAATAAGTGTAACAACCTTGAAATTTCAAATTAAAAGAAAAAGTACTGTGTCCGTGATGGGACAAAAACATGCCAGTGATTGCTCCTGAGAGAGTGTGGGTACTGGGTACTTTGGGGACGGTGGCAGTGGGCTGGGCCTCGACAGAAAGAGGCCACCCAGGTATATGCCTTTGTCAAAGCCCAGTGAGCATACAATTAAGACTTGTGCGCTTCACTGTACATAAATGTTACCTCGGGAGAAGAAAAAAACTGTAAACAAAAAAGGATTAAACGCCAGTATGCACACTGAAGTATTTTGAAAGAAATATGAACTAACTTTTGCAATTTACTTTGAAATGCATCAAAAACAAAAAGATGAATTGATGGGTGTATAAAGAGAAGGAGGGAGGGAAGATAAAAGCGACTAGAGTCAAATGTTAACGGTGGCATCTAGATGGGTAAACAGGCATCCACTGTGGAAAGCTTTCATTAAACTCTTCTAAAATTTTCAAGTAAAATGTTGGAAAAAATAAGTTTTGATCAACCGTGTAGAAGAAAAAACTGAATTATCTTTATATTGTCTGCATAAAAAATGACATTATAATATCACTGTCTTAGAAAGAGGCTATCAGAGGACATAGCTTAAAAATGTAGGAGAAAAGGTAGTGTAGGATTGGGTCAGATGATTAATTAATAAAATCATTATTTTTTTTCTGGATTCTGGGATATTGGTAGTATTTATCAGGTCTTTAAAAATGATCACCTGTTGTGATTTCTTTCTAAATAAATACTTTAATTAAAAAAAAAAAAGACAAAAGGACTCGACTGGGATTTAGGCTGGGACTGAGCTCTGACATGGCTGTGTGGCCTAGAGCAAGTCCCCGCACTTCTCTGGGCCTCCCCTACCTCCTGGTAAACACAGCAACAGAATCAGCCCTGGAGGGTTGTCCGCTTCAACACGATCCCATAAGAACCACCCCTGCCCAGCGCCTGGCAGAGAACAGCTGCTCGGTAAGCGGCAGTTACTCTCATCCCTCACGGCCAGAGTTTAAGGGTATCAGACAGAACAGACGGGCGGGGGGGCAGGTCGCCCCTGCCCGTGAGTGAAGGGCCAACTGCCCCATTCCCCAAAGGCACACACTCCCCAGCTATTCAAGTTCACACCGAGTTCCTCGCATGGGCCAGACACTCTGGGTACCAGGGAGGCGGCAGTGAGTGGGAGACATGGAGCCCTGGGGCTCACGAAGCATACAGTCCGTCAGGAGACAGTCTTGCAACAACCGAACGACGCAAGTAATTGTACAGTTGCAGTGTGAAAAGTCCTCGGAGCACCAGGAGAACAGGCGTCTGGGAAGCGGATGAGGCACAGCGGCTTGGAGG
The DNA here is from genome assembly GCF_004115265.2 of Rhinolophus ferrumequinum. Lineage (NCBI taxonomy): Eukaryota > Metazoa > Chordata > Mammalia > Chiroptera > Rhinolophidae > Rhinolophus > Rhinolophus ferrumequinum. The sequence goes on along the minus strand of NW_022680357.1, from coordinate 11,557,138 downwards.
GAGGACGGCTGGAGCTGAGGCTGAAGCATGAGGGAAAACAGCACGTCTCTGGTCTTTGCTCCAAACAAGGGAAGCCACTGTGGGGATTTAAGCAAGCGTGACACTGGGCAAGTTCATGTTTCAGTGAGTCACTGTGGCTGCAGAACAGAGGTCGGGAGGCAGGCAAGAGGGCAGAGCCAGGAGACGGCTGCACACACACCACACGCAGAGACGTGCATGCACGTCAGCTGTGCACACGGGACAACACGCCAGCCTCTCTGCCTTTAGAAAACATTGAACAAACTGCCTCATTCACTCTCACTTCACCCTGAACTCCTATTCAACAACCAGGGAAACTGAGGCACAGAGCAAGCAGAAGATGCCAAAGAAATGCAGCTGTGCAAACTCTAAAAGCCAAACCCTCTCTCACTAGTACTGTGGTATAACTGGAGCGTGAATGTAGGATTTCCTTAAGAACACTGCAAACACAACTAAAATTGTCACTTAGAAGTCAGCCGGGGCCCACCAAGCAGCAGGTCTGACGCGCTCCTTCCTGCAAAGAGCAGCGGATTTGGTTTATATGGATTCACCTGCGGGAGACCTCACACTGCAAGGACAACAGAAGGTACCTGACGTGTCTGTCACTCCCAGTGCTGTCTACCTGCAAACAGAACACCCCTCGTGAGCTTGCAAGGGCGGGCAAGTCACTGGGGAAAAGTTTCCAGGGCAGAGACGGCGGCTCATTCCTTTCTGCATTTCCAGTCCCAAACCCCGTACCCCCCCACATTCCCACTGGGGGTCGGCAAACTCCGCTCCAGTCCCTTGAGTGTGACCGTCTTCGGGAACCTCCTTCAGGAAGTACCCATCGGGATTCACTTCCTGCCACGGAGTGGCCACGTCCATTCCAGGTTCCTGCCTTACACAATTCCCCAGACACATACCTCTCGAGTTCGCATCTTTCAAACCCTACAAGGTTCAGGTGTCTCCTGCTGAGTAAAGCCTTTAGAAGCTGACTTCCCTCCTGCAAAGAGAGCTGAAAGCTTCCATAGCGCTTTGTACGTGTGTCTACTACAGCACCTACTATGTGTATGGAGGCTGTCGGCTCACTTCCGACTTCCCTAGAAGGGTGCGAGCTGACTGGGCGCCAGGCTGTGCCTTAACTCAGCTCAGAATGCCCAGACCTATCCTGGTGCCTGGCAATAGGGCAATAATCCATGATGACATATATCTTTCCATCTGAATGGAAACATCTGAAAGGATAAGCACCCAACTCATCAGGACAGTTATCTGTAAGGAGGGGAATAGAATTGAGGGTGATATTAAAGGAAGTTTCCCTTACTGTCTGAATGTTTGCATTGAGAATGTATTTGTGTATTACTTGTGCCTTCCAAAAAGATTATTTTTAATAATAGCAGCTGCAGTGGGTTAAATGGTGGCCCCCAAAATGGTATGTCTAAATCTTAAGCCCTGGAACCTGTAAATGTGATCTTATTTGGAAAAATAACCTTTGAAACCTGTACTTTGACCTTATGTGGAAAAACAGTGTTTGTAGATGTGCTTAAGTTATGGATCTGGAGACAAGATCACCCTGGATTATCCGGGCGGGCCCTACTCCAATGACAAGTGTCCTTAGAAGAGACACACAGGGAGGAGGCACGTGAAGACAGACACAGATTGGAACGATGTGGCCACAAGCCAAGGAACACCAGGAGCTGGAAGAGGCAGGAAGGAGCCTCCCCTGGAGCCAGAGGACCGTGGCCCTGCCAGGACCGACACCTTGATGTTGGACTTCCAGCCTGCAGAACGGCGAGAGTGTGAGTGTGTCTGCGCTCCATTCCCGACCTCTTGCTCGGCGACAGGCCGTGTCATGCATTTTATATACATCATCCTCCTCAGGGGTCGATACTCTCATCATCTTCATTTCACAGACGGGGAAACTGAGACGCAGAGAGTGGACTCAACTTGCTCAAGGGTACAGGGTCGTGAGTACAGAACAGGCAGCGAGAGTCCAGAGTCCATCCTGGGCTACAGCCCCCGGCCGGAAGAGCACAGCTCTGGTGTTAGACAGGTCGAGGCTTTGCACGCAGACTCTGCAGTCCCAGCCACGGCACCTGACTTCTCTGAGCCTCACTTTTCTCAGTTATAAAGCAGGGAAATATTACTTCCCTGGTAGGCTTATCACGGATCAAGTGAAAGAATGAAAACACAGAGCTGGGCATGGACGAGACGCTCGTCTTCTGAAGGAATGAGTACGGCAGGCTCAGGGTGTGACTCACTGGTAGAGACGGTCACAGAAGGCTGGGGGCAGGGGACAGTGCGGGGACATGTTCTTTTGTGAGGGACACGATGACTAGCAGTACAAATCATGTTCCCAACGCGATCCACTACGCTGTCAGCTCTGGGAAATGCCAGGTGGGTGGGTAAATAAATTTCACGGAACAGTTCAGGCAGCGGATCAGCCCTGGGAGTTCCATTGTGTGAGACGAAAAGATTATAGCTTTGATAGCAGAAAATGAGAACGAATTCTTGGAGTTGAACTCTCTGTCCTCAGACACTGAAAAGGTATATTCCAGAATCTGCCTCCTGGACAACTTGCTCCGTGATGTTCAACACTGCAGACTAGCAGTAGCAGTACCTTCCAGAAACACTCTCATGTAGGAGGTGACAGCTCTGCCCCCTCACCCCACACACACACCAGTGCCTCCCACAACCAGCTAAACGCGGCCCCGTCACAGCTGGGCGGCCCCCATTTACGGGCATTGATGACTTAGGAAGTCAATCACCCGCACCCTCAATTAGAATGGTGAGGGGATTACTAAATACAAATCGGTAGTTCCAAAACAGTCACGGGGATGCAAAGTACAGAGTAGAGAATATAGTCAATAATGTTGCAACAACTACGTGCAGTGCCAGGTGGGTGCCAGACTAATGGGGGGGGGTCACTGTTTAAATATGTAAATGTCAAGCCACTGTGCTGTACACCTGAAACTAACATAAAATAACATCGAATGTCAACTGCAACTGAAAACAATTAATTAATCAATTAATTAAGGTCGAGAACCTAAAAAAGAACAAAAAGAATGCTAAACCGTTCCCCAGAGATTAGACCCAAGAAGCTGTCCTGTCAGGGAGAAATGGAACCTGTAAATGTGACCTTATTTGGAAAAACAATCTTTGCAGATGTACTTAGGTTATGGATCTGGAGATGAGATCATCCTGGATTATCCAGCTGGGCCCTAACTCCAATGCCAAATGTCCTTATAAGACACATACAGGGGACAGACACACAGGGAGGAGGCACGTGAAGACAAAAACAGAAACTGGAATGATGTGGCCACAAACCACCTCTGTCTGTGACTGACGGATAATTTTCTACTCAAACTGGAAACCGTCTGAATTGAGACATCAGGAAAATCAGGGTGGGAGACATATGATAGCTCCTGACACGTGACAGCAAATAAAAAATGAAAACAACAATGCTGATCATCTTGTGACAAGTTCATGGTCCCTTGTGGTATGTTGCCTTGACATAGAATGTTTAGTTTCAGTCGATTTCACCAAGGGTTTTCCGGGCACCCCCAGTGAGAACGCGATGGTAAATGGGAACCAATATTCAGTCATTCATTCCACAAATATTCAGTCCTCTCTATCAGGCGCTGGGATCACAGCCAAGTATAAAACACACAAAGGAGGGCACAGCAAATGAACCACTCTATGCCAAGCAGTAGTGAGTGCTATGAAGAAAAACAAAGCAGGGGAGGGGGTGCTATTTTATTCAGGTATTTGACCCCCTGCTTTGGATGACTTAGAGGCATTACCTCATTTAATTCAAACCTCACACAGTTCTCTCTGGTCGGCGTCACCACTCCCGTTTAAAGATGAGCACATGACGACTGGGGGAAAGTGAGAGACTGAGCAGCTCCATCATTTATTACTCATCAGGACTGGGGATGTTACCTGTCTTACTTGTGCCCTAATTCCCTCATCTCTAACATAGAGACGGGAATGCCTCCATCACGGGTTTGCTACTATGTGAAAAACACTTGAGAAAGGACGTGGTACGGAACAGGCAGTCAGTAACTGTCACCTGTTGTAGGCAGGAGTGCAAATGACACTCCCTCTTTCAAGGACTTTATTATCCAATGGGAAAGCCAAAAGATACACCCATGAGACTAGTGGCTGGTAACATCCTCGAACAAACCATGTTGACTCATACCACCACTCCCCTGCTAACAGGCCCATCTTCCTGACCAACTTCTAGTCATCCTTGAAGACCCAAGTCAAACACCTCCTCTTTGAAGCCTTCCATGACCTATCCCAGCAGTTAACTAAGCCATCATTGTGCCACCATTACACCCAATATTAACGTAATTCTAATTCTATTTCTTCTTCGTTTCATTCATTCATTCAAGAAATGTGTTTCAAGAGCCCATCCTCCGCCAGACCCTCGTATACTTGCTCCATTGCAATGAACACGCCTGCCCTCCCCGAGACAACAAACTGCTTGAGGACAGAGAAAATTAACTGGGTGTAGTTCAACTAATTAATTAGTAACTGAAGGACAATATAACAAAAGCAGAAAAAATGGCTGATCCAGAGGGAAAGAGAGATTAGAGGAATTCCGAGGAAGCTAAAAATAGAAACAACTCAGTCGTGACCGGGCCACTAAGAGCTTTCTGAAAGAACGAGCTGGACCTTGAAGGACGGGGACGATTTGGGAGGCTGGGCAGGAGGGCGAAGCCAACGTGGAGAAAGCCAAGTCTCAACCAGGTGGGCAACATAAATGACGCCATTTGCATTAACGATGGGTGAGTGGACGTACACGTAGGTGAGTGTATAAAGAACAACTAGAAGGACACATATCAAACTCTCCCTCGTAGGGACCTCTGGGAGAGGGGACACTGGTATTTCGTACTCTCTCCAGTTGCCTATTATTTCTTTCAAAAATATATTCTTAAATTATTTATGCAACTCAGGAAAAGTGTCAGGCACATCTTCAGGAGGACAAAAGGTAGAGAAAAAAGGCACTGTGAGTAGAAGGAAGAGCAAGAGCAAATGGGAAGGGACAGGACTCCATGGCCAAAGGGCCAATAGCAGGAGGGGAGGAAGAAGGTACGAGTCAGGTCTGGGTTTGTCCCAGAACAAGCGGAAACATCTGCATTGTGTCAAGGCATTGGAGTAACAGGTGGCAGTGAGCCTGGCTGCACCAGGGGCAGGAAGGGGGCCCCGCAGGCGCACACACACTCCTGCTGGCAGAGGGTGATACTCGTGGACAGCAAAAGGAAAAGAAAGCCACTTTTCCAGAAGAGAAATAAAAACCTAAGGTGCCCCGACGTCCTTCCGACTTTCTCAAAAGCCTTGAACAAGTCAGATCTCAGACGCCTGGCTAGCCACAGCGGTCTCGTCTCAAACCACAGCTACGCATTTGGGTGTGGACAAGGCCCCTAGTCTCTGAGTACTTGGGAGAACACCATTTGAACCCCGGTCAACAAAACCATTGCCCTCAAAACCAGCTCCACAGATCTGCCAACCCCAGGGGCGAGAAGGCTTAGGAAACCCAAAGGCTATTCCTAGATGGCGCCCGTCCCTCAAGAAGAGGCCATTTCCGAATGAACAGATGAAGGGAGCCAATGGTTTGGCTTTCGCAACTTCATCAGGTCTCTTTACCAAGACGCAGCTGTTCCAATTCAACAGCGTAACGGGCTGGTCTCCTGGAAGAGACAGCAACGTCATCTAGACCCAGTGGGCTCTGGATTTCACAATCCAACTGGGCAGAGACTCAACTTCCATGAAACACACAGCAAAAATAGCATGAATTTTTACTGGCAGATGATATAAATCCACTTCAAGGAGATGGGGAAAGCTTCCAGAACAAACGATAAGATCCCTTCGACGGCCAGATGCCACTCAGCTCAAGAGGAAAGATGCTCACCTCCCGACTCAGCCCGAGTTAATGATGGGCCGGGAGAGAAGCAAGTAGAGACGAGCCTTTAATGTTTTTATGATTATAAAACATAGGAAGAAATATTTTTAAAAATGTAGAAAGTCACATGCAACTGGTGGGGTATGTAAGATTAATCAGAAGGAAACTATTTTCATGGAGAAAGAAACTAATTAAGTAATAAGTACATAGCATATAGTTAGATGGATTTTACAGGTGTAATCATGTGGTATTACGTATCCTTAGAAATACTGTGCGTGTCAATTTAGCACAAATAGAATAAATTAGATTAGGATTTAGATGGCTATGCCGTGGTCGATAAGACGTACAGGGCAGAGCCGAGGCAGGATGACAAAAAGGGAACGAGTCGAGGACAGCGCTGCAGTGTGACCGCAAGGAGAGAGGTCCAATCCCAGACCAGCCTACACAAGAGTCCCACGTGTCTGCCCCAGCACAGGAACCGACATGCCAGTAAAATACACCGTGGCCGGGAGCCAAGCAGCCTAGGGTCTTGAGGCTGCCGCTTCCTGGGGGAGGCGGTCTTAAGGATGCTTCCTGGGAGAGGTGGGGATGGAGTCTGGGAGCAACTTCCACACGAAGGAGAGAGAGAGATCAGAGCGAACTTATCAAATGCATAAGAGCAGGCCTTGTGCCCCGATAATGAGCATGTGACATGAGCTCAGGGTTTTGATTCATCCACATCTGAGTACCTGGGTCAGATGAAAACAAAAGAAGGGTGAGCTCATTTCAGGAATGACCTGGTGGTAAATTAAAGGGACACCCAGGGCCTGGGCGCCCCAGAGCGTCTTGGCCGCTGCTGCCTGTCATATCTCCTGCTGGTGGGGCTGGGAGCAGCAACCTCCAAGGGAGCGGTCCCAAAATCATGCTGGAGAAGAGCGAGTCAGAACCGGGGGGCTCAACGGGGGTCTCATAATCCCAGCTTGCACGCCTTCAGAATCAGTGGCAGGAAAGTTTCGGGGCCATCTTTTCTGGACCTCAGTCTCCAAGCCAAGTCACAATGCAGCGAAACCAGAGAGATGCAAGTCACACCAAACACATTCTGCCTGGTCTTTGACCTTGTCAAGGGCAGAGTCTGCAGTGCCCACGCCCGCCACATCCCCACAGGGTGCCTCACACTCCCTATGAGCCACCACACGAACCACAAGTGACGAGCACCAGGCCACCTACGCAGGGGGAGGAAATTCCTCCCTGGGCCACAGCTGGCCCTCAGGGAGCCCAAAGCGGAGAAACCTCAGTGACTTTGGACCTTGCCGACGCTTCCTATTTGCATCAATGTGGGACCAGCTTTGGGGCAGCTGGTCACAACCTCTGACCTTAATGGGGAGCCAGGCTCCGCCCACCCACACCCTACACTGCAGCCCCTCGGAGCTCGCCAGTGGAACCCAACTCCCATGGTGATGAGCGAGCCAGGCATAAACCAGAGCGGAGTTTACCACGGGCACATGCAGGAGGAAAGACCTGGGACCCGGGGAGCCCTCCGGGGTCCAGGAAGCATCTGTTTTCATGTCAAGGGACATGTGACTATTTGGTCTATTTGCCCATAGACGGAAAATCACACCTGGGCCCAAAGAGGGGGCTTTTATTCTCTGGCACTGAGAAGTTTGAAGAGGGTTGTGCAATTATCTTTCCAGATGATTTTGTGGCAAAAAGTAATATTTCTGAGCTAAGCCTGTACGTGAGACATATTTTTAGTAGCTTCTCTTAAATGGCACTTTAAAAAACAATCTTATTCAAGACTGTAGACGATTAAAACACGCTGTCCAAGTGCTGCATAAAAAAGCCTCTTATAATCTGGAATGTGATGTTTAGAGTTGCTGTGGGACCACAGACAATTTGGTACTTGATCATTAGATAGTCAGCAAGTGCCACCCAGCTGGAAAATATATTTCTTATTAAGCTTCTGTGCTTAAATAGCATCAGACCTCCAATGCAATCACTCCCTCTGAAGGTTTTAAAAATATCAACGAAGTCCCAGGAAGCATTTTATTTCAAAGTGAACCTTATTACAAAAGTTGGGATGAGTTTTTTCCACTTCTCTCACCCCCGAATTTTAAATGACTTGTCTTTGCTTCCCACCAGCTCAGACATTTCAACAACAGAGGGAAGGTGTCCCGTGGAAACACCAAGCACCCTACAGCAAGGATTAACAGCAAGTGTCTGGTAGCCAGTCGGGTCCAGACAGCCTACGCAGGGGGAGGAAATTCCCTTCCGGCTCATCAAGGGCTGTGGTTAACAGAATGGTACCACAGATATTACAGGTGCACGGTCAGATTTATACAGAGTATGCCCCAGAAGCGACTATGTGTGCCAGCCCCCGAGGAAAGGGAAATGAAGACACAGCCCCTGTCTCAGGGAAGCTCTCTGTCCACAGGTGGAAAAAAGAAAATCCAACACAAAGTGATGAAACAGAGTGACAAATGCTAGAGCATAAAGTGCCCTGGAAACACAGACGAGGGACCAGCCTAGTGTTGAGGGGGGCAGTGGGCGAGGGCGGGGAGCTTTCATGGAAGTGGGTTCCACTGGGAGTCATTTCCCAGGGACCACATGCAAAACACAAAGTCTTGGACAATGAAGAGGGAACGAAAAGGACTTTGAGTTTTTGAAGACAATTGCAATGAAGAGTGATTGTCATCATGCCATGAAGGGATGTGAATGTTTATGAAACTAGAGAATGGGAAGGGAAGAGACAGAGAGAGGCAGCCACAGAGAAAGAAATTCAGACATGGGGGAGAGACAGACAGACAGACAGACAGACAGAGATGTTGTCATGTTTGCAGATGGGAAGTGCGAGACAGAGAGACCGAGATAAGTACAGACAGAGGCAGACCAAGAAAGGACAAAGAGTGAGAAACAAAGAGAAGCAGCGAGAGAGAGAGGTAGGCAGAGAGAGGAACAAGAGAAGCACACAGAGACAAAAGAAGAAACTAAGAGACAGATTAGAAAAACAGAGGGAGAAGCAGAGAGCAAGAGCTAGGACGGACGATCCAGGAGAGAAACAGAGGGGCAACGGGCGGGGCCCAAGTGCCCGGGATCCGCTGCTGTGACTGAGACGCAGCAGGCCAGTCAGACTCGGGACTGAACAGCAGCCTGTCACTCACCCCGGGAGGGCTGTGGGCAGGCTCACTGCACCCCACGGCCACCCATGTCACCTCCTCTCCTCCAAGCCCTGCAGATCCCATGCTGGGGCAGGCGACAAACCAGGTTCCACACGCTCCTTGCCAGTCGATGTGTAGATAACTAGCATGAAACGTAACTTGGCCCTAACGCTCCCAGATACAGTCCTTGGAAAACTTCGTAGAAAACATGGAAATAGTGCATGCTGTATCTACCGGCTTTGGGGCGCCGCGTGCACCCCGGAGCAAAGTGCTACAGCAAAGAAACCCATTGGGACACCCTTTAATCTAACATTTTCAAGTTTAGCTTATTCTATCAGGAATCTACGAGTCTTTAAAACAGCCCAGAGTGTTGTGTCTGGAGCCCAACAGACACTAAATTTTCTTTGAAATGAAAAAATGGCAAAAAAAAGAAAGCAAAGAAAGAAAATCGAAAGAGTAAGCAGCATGGTGTTAGAGAATGAGACAGTCCTGGATTTGTATTCAGGTGCTACCAGGAAGCCATGTATGTTCCTGTGGGCCATGAAACCTCTCTGTACCTCAGTTTGCTCAGCTGAAAAATGGACCTAATCAATGAACTCTACAGCGTTGTTCTGAGGACGAGAGGTTAAAAAAATGCATGCTCGGCACATACTAAGTGGCTAACAGAGATGGGCCCTCTCCAAACAGACAAGGGAGGGGCAGGTGACAGCAGGGATGGAGGAACAAAGCAACAGGCTGAAGCTCTGGCTCAGGGCAACGATTCCACAGAGCTCAGGTCAGACCCACGGGGCCACGTCTGCAGCTAAGTGGAGGGGCTGCGCTTAAAGGGAACTTGGACAGAGAGACAGAGACCCACCAACTTTAATTACATCCCGTGAGACCACGTTTGCTTCCCCCATGGGAACAAACCTGCACTGAATGACTTGCTTCCCTTGTGCTGTGGCTTTAATTGACCTCTACGTCTCGCATCTTACAAGGTTCTAGTTCCCTGTCTCCACTTGTTATTCAAAATAATAAGGAGCTGTTCTCCCAGAGAATTTGCAGGGCTGTAATCAAATCCTGTTCAAAGGTAAAACAAAACAAAACAGAACAAAAAACACCTCCGCCATTCATTCACATCTTCTATCAGAGGGTACGAGAAAAATAATGAGGAGAGAGTTCTAAAAATACTTACATTCAAAGAGAGAAAAGGAAAAAAATTCAGCCCTTAATCGCATGGTCCTTCTTAAAATAAGTGATTTAGCTTAAAAGTCTGTTATGGAAAGACACTGATGAGAAGAAACTGCGTCCCTGTGCCTATATTTTAAAATATACATTATTTGGTTCACACAGTCATTTTCTGCTCTATGAAAATGAAATTCTCACTGAACAAACATTTAGTGAGCACCTACTATGTGCAGGGCACAGTGCTAGGCACTGGGGAGTCAGAGACGAAAACGGGGCGGGCCTTACCGCATGTCCACCACTGAGCTGTTTTATTACTGACAGCATCTCAACGAGCTGCCCAATTCGGCTGCTGCCATGTGATCCCCACTTGATAGAAGAGGCAACTGGGGTTTCCAAATACAGCAGACCTGGTTCTGACCTTCAGGCTCTCAAACACTCTGCTGGCCTGGGAGGGAGTCTAATCCAGGGTCAGCAGAGAGCAAGGCCAAGGGGAAGTGAAGGGAAGAAAGGCAGCCTCTCGCAAGAAAAGGAAGAGAAGGCTCCAGGTCTGCAAGTGAACTTGAACTTTCCTCCTTCCTTTCACCACAGCTGTCTGACTCTGGGGAGACGACAGAGTGGGCCTGAGGCACTAATGCGGAAGTCAAGGTGTCCCACTGCCCAAAGGCCAGCTTTTCCCAACAGCCTTCAGGCCGTAACGCCAGCCTACTCTCCTCCCTCTGGCCATCACGCTCAGGAAAGGATCCCGGGACAATCAAAGCTACCTCTGTGTGAATGGATGTTGCTGCCCTCAGGGGCATTCAGACTTGAAGCAAAAGGGAATGCAGCATGGAGGACAGGAGGTGGGCTTGCATGTCACAGGGGCCCAGGGAAAATCTGGACTCTACCATCTACTACTTGTGATATTCATTCATTCATTCATTCATTCATTCATTCAGTCAGTCAGTCCGTCACTCACTCGATGAGCCAAACCACATGTATGGAGCTCCTACCATGTGAATCACTGGGATTCAAGGAGAGCAGAAAGAGACGTGGAACTTGACCTTATGAAGGAGGGGAGACAGACACTGATTAGTGACAGAGAAACGTACATTACACTAAGAGAAGGGAGAGATGCATAGAAACATCCTACTTAGCATGGAAAATCTGGCCTTGGCGGAGCATCAGGCAGGTTTCCTGAGGAAGCGATGGTTAATACTGAGGGGGGCATTACCTGGGCCCATAGTCCAGGCAGAGGGAACAGCAGGAGCCCCGTAGAGGGAGGAAGCAAGGGGCCTGGAGCAGAAGAAAGCCGATGGGCTGGGGGCCTGGCACCCATAACAAGAGTGCCAGTGGGATCAAGACCCTTCTGCTGCTCAGTTGCCGTATTTATGGAAGAAGATAATCATCCCCGTGATCCGCAGGCTTGTCTTCCACGTTAAATGAGAGAATGAAGGTGAAGACCCAGTGTGCGCCTGACGCATTGTTGGAACTTGATAAATCGGGGGATCCTGACAGATGCCAGCCCCTAGGAAGGGTTTGCCTGCAACAGGCAGAGGAGGATGGAAGAAGGTGGTGGTGGTCCTTCCTAACTGCAAGGCAAGATCTCTGGGGCGTCAGCCTGCCGAGCTGAGCCCCACGAGCTGCCAGACAAACTTCCCAGCTAAATGCAGAACTTCACCAGAATGTTAGGCCAACATTGTCATAAAACCGAAAATGGAAAACAACTCAATATCCATCAACAGGGGCCTCGTTAAATAAGTTTGGGTATTGCCAATTCAAGGGACTAGGATACGGTTCTTAAAAAGAATCATGCTGATTTGCATGTAAGTAAAATAAGAAGATCTCTGAAGTATTTGTTAAGTATACGATGAATACAGCAGGTTACTGATATTAAAACATCTAGGCATCTAGAAAGACCAATCCAAGACTGGCCATTGTTATTGCCTCTGGGTAGGAAAACTGGGGGATGCGAGAGGAGGGAGATTTCTTGCTCCCTGCATGCCCTTGTCCAGGATCATAAATAGGCCTCCTGACAGAAGTACACACCAGCTCCTGTGAAGCCACTGTGTCACCAAAACATCAAACCTGAAACTCATCGAGCCTCTAGAGGTCATGACCAATTCAAAGGGACGCAAAGAACAGAGGACCACAGTGAGCGCGACCACAGGGCTGCAATCAACACAATCCTACAACCCAAAGGGCCACGTCCCTACAACAGGAACACCAAAAAGGCAGGGGCATAAAAAAGAATATGGAGGGGAAATGTGCAGATTCCGAGAGGCTTAAGAGACCCGTCACCCAATTGCGATACAGGTACTTTATTAGGATCCGGATTAGACAAAATAAATTGAAAAAATTTTGGAGAGAACTGCAGAAAATTGAACACTGATTGGGCATTTGATAATACTAAGGAATTCCCATTAATTTTTTAGGCATGATAATGGTACTGCAAGCACCTTTTTTGATAAATATTGAACTATTCATGAATGAAATAACATCATGGCTCGGACATGCATCCAAATAATCGGTAGTGGGAAGGGACTGAACTGACTATCAAGGAAGCAAGGATGGCCCAGAGCTGATTAAAGCCAAGTGATGGCGTTTCATTATCCCCTCTACTTTACATACGGTTGAGAGTTTCCACTTTTACTAAAAGTGAGTGATTCAACCCTGGGGGATATTTATAATACATGCAAATGAACTGGATACGAGAACTACTAAAAATCAGTAAAAAAACGAAAATTCCAGTAGAAGAATGGCCACTAGCTACAAGAAGCAAGTCACAGAAGTGGAAACCAAAACGGGCAACAGGCAAATGAAAAGACGGTCCCCTTCGCCCGTGATGAGGGACGTGCAGGGGAAAACCACCTCACACCCAAAAGTGGTAGTGAGAACGTAAAAATGTTGTCAGGAACTCTTGTCCACAGACAGCAGGATCCTAAGTAGGTATTTTCGTTTTACAATGCGGCAAACCGCAGGCGAGGGGAAAGCACCACGCCCCACGACTCAGCCATTCCACCCTCCGGTGTTCACCGTGAGGGAGCTTCGGCGCAACGGACGCAGGAAGTAATGCTAGTAGGGATAGCAATGGCTACTGACATCAGACAAGGAGACACAGGCAGACACCGTGCACTTCCTGACAGAAAACATCGCCCCACCAAGAGCTATGTTTTCAGCGAAATTAAACGTGAATCCACGCCCCAAGTCCTGACGCCAATGTAAGGACATGGCAGGGACAGAGGAGCACGTCAAACAGCGCTGCAGAGATGCACTGGCACATTTCAGGGGGTGCAGCGACCCCATAAACAAACTAAGAAAAAGAGAGATGAAGGAGGGCTCAACAGATGAAGGGAAACAGGGCGTCAGTCATTAAATTCCTAGAGACAGAGAGTGGAATGGTGGTTCCTAGGGTTGGGGGCGGGGAAGGGGAAGTTCCTGTTTAATGGAGACAGAGTTTCAGTCGGGGGAAGATGGAAAAGTCCTGCAGACGGATGGTGGTGATGGTTACACAGCACCGTGAATGGACTTAATGCCACTGAACCGTACATTTAAGAATGGCTAAAACGGTACATTTTCCTACCATTTAAAACAGAGAAAAGAAACGTAAGAGACATAACGAATATAACACATGGACCTCACGTGGACCCTGATTCAAAAAAAAAACTATAAATAATTATGAGACAAAAAGAAATTTAAACACTGCTATTTGATGGTGGTATAAAGGAATGATTGGTAACGGAGGGGTGACAATGATACCATATTCATGTTTCCTTGCTTTTTAAATATATAGTGAGACGTCTATAGATGAAAGAACACCCAGCACTTGATTCAAAACAACACAGAAGGAGGAAGTGGGTGTGGGTAACTTCAAACAAGATTGACCAGGACTGATAATAATTCAACTTGACAATGGACATATGAGCTGCACTATACTCATCTGTCTGCATCTGGTATTTAACATCTGACACAATAAAAACGGTTTTAAATGAAGACGAAGCTACTGTAAATGTGTTCAAAAGGTCGAGATGCTCTCGGCACTGTGATCTCTAATAGCAAAATACTGGCAACGATGAACGTGCGACTGGATGGAAAATATTGTGGCATTTCATTCAACAGAGGACGTGGATGAACTAGATCAGGGGTTCTCAATCAGGGGTGATTGTGCCCCCCCAGGGGGCATGCGGCCTTGTCTGCAGATATCTTTGGCTGCCACGACTGGGTGGGGTGCTACTGGCATGTAGTGGGTAGAGACCAGGGATGCCGCTGAACACCCTATAATGCACAGGACGGCCCCCCGACAATTATACAGCCCAAAATATCAAGAGTGCCACAGTTTAAAATCTCTGTATTAAGTCTATGTGGGATAGTCCTCAAAGCATAATAGTGAATCCAAAACAAACAAAAACAAGGGGCCAAGAGATATGTACAAGCAATACCATATAGGTAAAAGTTATGCAAAACCAAGACTGATTTCTCGTGGGAATTTATTTATGTAGTCAAGTATGAAAATATGGAGGGGAAGGCTATATGCCAGTTTCAGAATATTGATAAGGGGGGTGGGGGCAAGGACATAAAATGTGTGCAAAGGGGGCTTCGATAGAATTTGCAGAATTTATTGTATATGTCCTACCCCTTGCAACATAAAGAAAAGCAAACGTGGTTAAGGAAACTTGTGTGTAAAACCTAGATGGTGGGCATGTGAACGCTCACTGTTTCAGTCTCTACTTTCCTGCACCCTTGACGTTGCTAGCAATGAACACACTCAACGGTGGGGCTGTGGGCAGCGGAGGCTGTGGGCAGACAGAAAGCGGGCAGGATGGCAAGGCCGAGACCTTCCTAGGTGGGAAACTCACCGGCCCCCGGAGGTCGATGAGCTCCCGCCTCATCTGCGACACGAGGGCTTCCTTGGCCACCAGGGCCCGGTGCAGGCGCTCGTTGAACTCCATCAGCTCACCGTGCATCTCCGCCACCTGGAACACACAAGCACCCAACAGTCAGCCTCAGGGGCAGACCCTCCCCACCGACTTGCCCCGCCTTCTCTGAGCTCGCGCCTGGCACTTGTCAGCAAAGCCCTGGGAGGTTGTCGGGGCTGGAGGGATAAGTAACACCATTCACGTAGGAGCTACGCAAACCCACCTGTAAGTTAACTACGTTTTTGCCAGGGTTGACCTTAATCTGACGGACTCAACAGCCCACTGCATGGTCAGGACAGGCGTGCATTACGTCATGTGTGCACCTCAAGTCTTATTCTTAATGAACGGGCACCTTGCTAGCAAATGGTTTCTCTCTCGTCTGAGTTATGCCTGTCGAGAATTTCCCTGTGAACGGCACGATTAGAATACTGACCATTTCTGTTCGTCAGAGCCTTGGCTCTGAAAACCAAGACTATACAATCAGAGGCTACCCTTCAGTCACTGCTTATCCTACGCCGGGAAAATACTCTGGTGCTCCTTGTGTCTTCATGACACTAGATCGGTGAGGCAGGGATGATTATTTCTGGGTTACGGGGACAGAGACAATGTCATAGTTTAAGGTGCTGGCGCAAGGTCATATAGCTGGAAAAGGACAGACTCTGGAGTCCTGGCTCTCGATCACTGAGCTGCCTGCTACAATCCTACGACTCCACTGTGCTCAGATGCAACCCTCTCGGGCCTGCCATGAGCCTTCGAAGTTTTCCACATTCGTGCAATACTCTTGGCTGATCCCAAATAAATAAAAATGGAGGTGGCCATAAGGTAGTTTGATGTACAGAATAAACAACAGATCTTTCCAGCTGTAATTTTCAAAAAACAATGGTCAAGACACTTGTGATGTTCTATATAATGCATAATAACATCAGACCATTTGCAATGAGTATTTTACATGAAATATAAAACGTATTGTCAGAATTAAGAAGAGCTATTGAGAGAAGCTTTGTTTAAAAAAAAAAAGGAGCATTAACTTGAGTTTTGATGCCTCGAGAAGAATAAAGGGGAGCCCGCCTTTTTTTGGATAGGTTATTATACAAAGGCTAAAAGGCATAAAAAGGAAATACGCCAAGAGATTAACATCAGTCAAGTCCATTCTTTCTACTTTTCCTTGTTTTTCAGTTTCCTAATAATGAACATTCTTTTATTTATCAGCCAGAATAACCATTTAGATGCTTTAAAAGAGTGAAAACCCTTCATCTGAAACTAAAGGAAGCCATGTTGCAACCGACATGAAATTTATCAGGCTCCCCATCTGTAATGCTGACGCATCCATGAAACTGCTCTGTGAAGGCCCACTCTGGGGATGGTGCCCACCTCTTTCAAACCGGTGTGAAATGCAAAGTGAAAATGGCACAAAAGACATTGCAAGAACCATGCAATTAACAATGGGAGAACAAGTCACTGGGCCTTTAAACAGGTCTTTCCATTGTACAGACCTAAAATTAATATTTCCCAGTTGCCTTATTCCTTTTGTACTGAAAAAAAGAAAGAAAGAAAGAAAGAAAGAAAGAAAGAAAGAAGAAAGAAAGAAAGAAAGAAAGAGAAAGAAAGAAAGAAAGAAAGAAAGAAAGAAAGAAGAAAGAAAAGAAAGAAAGAAGAAAGAAAAAGAAAGAAAGAAAGAAAGAAAGAAAGAAAGCTTAAGAGGATCTTCTTGTGGCCTTCCACAAACAAATGCAATGTGGCTAATAATGCCTGTGTGGATTCTCCACACTGCAATCACATAACCCCCCCAGGAGCCTCCTCAGAGCTGAGAATCCAGTTACCACACAGTTAGCAGGGAACACAACCGGCAATATTACTGCGAAATACCTGCTAATATGCTCTCACCAAATTGGAGCTTTAAATAGATGCCACTGTTATTCCCAAAGTCAAGCAGGCCTTGGCTTTGTTTTTGTTTTCATTTTGTTTTGCAGTAGGAGCCAGAGTGTTAAAATAACTTTCCATAAATGCATAAAACATCACAACATCCCAGCTTCAAGTGGCGTTTATTATGAGCTGTCAAAAGCCTGGTTCTCTCTCTCTCTCTCTCTTTTTTTTTTTTTAAATTACATTTATTGAGGAGATAATGGTTAGTAAAATTAACATGGAAACAACCAAAGTGGCCTTTGATAGACGACTGGATAAAGAAGATGTATATATACACAATGGAATACTATTCTGCCATAAGAAAAGATGAAATAGTGCCATTTGCTACCACATGGATGGATCTTGAGCTTATTATGCTGAGCGAACTAAGTCAGATGAAAAAAGTCGAGAGCCTGGTTCTCTTTTGTAGCCAGAAGAGTGACTTGACCACATCAGACAAAGCTTTCGTTTCACTAGGGAATGGGAAAAAAATCCGGTGGAACTGAGGAGACAAAATTTGATGAAATAGTTTCCAGCAACCATTAAAACCGCAGTGTTCACTGTTAGCTAATAAGCTGAGCTCTGAAATTCTGAATTTTTACGTTATGTGTCCTTATACACAGCCATTGATATAAACAGCCTTCATCTTACATAAACCACACTGAGATTGCTGTTCCTCAAATAACGCTTTCCAAACTCCAGTATCCCTCGAAATGGATTCAAAACGCAGAGTGAGCCTCAGAAAAGGAACCTGAGATCACAAACAGCCGCCATCCACGTAACAAAGCGGCTGCACCACCACCGCCTACTAGAATTTCTTTAGGCTGAGGGCACTTACCGGTCTCATTAGACCTTCATTCCTTATTCTCAACAACCACAGAGAACGGCAGGAATAGGAAGAGGACAGAGAGAGACGAGATGTCCTCCAATCCATTCTCCACCAAGCAGGCACGGTGATCATCCCAAACCAACACCAGATATTGTCACCTGCTGCCTGCAACCTTCAGTGCTTCCGCTGTCCAAAGAAGAGGACACAAACGCCATCACGACCTGGCGCCAGCATCTCTAACCCCATCTCCCACCCTCTCCAACTGGTGTCTCACTAACTCTCACTCAGCCCCACAGGTCTTCTATGTTCCATAAACATGCTGAGCTGTAGGCCACTCAGTAGACAAAGCAGAGAAAGGCACACCGAGTGGAAGAAACTGCAGGTGCAAAGGCCCAGAGGTTGACAGGGAGGCAGTTGAGAGAGACAGTTAAGGGCTCAGACTCTACCAAGAGTGTGCACCCGGCACAAGTCATTTAACTTCCATGAGCCTGAGGCTACCCACCTACAAAATGGGAATTAAAACCATCGCCCCCCCACCGGGTCCCTGGATGAAATGAGCGGCTACTCTTAGCAGGCCTGGCACTGTGTCTGGGCCTGGCAAATGCTCAGTGAACGAGAGCCGGTTTTCCATGATGGGCCATCCTGGAAAGGGAAGGGAAGGAGGAGAAGTCAGACGGAAAAGGGCCATATGTGCCGTACCAAGGAGCTCAGACAGCTGTGGAGAGAGACTCACGGTCCCCAAAGTGGAAATGACATCAACAGAATTGCTAGCCATCTGCCAGGCATTGTTCTAGGTACTGGGCGGCAGGAAAATCATGGGGTTCACATCCTAAAAGTCATATTACTTAGCTCAGGGAGAGAGGAGGACTAGAAAGGAATACGGGGTATAGGGAAGGCCTCCCCCTAGAGAAAACACGAAGGAGTCACTTCTCTAACCTCCCTTGGCACATGCCAGGCAGCCACCATGGCCGATCCACGCCCTAAATCACCACCGCACGCCCTCAATCACTGGATTCTGGCACCATCAATGCTTGGGGCTGTATTTCTTTCCACTCTCAGCAGTTTTATGTCCTTGAAAATTAATCTGAAGGCACTTAAGGAGGAGGTGCCACTGACAACAGGAATGACAGTGACAAATCAAAACCAAATGCCAAATGGAGATACACTAACCACAGCTGATGCCGCTTCTAACACAGCCCCACAGGGGCCGAAGGACTGAAAATGGAGCCTTGAGTCTCTGGAAGGCCCAAAACGGCCACCTGTCTGCTGGAAGACGTACTTCCTAAGTTGTACTAGGAAAGCGCAAAACTCGTAATTAATAAGGGGTAAATGCTTTTCACTCACCATTTGGATTTCATCCTTTACGCTGGAGAACAGACGGTAGACAGATTTAAGAAGTTTAAGTCACGTGGTTGCTTGGCAACATCTAAACTTTTAACATCATTCTGTGACTTGGCCAATACCTGCTGGGGAGTTATCCTGCCCCTCTACTGACACACGTGTTCAAAGCACGAGTTTAGCTCCAAATGGCTGCAATCCACCTCAATAACCACTCAGGATATGGTGAAATACATCAGGTTCAGCTACTCCCTCCCAAGGCCCGCTCCTTGGCAGACATCACTAGTCAACTGCTGCACTCCTCCTTAAGACGACGCCCAGGCAGCCAAAACTGATCCATCAGTGTGTTGGCTTACAAAATGACACCTATTTGGTATCTCTGGCATAAGGGATGGGGGAAAGTGTCATCAAGACGGTGACATTTGAGTTGGGTTTTGGAAGACGATGCCTTTGGAGCTTCAGGAGTCTGAGCAATCCATTCCAGCTGGAGCATCAGGGAAGATGAGTTCCAAAAATAATGTAGCTGTGAAAAAGCTTTTAAGTCTGTGAAAATCCCAGAAATTATCATAATTACCTGCCAAATCATGAAAGGATTATAAATTTAAAAAAAAAGCCTCTGGCATTTTCTTTCCTATCTTTCATATCACAACGTTCTATCTAATCACATTCAAGTAAAGCATGCTTCACCCTCCTCAGATTAGACTCCCTAATTAGACACTTCCAGATTAATCCGATCAAGACACTCTCAACCCCAAATTTTAACAGCAACTGAGGCTCTTTTGGTCACATACCCAATCTCTCCAAGAACATCCACTTAGATGCCTCGAATCGCCCTAAGTTTCATAAAATTCACAAGCTGTTTTTGGTCCCACTTACACGGGCTTTGGGGAGGGATCTGGAATCTCCTTCTGTGATGCCAATGCTGCACCTGCCTCTGTAAAGACCAAGCCTCCCCAGGGCCCGTTTGCCTTAACACATCTTCGAGCACCAACGACATGTCAGGCCTTTTCCTGGCATCACATCCAACCAGCTTGCGAGACCCTCACAGCCCTCCAGCAGAATGGGCCTGGCTCCCTGCGGATAAGGCCTCAGCCTGGGGCTCAGAAAGTCAGGAAGTGGCTGGGCGGGGACAGCCTGCTGTCAGCCTGCTGTGCTGTTTGTACCCCATCCTCGGGTGTGGTAGACAGCCGAGCCCTTCAGGGGTTCAGGAGACGAGTTTGCCCACAGAACAGAGGAAAGTACAGCGGTGTGGACAGTGGCTCCCTAAGCAAGCTAATCACTAGTCACTGGGAGGGCTTCCGACAAATGCAGATTTCTGGGCCTCACTCCCAGAAATTCTGATTCAATGGAGGGAGGGAGTCCAAAGTGGTACGGTTTAAAGGCCCCAGTGACCATGAGCCGCAATCAGATTTGGGAACCACTGGTGAAGACAAAGGAGAAGGATTTCACACATTTAAGTCTAGGTTGCATGGGGCCGTCCCCTGGTTTTAGAAACCTAGATTTTCAGTTCATTTGTAAAATAGAGATGTCGCAGAAGCTCCTCCACTCGTCAGCTCTCAAATTCTGAATTCTCACCAAGGTGATCAAAGCCACGGCCAGAGAAAAAGTGCACCAAGCCTGCTGGCCAATAGGCCATCCAGAAAGCAAGCAGAACTGGGATTCACATTCTTGAGTCCATGTTTTGGATTTTCTACCCTGCATCTTGGCATACACCATCACAAGGCTGCTGAGCTGGCATCTCAAGAAACCAGCAGAGGACCTGGAGGAGGTGATGAACCTGGGATCAAGGGCTGAGAGCATCACCCATGGCAAGGGGTACCGTCACCATCACACACACACACACACACACACACACACACACAGAAAAGGCACCACCTCTGGAAGCTCCCACTACCTTCGGAGCCCCGAGGCCCAGCAGGGCTTGTCACAGGCCAGTTTGCAAACATCCACCTCAGGGGGGACCCTGGCAGTAAGGGAAGGAGAACCCAACATAAGTGAGAACCTCAGCAAAGACAGGCCCTCGTGGGATTCACATGCCAAATGAGAAACTAGAGAAGATTCTAGGACCTCCAGCAGCCCAAAATGAACCTTCTTCAAAGTGGTTTGGCTTCATGTGAAGGCATTTTGGAAACCGGTTTCTAAACGACAATTCTAGCATGAAGACATTCGAGGGGACAGATAGGTAAGACTTCAGGATGCTTGACATCAGGAACCCGCTACGTGGGGACGCCTTGGATGGTGCAGAGAAAAAGGTCAAACTCAGCTCCTGTCTACTCATTGCTGTGTGACCCTGAGTCAATAACCTCAGTCTCTGCTTCTCGCTATCTTCTTTCTCTAATGAGGATTTTGTCCCCTACTGTACAGGATTGTCATGAAGAACAAAGAACTAGAGTTCGGGTAGAATGCCTGCCCCAGAGAACAGTCCTTAAATCATCAGAGCGAGCACTTCCAGGACTAGGGAAGTGTACGACGTGCTTTACACAGGAACACACGTGACAGCCTGGTGGTCGAGCTTTACACCCATTTCACAGATGAGGAAACCAAGGCTCAGAATGGTGAAGCAATTGTCTAAAGTCAGCAGTCTGAAAGAGGGGGTCAGCCTGACTTGAGCTTGCAGCCCTGCATCTCCCATCTTTCGAGTCCCCCCAGTTTCTTTCTTCCTTGCAGTCTGCCTTTTGCTTTGATGCGGTTGCAGGTGGGGAAGACCCCGGGGTTTGCTCAGGCTCACACTGATGGGGACTGAACCTTCTCGACATCACATCCTAAAGCCACCAAACGAAGCCTAGGAGGTAAGTAAAGGTTTATAAAGAAACCCCAGTGAGAAATTCACATTTAAAAGACCCCCCTTAATCTCCTCTGTAACAAGCCCCTCTGTGCTCAGGAGAGAAGTGATACTTACAAACATTTGGCTGGGATGACACTTTAATGGGGCGGTGGAGAAACACCCAGAACTAATAACAACAGCTCGGTTAACAATGGGACGCCTCTGAGAAGCAGATGTTTAGGTAACTGGTTTGGCTCCACCACGTAGCTGCTGGGTCCCCGTCCCTAAGGTTGGTCCTCATATCTCCCGACACGTGACCTTTTTGAGAACACAGGAGGCAAGCCGTGGAAAAAGGACACACAGAACAACAACTGCTAACAGCCCAGATAACACCTCTTCTCGCCTGCCTTCCACTAGTGGCCCTTAAGGAACAGAAGCAGAATATACAGAAATGCCATTCATTTCTGTAGCCAACACCTTCCTGGAGGTCATTCGAGACAAATAAATGAGCAATGACAGGAGAGGAAAAGCCAAAAAGAAACCATGGGTTCCAGCCGCCCACGGAAAGACGCATTCATGTAAGAACACAAGAGGCCTAACAGAGCTGCGACGCTTTCTGAACAGGCTCCCAGCGATTATCACCTGACCGAGGGACGTTACCAGAGACAGCACGGTGTGGTGCTTAAGGCGCAAACTCTGGAGCCAGGAGACCTATGATTAAAACCTACCTTCCCCCCGTCCTAGCCATGACTCTGAGCAAGTTGCTTCAGTAGCTCATGTCTGCCTCAGTTTCCCATCCATAAAATGGGAATGATAAAAGCTTGGCATACCTTCAGCGCTCCATAACTGTCAGCCATTATGAGGCCATCAAACAGGCACCAGTAAAAACACCCACTGCCACTGGTTCTCCAGAATCGCCAGCCTTCACCTCTCTCAGGTCTGCCCCCTCGCCTGCATCCCTGTTGCCCAAGCCTTATTCAGAAGTGCCCTCAGCTCCCCCGGGACAAACATGTCAGCTCCCTGCTACCATCCTGCTGCCCCCTGTCCACTACCTCACCCCCAATCTGATGCCCAAATGGCCTCCAACAAAACCCAAACCAGATCACGCCCTTTCTCTGCTTAAAACCTTTCACTATTTGGACACATAAAGTGACATGGTATCTGCAATTTGCTTCCATGATATGGACGCCGGGGTAATGGAGGGTCGTCGAGCACAGAGCAGGACTGGCCTTGGGAGATGGGCAGTGTGGGCCTGTGCAATGGGTACACTGTTTTGTCTACATTCAAACTTCTTCATAATCCAGTTTTAAAAGATCTTTCAATGGCTTCCCACCGATTTCCTTGGCATGGCATACATCAGCGGGGGGAGGGGTGAGGTGGGAAGGGGAGGGGAGGAAGCATTTCAAGGAAAAGACTAACAGTGACCATCTGAGGTTATGTCCTGCACCCCCACCCTCCCTCGCACACCCTAAAACCCTACGCGCCCTCCAAAGCTTACCTCAAAGCTCCGTTTATCTCACTTCCCGACTGCTTTGAACCCATGCATCCACCTTCTCCATAAATGATTCCTCAATTGTAGCATCAGCAGGTACTACTTTCTGAGCACTCACGGGGTGTCAAGTGCTTTCAGGGTCATGACAGAGGTCTTTTGTACAATAAGAAAAAGGTGTCCACTCTGGGTGATGACAGCCCAGCGAGTGGAGCATGGGCCTCACAGAGCTCCCTCCCACTGGTCCCCAGGGCCACACACCCTGGTGCACGGCACAACCTGAACAAGTGCAAGCAGCGGCCTTGGACACTGTGCTGGGTGCTACTGGCGTTCCCATTTTACAGGGGAGGAAACTGAGGTCCACAGGGACTAGAATACTTGCCCGTGGTCACACAGGGATGACCAATAGGAGGTGTCCAGACCCACACTCTTGGTTACGAGGAGCTCCCACAGAAGGAGGTGTGGCCCTGTGTGGGAGCCTCCATGAACCCCAACAGACAATGCTGTCTCCCAGGCAGTTCACGGTCCTGGCACGGAGCACAGGGTCTCACCCAACTCCGCTCATCTGACTTGGAATCGCTGCCAGAGCCACCGACAAAACTAGACACTTCCAAGGCTTATTTCTGCTGCATCACTAGGGGGTGGGGGAGGGAAGGGAGGAGAAGAGGGCATGGATTCCTTTCTGTTAACTCAGCAGATAATGTAGTTTACCTGGCATCATACAAAGGATGTAATTATAACCCATTACAAGTATAAAACACTGTGCTCAGCTGAGCTCGTGAAAATGGGTCAAGAATTACTTGAAAAGGCTGTGCTGGCCTCTCTGTTCAAAAGCGCTGCTACAGTCTTACTCTCAGAGATGACTATCGATTTCTAAGGACCCCAGGGGTGGAAGGCAGCTCAGCGGGGGCCTCTTTGTCCCCCCCCCCCCCCATGGAAAGCCTTTTCCAGCCTGCTGGACAGAGAGCAGAGGAAAGGGGAGGGGGGAGGAGGAGGGGGGAAGGAAAGGGGAGGAGGAGGAGGTAAAGGGGAGGGGAGGGGGACCAGAAGGAGGGGAAGAAGGGAGGGGAGGGGAGGGGGCAAGGAGGCGGGGGGGGGGGGGGGAGACCCTCATTCAGAGCAAACGCTTCCTGAGCACACACTCGTCTGGCCCCAGGTCTGAGCAGTGTCCCTACATCAGCTCACGCACAGTTGCCTTTACGAGGCCCGGCCACAGCATAGTCCCTTCCTTAGAAATTCATCTTTCATATCTGAAAATTCTCAGATTCATTCATTCAACAAATTTCTGTGGAGCATCTACCATCTCCCAGGTCCTGTCTGCAGCACTGGGGACACAGTAGCCAACGAAAGAGATAAAAATCCCTGCCTCGTGGCTTCTATGTTCCAGCTGTCAACCCCACTGACAGACGAGGGGCGGGGGCCTTACACAGGTTTGGTCCTAGTCCAGACCGATACACAGGACTTGGGCTCTGACCCCGCAGCCCACGCCCATGCCCACCACGTGGTCCTCTGGGCTCTGGGGTCAGTGCTCTGGGCAGCCGCTCCTGTCTGCGGCCACAAGTGCCTCCAGCACACATCTGCAACCACTGCCTTCACCATGAGCCGGGCGCTGTCCTGGGTGCTGAACGTCAGCGGGGACCCTCAGGGAGCTAGCTCCCTGTGTCCACAGGACTCAGCCGCTCACAGTCCCCACGCAGTGTGGCCAGTGGCACAAGAGGAACACACTGAGATCCTGAGAGCAGGGAGGAGAAATGCCTATCGAGCTCAGGGGGGCAGGGAGGGTTCCAGAACAAGTGACAGGAAGCTGAGGTTTGCGGGGCGGGAGGAGGTGAGCTAGCACGAGGCAGGAGAACAAGTCCAAGCCGAGGCCCCCCACTTCCACGCCCCCACTCTCGTAGGCTCTGTCTCCTCAGCTGGAAAATGGGAATCCGTCCTGGCGAGTGGGCAGGGCTGGGGGAGAACCAGATGGGACCAGCACTGACCGGAGCCCTCTGCGGGAGGAAGAAAGGAACCGTGCCCCTGGCTGGCACAGGTCTCTCCCCAATTCAGAGTTTTCTCCAGAATATATTTCACCCTGAAGTGCTGGTTTTATATTTATTGTGCCACATGTTGGAAAGCACAGAATGTTGTGTAACGGTGTCAATTCTGAAATTATGTGGCCCTTTGTCATAGTCTAATGTCCTCCAGAAATCAGGGGAGGCCGAGTGTGCATTTTTAATCATATTCCCTCGGAAGGAATACAGAGACTTCCTGAATATTTCAAACATGGCTCAGTAAATTATGCCCAAGTTTCAAAAGACAGTAAGTGGAAAACATTAAATTTTATGAGCATCAAAAAATGTTTTTCTCCCCGGAGAGTCCCTTTCTTGTACCAAACAGCACTCTCTTAAAGAGCCCCCTTCGGGTAACGACCACCTTGCTTCCCCAGGATGGAGTACACAATCACCCATGCCAAGTAGTAAACCGGGCACACAAACACCTGTACAGAAGGAAGGTTGTGTACAAAAGTGGGCAGTGTAGCGCAGTGGTTTGGAAGATGAACTTGAAGCCGGATGGCCAGCATTGGGATCCCCATCTGCCATTAACCTGCTGGGTCACCTCGGGCAAATCACTCAACCTCTCTAGGCCTTGGTGTGGGCATCTAGGAGCCACAGAAGCTCCGACGTCATAGCGTTGCTCTGAGGATTAAATGAGTTGATACGTAACTAGGGCTCAATAAACAATGCTGCAATTAGGATTCAGATTCTTAGATCTTCTATTAACACATGAAAATGTGTGCATCTCTAAATTGCTTTAAACTTCATAGCCCTCAGAATGGAAAGACAAGATGGAACGGTAATGAATGAATGAATGAATGAATGACCATGGAAGTTAAAGGCAGATAGATTGGGTTTGAATCTGGGACCACACTTGACTGGTTATGTCCATGAACAGGAGAAGCTGTTATTGTCTCTACAGTTCTGAACATTTCTAAGCTTTCATGTTTCACCAGTAAAATGGAGATTATAACCTCTTTTCTCAAAGGTGTACTGTGGGATGGAACACATTTAAGACACTAAGCAAACATCAGTTAGCTTTCCTCCTTCCACTGAAGGCCACAGGAAATCCAACTTCTTCTCTGGGTCACTCAAGCCCTCGTGACACATTTGGTGAAGATAAACGCAACAAAATCACAGTACTCCTCCCACCAAATGACCCCAACAGAGTGACTTATCAAAAGAGATTTTCCTCTGTTTTCTATTATTTGAGCAATCACCTGCCCAACAAGACCATGCCCACCTCCTGGAATCTGGTAGAAGGAAAAGGGAATTCACATTTTCAGCAGCATCTATTAAGCTGGGGAGTTTGGGTCTAAACTTATTTCTCTCTGGGCAGAAAGCACTGGCCTAGAAGTGGCCTGGCTTGGCTGCGCAGTCAGGATCCCACAGCTGCTATAGCCCTACATTGGAAATGACACTAAAACAGCAAACAGGGCCTTGCAGGAGACAAGCATTCCATCTGCTCCCCATGTCTCCCAGCCCTCTTCGCACAACTGGGCCCAGGCTTTGACGATTCTGGACAGCGGGCTCCAGGCAGAGGTTACACATGTGTCTTCTGAGCACAGGACTGCTGTGCAACCCTACAGCTGTCCCTTCCCCTGTCACCGAGAGAAATCCAGGTTCTCCCAATGGTGTGGCTGTAAGACGGGGGGGCCTCTGGCAGCCCAGATTCCTGAGTGACCACATGGAGCAGAACACTCCACCCTTGTCCCTGGACAGCCCACGGAGGACACATAATACAAACAGGAAACGAACTGCTGTCCTGTTAAACCACTGATACTGGGGGGTGTTTGTTACTGCAGCAGAACCAAGCCTGTCCTAACACAATCCTTCAGCTTCACAACTCTATCTCCCTGACTTTCCAACAATGGACATGAAGGTGAGCGGAAGGGCACAGAGGCCCAGAAGTTTACATAAGACTGCCTTACAATACCCCTGGGAAGGTATCATGTTCCCCTTTCACCGCAAAAGAAACTGAACTCGGACAAGTTCAATTAAATCATGTGTTCAAGGTCATACAACTAACAAGTGCTGAAACCACAACTTGAACCCAGCTCTATCCATCCCAAGGTTTTGTGTTCTGGGTACTACATGGGCCCAGAAAGCACTTTCAATGCATTTCACATTCTGCGAGGGCCCCAGAACAATACAGCTTTCTCAATGGGCTCCACTGATAACGGTAGCCACAGGTTAGATGCATTTTACGTGCCAGACACTGTCCTAGGTCCTTTATCAACAATACTTTAATCGTCACGTCTCCTTAGGGCAGCATTCCCATTTTATAGGTCAGGAAACTGAGGCTTGAAGAGACCATGGGCAGAGCTCTCAGGATGTGATGGGAATATAAGACGCTGACAGGGATGGCCAAGGGACACAGACCCCTTTAAGGAAGGTGAGTAAAATGCTCCACACAAATGGTTACAGAACAGGGGACTCGCAGGCCCTATTGGAGGTCCCTGGCCTTCAGGAGCCACAAAGAAGCCTCTGCCCAAGATACCACAGAGCCAAGGGGTCTAATCAGATTCCCGGGGATGCTCCTCCCTGGGTTGGGGAGGGGAGGGGGGCAAGACAATCTCTGCTGGGCCCTCTGAGCTGTTCTGGAGGCTCTAGCCTCTTGTCCAACTGGCCGCCAGGAACAAGCGACTGAAAAGAACCACATAATGTCCCTAAGTGCTCACTCTACACCAGGTGAGTCAAAGACCTTCTTTAGCTCATGGAATCCTGCTTTTCCTTGGGGAAACACTGCTCTTCCAATCTTAGCTCAAGCTGTGTGGAGGTGGGGCTGACCACACCCCCTCCCAATGCCCGGTGGGCATGTGCCCTGGCCCTACCAATCAGCACGTGTCATCCCTTTGGCCACAGTGACTGGTCCGGGGATGGCAGGAGACTCAAGCCAGTCCAATGGAACTTAGTTCCAAGATCCTGTTGGAGGAAATGGCCAAGAAATCCTGTCTTATCACCAGAATTGCTAGGCTCAGAGGATGTAAGCCTGGAGCTGCTGGAAACCATCACAAGAGAGAGCCTGCCTGAGAAAAGACCACAAAGAAGAGAGCAGAGACAAGCGATAGAAGAGAACACCTACGTTGTACCATTTGACCCCTGGATGCTGCCTGGCCTGAGGTTACACAAACCCTGGGTTAGACATCCAGGGTTTACATGAACCAACAGGCTTCATTGTCTGTTAAAACCCAGTTTGAGTGGGGTTTTCAGTCATGTGGCTTAGAGTCCTGACTGACGGGGCCACCAGGTAACTGTCTGGTCTCTGCTTGAACACCTCCAGTCACAAGAAACTCACCACCATTCCTCTTTACACAGCAACACTGGCTCGTTCCTCCTTTCTGTGAGCTGGAAGTGGTCTGTGCGGACTTGGAGGGCTGGCCCCTGAGGACCACTGGAGTTGGAACAAGCTCAACCCCTCCTTCTCTAGGACATGCCCTCTTTCAGGGGACTCAGCTACAGGACAGCATTACGAACGGTCCACTGGGAAACGCTGTATCATCTTGGGTTACACATTCTGAAATCTCTTTCTTTCATCCTCTTTTATTGAGCAAATATTCCATGTGGGCCTGTGTGTAAGGTGAGAGGGAGTGGGCTGCGGAGAAGAATTCGTCACAGTACCATCTCCCAGGCTTCTGCCACCCAGGCAATCAAGAGGTTTATAAGACGATGTCTTTTGGCTATGGTAGGATGGTATGTGGATTGTGGGTTCAGGCAGACCTGATGGTGTGAATGCTACTGTGTGACCTCGTACAAATTACATCACCTCTCTGAGCCTCTGTTTTCTCATCTGTAAAATGGAATGTCAACCATACGGATTTCCGGAGCTGTTAAGAGACTGACATACCTGTGATATACTGCACAGCACCTGATACACAGTGAAAGCGCCGTTAAAAGAAGACGAGTCATTGTGATCAGGACATGTCACAGTAGGAAGGCAGCCCCTGCGGGCCCAGTGCCCAAGGGGCGCCCCTATTTATCAGCAAGGTTCTGCACAGAGCACACCTCCTTTCTCCCTCTAACCCTGGTTCTTACCATCACCCCCACACTAGTTAAAGTAGACTTGCCCTTCAGCTCTTCCCTTTACAAAGAAAATAGAGGCTTTGCCTTCAGCAAGTTGAAAAGGTGACGTCTGGCCTAAACACTTGATCGAAGCCCCACCTTCATATGACTCAGCCCCTGAAAACACTGATGAGACAGTTAGGTGGAAATCGAGTTATGCCGAGAAGGAAAATTCATCATACACCCACTGCACAATGCACTAAATATTCTCCTATTGCAGACGCCTCATCGGCTCCCCGGGAAGCAGCTGCAGAGAGAACACGACTTTGATTCCAGGATGTCGCACACTGGAGTTGAAGCAGCCGAGGGAGGGCAGGGAAGTGTTATCAACGGTTACTCAACGCCACACACTTTCACGTTGCACCCATTCCGTGGCAAAATCTGCTTGCTTCCTTAGTGCTTTTATATTCCTAGGACCTGAGATGGATTGTTTCAGAGCTGGGAAGATGCTGAAAGTGGCAGCTGTTCGCCATGGACTGCCAGATCCCAGGGTTTCCCCAGCAGGCAGTTGTTCTCGTCTTGCCAAGCAGTCCGCCCTCACCGGCACAGGCAGACAATCCTTCACGTCTTCATTAAGCACGGGGACAAATGGGTTAGGAGATGTTTGCAAGCCTTCTTTTTCAAAGTGAGATTTTTAAGAACCTCTTTCGATGACCTTAGCCAATCCCGTGCTTTTACATACCATCCGTCCACTGATGACGGCTAATTTCTACCTCCCGCTGGGAGCCCCAGACTCACACATCCTGCTGCTTACTCTACAGCTCCACTTGGATGTTAACAAGCGTCCCGGACGTCAGAGCAAATGGTCTGCAAACCAAACTCTTGATTCTCCTCCCAAACCTGCTCCCCTTGTAGCCTTCCTCATCTCACTGAAGGATAATTCCCCACCATCCGTTCGCTCCACCCAGTCACTTTGGAGTCAGTGGGACTCTCCGTTCTCGCCGTGCAATCCACAGCAAATTTCGATGGCTTCCCTTTCAAAGCAAACCCAGAACCCAGCCATCTCCCCACACTTCCTGTCTGTGCACTGGTCCAAGCCATCAGGCCGCCTCACCTGGACTCCTGCAAGAGCACCCAGGAGTCTCGCTGAACCTGCCCTGCCCACTGTCCATCTGCTTTCAACAGAGTGGCCAGCACACTGACTTGGTCACTCTGCTCAAAACCCGCCGGGGCTCCCTGTATCGCCGAGTCAAAGCCAAGTCCATACCACCAGACCAGGCCCTGACATCTCTGATCTCTGTCCTACCAACCCGCCATCTTCTCCGTCGTACCGGCCCCCTTTCTGTTCTGTAAGCACAAGACCCTTGCACTTGCTGTCCCCTTTGCACAGGACTTCCGTCGCTCAGATGAACCACCTGGCACATTCCATCCCCCCCACCCGTGGGCCTTCATCCTGAGATTACTTTGTCAGCACGGCCTTCCCAGCCCACCCCACGTAAACGAGCTCTCCCCACTCCCACCACTGCCGACCCTGTTCTGATTCTGACACGGCCCTTACTATCATCTGAGGACGCTCTCCTCACGAGAGGTAAGCAACAGGAGGGCAGTGGTTTCCATCTGCTGTTCCCACTGCTGCACCCCCAGTGCCAGGAACAGTGCCCGACACGCAGTAAACACTCCATAAATATGTGTGGCTGTGGGGAGAGAGGAACAGAAGTGTCCTGTAAGCATTTTTAAAATGTTAAAAAAAGAAGAAATGTCCCAGGACATCGGGACTCCAGGACTTGTTTCAACAGAGAATGACCTTCATTCCTACTCCACTTGAGATGTAAGCTTGGTGCTATGGACTTAATGTCTGCACCCCCTGCCCCCAAAAAAATCGTTTGGTGAAATCTAACCCCCGCCAATATGGTGTCAGGAGGCGGAGGCCCTGGGAGACGGTTAGGTCATGAAGATGGAGCTCCCGCCAGTGGGATCACTGTCTGTCTTCGTCTGCTCGTACCACTGTAACAAAACACAACAGACTGGGGGGCTCGTACACAACAGAAATCTGTTGTCCAGGGCCACGGAGGCAGCACAGTGGGGTTCTGGTGGGGGCCCCCAGTTGGGTTGTGGGCTGCTGACTCCTTGCTGTGTCCTCACGTGGTGGAAGGGGCAAGGGAGCTCTCTCGGGCTTCTATATTGGGGCATTAATCTCATTTCTGAGGGCTCTGCCCTCGTGACCTAACCACCTCCCATAGGCCCCACCTCCAAACGCCATGACTTTGCATTAGGTTTTCAATGTATGAATTTGGACGCGGGGGTCACAAACATTCAGACCATGGCAGTGCCCTTGTAAGAAGAGACGAGAAAGCTTGATCAATTTCTCTCTGTGCCATGTGAGTCTACAAGGAGAAGGTGGCCATCTGCAAAGCCAGAAGCAGGCCCTTACCAAAAAATGGATCTGTTGGCACCCTGACCTTGAACTTACCAGCCGCCAGACCTGTAAGAAATATGCGTCTGTTGTTTATAAGCCACCCGGCGTTTTGTTACAGCAGCCCAAACGGACTAGGACACCTTTCTCAAGGGCTCTCTGCTCAGGGAAAGATGTAGAAGGTGACAGAAGAGGGTCTGGAAGGGAGTGGGGACCAGCAGCCCCAGGTGGGGTCACCGGCTGGATCTCCTGGGCTCTGCTCAGAAACTGTCAGCTTGGCTCAGATCATCGAATCACCAGTGGGAATGCAGGTGACGATGTGGCACTGCGACATAAACGAGGCTTTTGGGAGGAAGACAAATCTAGTTTTTTATCCCAGCTCCATCATCTACTTAGCTGGGTGGCCTTGAGGAGGTGACATCATGTACGCTCAGTGTCATATACTCAGTGTCCTTGACTATAAAGGCAGCTGCTGCTACCTGCTGCCTAGGATGGTTAAAAAGATAAAATCGAGAAAAAAATTCTGCGAATTTTTTGCGAATTTTTTGCGAAGAGGATATGAGTTGAAGGAGTTAGAGCCACCACGACACGGAGCAGCCAGCACCGCGAGCCAACCTGCCCCGGCCGAGCGCAGCAGCATGGTGACAGACAGGACAGTGCGAACAGAGGCTCGTGTCACCTGCTGTAAGCTTGCTTTTTTAGTTTGTTTTTTGTTTTTTTAAATTCCTGCCAAGAACTGCTCTGCAGTCAAATTTATTTATGGCTCCCATGCCGTGGCAGGATGCTGCCAGTCTATTTGGAATCCCGTGACTCTACCTGTGTTAGTGAGTTCCATACCCAAACTTTCTAAAAACTGAAACCTTGTTAGCTACTCTGGGAATAGTCCATGCCTCTGGGTCTCTGGCAAGGTCTGATTTAATTTGATTTAAATGGAAATACTATATTTTTCTACCTCCCTCAACACCAGCTGGTTCTTCTTCGAATATGATAATTCTTCAACGCAGACATAACGTGTCCTGGCCATTGTTCACACACAGATCCAGAAAGACTGTCTTTATGGATGTGCCTCGACCCAGGGGAGCACGTGGGGGTGGAGAGTCAGATGGCAAGTTCAAAGCCTGATCCCGCCAATTACAAGCCGTGATCAGATGTCAGGTTCGAAGCTTGATCCCACCAGTTATGAGCCGTGACTGCGACCACGACCGTGTATGGACCATCGTGAGCCCTGACATCTTCATGAGTAAAACACCGATAAGCGCAGTACCTATCTTATGGGGTGACTGTAAGAAATAACTGGAACCATCTGGGTCAGGCACGTAGCATGCTGTCGAGCACACAGTAAGAACGCAAACAGCATAATCTGCTGCCATCATTACTCCTGAACATCACTGCTTAGAGCCTTTTCCGATTGATGAAATGAATTCCCAGCTCTAGCTTGGGTTGGCAAACTATGACCTATGGGCCAAATCCAGCCCTGTCACCTGTTTTTATACGTAAAGTTTTATTGGCATGCCCACGCACGTCTATGTTGTCTGACTGCATCCGCACAGTTCAGTAGATGCGACAGAGACCAGATGTCTGTAAAGCTGAACTTACCACCTGGCCCTTTTCAGAAAGTTTGCCAATCTTGCTGTGGATTCTTAACCCCGTGCCAGGCCCACCCACTTCCCCGCTTCCAGGACAAGCCCCAACCCTGACTGCCCCTCACACCCAGACAGAAGAAAAGAAAAAGACAAGACTTGTATTTAGATACAATCCTGCTGATAAAGGGAAGAACAAACCTAATCTCTGCAGCTCCTTTTGTTCTCCGAAATTGCCAAGATGTCAGCCTCATACAAGATAATAAATCAGAAGAACGAGCAAAGCACTTCCCAAATATTTCATTAATGCATTTTATCTGCTTCACCACCTGGGAACAATGGGCCACAGGTTGGAAGGAAGATCAACTCTAAGCCTTACTGTTGAATTCTTGGTTTTATAAAGTGCCTGTCACAACTTTAGTGTTACTGAAATGTAGGTGTTTTTCCTGTTATTATTAATTAGATTTTCCCTAACAATCAGTATCACAATTAACCTTCAAAGAAGAGCTGCCAGAATGCATTCAACTAATTTTTACAAAACAAACCTTTTCCAAATCACCTCGC
This sequence comes from Rhinolophus ferrumequinum, assembly GCF_004115265.2. Taxonomy (NCBI): domain Eukaryota; kingdom Metazoa; phylum Chordata; class Mammalia; order Chiroptera; family Rhinolophidae; genus Rhinolophus; species Rhinolophus ferrumequinum. The sequence continues at coordinate 11,523,126 of NW_022680357.1, read as the reverse complement.
GTTGGCTTTCCAATCCTTCTTCCTGGGCACAGGTTCATTGTCAAATTAAATCTGCTACGATACCATGCAAATAACTGCCTTGTGACATTCTAACAATGCTGCCCTCAGTTTTACAAATGCCTTCAGAGGAGGCCAACTGGAAAGGCTACCGTCAAAACGCAGACATTTTGGAGTTTTGCTCTCTCTTTCCATTAGGGAGGGGCCAGCAGAATTGCAGAAGTGGGATAAGTTGCTAGTGAAGGGCAAAATTTCGCAAAGGAAAGCCAGTTGAACATTCGGAACCGTTACACATTTCCTGCACCTTTCACAGGGCAGTTGTTTTGCAGACTTGCTACGATGCAACTGCCATTATGGAAGATTACACAGAAGGCCAGAGGGAGGAAAGAAAGCCTTCTGGGGGTGAATTCACTCAGAGCTGGTGTCCTGCTTGAAACTCTCCTGCCATTGTTTCTACTGTTCTAATTTCCCTCAGTATCTTTCATTACCTGATGGAGTTATTGCGGTTTTAGAAACAGATGTCTAGGCAGCTTGGGACTTTTCAGTAATTTCCCAGAGAGATGGATTCTTAGGTCAAGACGACCGTTTGTCAGCTCTGAGCTGTGCTCATGCATTGGTTACCACCAAAGGGGCTATGAAATGAGCCAAGAGCCAAGACTTGAGTTTCAAGGTGAACCACATGGGGGCAAAAAAAAAAGGGGGTGGATTCAATTAACAGAAGGGCTCAGGACTGAGACTGCGAGTAGGCGTTGCTCACCCAATACAACGAAAGAAAGACAACATTAGCCAGATGCCCACATTTAAGGGCCAAAGGGCACTCCCGCAGCCCAGGAACTTGCTGGAGCTGAGTGACAGCCAAACCGTGGACACACCTGCCTTCTTCCGGTCCTCCCATGGCCCACCATCCCTCACGAATGCCACCAGCCTGGACCTCATTGGCATCTGCGTTGTGGAGGCCTGCCTCTGCAGCATCCGGGGACCAGTGATGGGCCATCCTGTTTTCTGAAGCTCTGAGGATATCGTCCTCCACATAAAGCAATGGGACCCCCAAGGGGCCATGGGATGTGGACAAAGAGGTCAGACTCGTGACAAAGTTTACACTCACATGGAGAAAATACATACTATGACGGCTCGATTTGGGTCTCTACAGACGAGTGTGCTCTCAGGCCTCCTGGAGGAACTGAGGAAAGTATGCTAGATTCTTCTGTGGAGTCAGTTTGATTTAACAAAAGAAAAAGCAATTAAAATAAACCTCCATTTAGTATTTTTAAGCTAAAAGTATCTCTTACAAAGTATGGGACAGCTAAAATAAACTCCTACCAATAATAATAAAAACTTGCATTTATCAACTGCATATTACATGTGGAGAGATTTGAAAATACGATTCCACTGAATCCCAACCACTGAATCCCAACCACGTGAGGCAGGTCCACGTTCCAGGTAAAAAAACTAGAGCACAGGCAGGAAGTGATGGAGACAGTATTTGAACTCACGTCCACCTCGCTTCAGAGCCTAACTCTTAACCACCCCACCAGTGTTCTCCGAGCGCGGAACTCAGAACCCAGGATCATTTTCTGTGGCCAAGGAAAGAACGCTGAATCCCAAAGACAAGTTCTTCTCTTCTTAGTACATTTTCGGTCTCCCTGCAGGTTTGAGGAAATAACCTTGGGTTGCTCTTCATCGGCTTCTGCCCTCTATCTTTTGCTTATCTTTTTCACCTTTGGGCAGGCATTGGTTTTCTGGCTAGAAACCATTCATCGTGGTAACTTTTGCAGTTACTTTCTACTGATGGCAAATGACTCTGATTTCTTTATAAATAAATTTACTTTTAGGTAAAGATTGGGAGCCAATTTAAAAATAAAATATTAAATCAGTTTTGTGTGGGCAGATATGGCAAAAATCATGACTCAAGACAAGGTAACAGCAGTAAAACACCATGGCGTGGGAACGACTCAAGCCGGGTGATTGCATTACAACAGGGTTGTTCGAGCAGGGCGCTCAAAACAATCCCCGGGGACACCAAAGGAATATCAGAACTCCAGTTTAGGCTTAGTTTTACTCCTCATCTTAAGTTGCTGGGTTTTGCTTGTGTGTCATAAATAATCGAACTATGTGTACTGCTAACAAGCATGCGCACTGCAGAGTCTTTCCAGCAGTTGGGACATGCGACCAAAGAAGCTTGTCCACCCCTGGACTAGCCTCCTCACACTTTCCCACAGAGAGGAATCCCAAGAGATCTGTAGTGATCACCTGGTGGCCTCCCCGGCGTCCATTCATTCCCTGCCCTTCCTTACGATGGTTCCCGCTTTTCACTGGACAACCCAATGGATTCCGTGAAAGAGACTCCTCACCCAGCTCCAGGGAGCAACAAACGACGGGGTTAAGCCAATCCACCGTCATGACTGGCCTGCAGGCTCTATCTCAGGTCCTCTGTCGGGAGTGCTGGGACAAACCCTTGTCCCCCTGTCTGTCCCACTGGAAGGTAAGCTGTACCCGTCTGCTTTCGTCACCAATCCAATCAATAAAACGTCATTGAATAAAAGAATGGTTCCACCATCGTGAGTCAGACTAGAGCCACTGGCTTCCTCACTGCTGCACCGGGGCCATATGTCCTGTGTTGGGGCTGGTGACTGGAGGGAAGAGAGACGCCACCCTGGCCCGGAGCTGGCAGGAAGGGGCATTTCAACACCATCCTGAGTCTTCCAGTGGGAAGATCACAGAAACCTGCCACCAAGAACCAACTGTGGTCGAGCCCAAGCAGTCCTTGCCGTCCAGGAAATTTCCAAGAGAAACAGTGTTTGTTCTCATGCTTCTGGATTTAATGTGTCATAGTCCACAAAGCAAGACATGACGCTTACCTCGCTGGGCTGTTGTGGGGACCTGAGCTAACACATGCAAAGCACAGAGCAGACACTTCATCTGGTTGCTGCTGGTATTGTTTCTTCTCCTCCCAGGGTATCAGTTTCCTCGTCTTTGAAATGGGTATTGCAATCAGTACCTCACTTGGTTCCTGGGATGAGTCAATGCAGCATCAGAGATAAACTGTCATTCATACTCTCAGGACAATGGCACTCAACACATGGCAGCTGGAAATGCTGTGGGTACTTTCATGAGAATCCCTGTGAGGTGGTGGGATGGGAGCCCCAAATTTTTAACCCCCCCCCGCCGACTACTGCCCTGGGAGAAACTGCACATCCTTAGAAATCAGCTTCTAGCTGCCGGGCCCCACCCTTTTCTCTCGCTCACAAGTAACACGAATGAAGTGGCACCGTTCTGCCTTCCTGACTAGCTTCTCTGCACCAGAAGCAGCAGTTTGTACCCAAGGCACATGTGCATCTCCCACCTGGGACTGAAAGCCAGCACTCGTCCCGCTGCTTCCCATCCAGCTCGAGCAGACGGATGAGGCACCTAGATGGGGCAAAACTTGGTGCCCACGGGGCCTCCTGTCGCTCAGAGAGAACCAAGAGTAACACTCCACCGGGCCTCAGCCTGATCCAAGGCTGCTATTTGTGGTCCAGCCAGGGCCCCCTGGCTGCTAATTCCAGCAAGAACAAGACGGTTCCCAAGTGTGTGCATGCTCTGGGCAAGACATGACTTTCAATCGCAGCTCTGCCACGCAGGACTGGCTTCCTGCCACACTTAGAGTGCACTCTCGGGAAAGTGACCATGCTCTCAGCCTCAGTGGCTCATCTGTAAAATGGGCCAGCAGTGCCTCGATCACAGCACTGCTGAGAGCCCAGAGTGCCAACAGCCAGCACGGAGCCAAACACAAGGCCGAACCTCATCCGTAGGACGACGGTACTGTGACTTCTACTGCTGACCCTGGCGTGTTACCACCTACACCGAGCGTGCCCCCCACCAATCCAGCAGCTGGAAACACAGGGTGCTGATAAACAGTAGCAGGTCCTGGGCCAAACGCTTCATGTGCATTATCTCATTTCAACTTCCCAACACAGGGAAGGGGATGACTCTCATAACCATCTTGCAGATGAAGCAACTGAGGCCTAGGGTTACGGAATACGTTCCGTGACGCCCAGTTAGTTAACAATGCTGTTTGATTCATTTCACATTCACTCTACATTATTAAGTGTCCACTGTATGCATACAATGGTGCAGAAACACACTTAGTCTGCCTTCACAGACGACGTCAGGTAGTAAACAACTCAGTGTACACTGAGTGGCTCACGAGCTGAGGAGGTGACAGTGTCACATAGCAGGACATGGACATTTAAACCCTACGACACGTTCTCTGTGGCTTTACAAGCAGTGAGTTCCCATCTTTAGGAGACAGGAGACCCACTGTTACTTTGAGTCTCCAGACGGCACCTAGGAAAGGCCACCAGTTCTCGAGTGGTCCTCGGGACTGGGGTCCCGCAGCCCACGCTCCGCAGCATCTCAGGATGAGTCACTAAGCCTCCCCATAAGAAAGGACAGGAAAAGAAAGGATGGGTTATTTCTGAGGCTGCAAGAAAGAGCCAAGACAGGGCCCAGGAGAAGGGATAAGGGGTTGGGACCTTGAGGTGGGGGTGTGAGGGGTGCCTCATGTACTGGGGGCCTGTATTCATGTCCTTGTGACCAAGCATGGCCCGGAGGGACTGGCCGTCCCCATGAGAGTCCCCTGCCTGCAGACGGCCAGGCACGGAGACTGGGAGCAGCTGCCGCCACGCCCCGCGGGGCAGAAGACTTCCCTGGGAAGCTCAGGTTCCTGCAGAATGCCAAGGTGGAAAGAGAAACTTCTGGGAGAAAAGCAAAAACAAAAAAGTGACTGTGATTAGATTTCCTCCAAACAGAGCAGGCAGGAAGCAAGCTGGGCAAGAAGAGTACAAGTCATATTTCCTTTAATAAAGAAAATAATAAAATGTGATTCTTTAAGCCCCTGGGGACCTGGGGATTCTGCCCGAGCCACTGCTCCGCGCTCTATTGCCAACCCGACCGCCAGAAGGAGCCTTTTAAAAGCTGCCTCTGTTCAGAATCCTCCAGTCACTTCCCACGAAAGGGCTCACTTTCCACCGTCTTCCCAGCTCACCATGCACCGGCCCTGCCCTCATCATTCTATCCAGATCACGGCTGTACGAAAGAGCCAAGAGGGGAAAGCAGGCAGAGAAAGCAGGAGAAGGAAAGACGCATCTGCTCTAACTGACCCCAAAAGGGGCAGGACCTTGGGATGGGCAGGGGACGTGGCAGTGAGGACCGTGAGGTGTGGAGGGAGTGACCCAAGGTGGCAGGGATGGCCCCTGAGGTGACAGAGAGCCTGATTCCGGTAAAAAGGGCGTTTGCCTATGACACTCGTCTAAACACAAGTCAGCCCCATCCCTGGGGAACCCACCCCAAATTCTCTGCCCTTGAGGCTGCTGCCTGTCTGTCCGACCTAGCAAGCTGGCTCCTGCCTCTGGCATCCTGCCTTCGCTGGCTCTCTGCAGGGGACACTCCACTCCTAGACCTTTGTACTTCAGCATCACCCCTCCAAGGGTGCATCCCGACCATTGCCCCACCCCTGGCCCGGTCCCAGCAGTCCCCTGACCATTTCACGCTGCGTTTTCTTCAGACCACTTGGCCCTTACACAGAGACTGGTTTGGCGATTTGCGCGTTCATTGACTGTCTCCTCCACTGGGACGCCATCTCCGCTGCAGCAGAGAACTTGTGTCTGGCTTATTCCCTTAGATCTCCAGCACTTAGCCCAGAACATCTGCTCAAAAGCTTCCTATTGATTTCTTTCGTGTGGTTTAGAGCAGGGCCAGCCAACTACAGGCCATGGGCCAGATCCAGCCCCACCTGTTTCTGTAAATAAAGTTATATTAGAACAGTGTTGGTCTCCTAGAGCTGCCATAACAAAACACTACAAACGAGGGGGCTTAAAGAACAGAAGCCAATTGCTCCCAGTCCTGGAGGCTGGAAGCCCAAGACCCAGGTGTCGGCAGGGTTGCTTTCTCCTGAGGCCCCTGTCCTTAGCTTGCAGGTGGCCACCTTCTCGCTATGTCCTCGTGTGGCCTTTCCTCTGTCAGCGCACAGCCCTCGTGCCCCTTTGTGTCCAAATTTCCTCTTCTTATAAGGACACCAGTCCTGTCCCTGTGGATTAGGGCCACTCTGATGACCTCATTTAGCCTTAAAGACCTCCTTAAACATCCAATATCCACATACAGTCACATGGGGGTTAGGGCTTCCACATGGCAACCTGGGGAGGGCACCATTCAGCCCTTACAGAACACAGCCCCCCTCGTTTGCCTACACATTGTCTTTGGCAGCGTTGGGATTACAGGGGCAGAGTTGAGTAGTTGCAATGCAGACCATCAAATCAGTAAAGCCTGGAAAACTCACCATCTGCCCTTTGTAGAAGTTTGCTGGCTCCGGTTCTACAGCAAGGCTCCCGCTGGGTAAGGTGGCACAACAGTCCTCAATCCCCCCGTGACTCAGTCACGAGACCCCACAGGAGCCCAGTCCTAAGCAGCCAGATACTGCCATCTCGCTTCACAATCCCCAGTGGTTTCGTCACTCCCCCGTCAGCCAGAACGGCCTCGGAAGATTCCAGAGCAGGAAACCAGAGATTAAAAGCACAAGGCCATGAAGTTGTAATTAAGAGATGCCCAGGAAATGAGGGAACAGAATCACCTGTCACAGGCCAGCCCCACGGCAACGTGGCAGGTAGAACACATGGTTTGCTGACACCCTCCATTGGCATTCAGACACCACGCAAGGATTGCTCAGAAGACAGGGGACTTTGGTGTCCCAGGCCTTCTTGTAGAGACAAAGTGGTGCCGTTTGTGTCACTTTTTTATCCACCAGGATCTATCGAGGGCCAAAGACATGACTGGCTTCTATTCCTCTGGCTTTTTCTTTCGGCTCAGCCACAACTATAAGTACAGTCAAAGAGCCTCAGTTTCCAAAGCTTACAGGAAAGAAGATGCTGAGACCCCAAGTTGGTTTCTTTAAACAAAGACACAAGTGGTGCCAGGCACGGCTGTAACCCCTTCACTTCCATTAACTCATTTAATCAGTGCCCTCATTAAACATGCCCACCTATGCCGCTCACCTGGTCTAGGTGCCAGGGACACAGCGGTGACAGCCAAAGTCTCTGTTCCACGGAGCCCACATTGCAACTAGAGACAGACAAGAAACAAGGAAACGGTAATTCAGGCTGTGTGGTTCTGAAGGAAGTAAGGTGGAGAGTTTGACCATTCTCTCTGAGCTTGGGGAGCACCCTCTCGAGGAAGTGAGAGCTCAGAGCTGAAGGCTGAGGAGCCACAGGCCTCGGGAAGAACATTCCAGGCAAAAAGGACGCACACGAACTTCAGGCCAAGGTCAGGGACGATCAAGGGCACCCAGCGACACCTCCGTTGGAGCCGTCAACTCCACTGCCCTTTCTAAAGGGAACTCTTCCAGTTTCTCCAAACCACCAACACTGCCAGCCAAATAATAACGGGCACAAGCGACTGAAAGGTGCATGTCTGTCCCCACACCTCACTGTCCCGAGGACAGTGGCACCCTCCTCCAGGAGGCCTTGTGAGTGTTCATTCAGCCATTCAACACGTGTCTGTGAAGAACCTCCTACATGCCGGGAACTGGGCTGGGCTCCGGGATCACACACGAGCAAAGCCGTCTCCACTCTCACAGAGCAGACAGGCGAGTTGATGAAGACAGATGGCACCCAAAGAAACGTGTGTGCCGGCGCTGCGAAGCAAAGGGATGTGGGGGAGGGCGCAAGAGCACGGTGGGAAGTGGCAGGATGCGTGGGACCTGAGGGTCAGGGAGGAGTGCTTCCCGAGGGGCATCGTTACATTATCGACTAGAAGTGTGGGGGGGGGGGGCAGAGCTGTGCATCGCCCCCATCTGAGCACCTGGGGTCAGAGTGAGACCCTCTCTGCTCAGCAGCTCACAGTGAGCGCCTCGTCCAGACCAGAGGTCTTGTGAGCGGCACACAACTCCAGTAGGCCCTGAACTCTCAGGGGGCCCATCCCTTCACCCCCACTCTCTGGGCACACTGGCATCACCACGGGGCTTCAGAAACCAAAATCGTTCCCACACACGGCCTGAGGCGAATCCGGGACTAGCCCAGACACTTTGGGAAAATGCTCAGAAGCCTGATCCATCTGAGACAGAGCAGAGGCTGCACGTGTCAGCGGCCACCCTGAACAGTGACCGGGGAGAATGCCAGCTGGTGGGGACAGGGGAGCAGGAGGCTCCTGCCTGCCAGGTATAGCACCACCGTGAGGCGCATGTCTGCTGCTGGGTGTAAGACAGTCAGAGCAGGTGGCCGCGGGGCCACGGGGCCAAAGGGTCCAGGGCACTGGAGAAAACAAGGACTTGTCCACAGGAGCTGGTGGCAGCACTTTGCTGACAGGTGGGGGGGTCTGTCACCATCGTAAGGACAGCACGGCCATGTCCGTGCTAAATCGGGCAGCCCAGGACTGCGCGCCGAGCAGACAGGCCTCCAGGCTCCCCAAAGCAGCTCGGGGCTTAATGCAGGTGGGACCCCTCAGAAACCCACCGCTGACGGCTGCTCACCTCTTCTGGGCTTAGATGTGCATCCAGCAACTGTTTCCCCCGACTAAGCTACCGACTGTGAGGAAAAGGGCCCCAGGGCAGAACACGGGAAGCTAGGACTGCATGCAGCACTCAGGAAACGCGTGTGTGGGGATGAGGCCACAGGTCTGACATTCATGGCATCGCCTCCTAATCGGCAGGAACTGCATCCTCGCCACACATCAGAGCAAACGCGTCTCTCCGTATCCTTGACAGTGTGACCCGCATTAACCCCCAGCGTCTGCCTGCCGGGACAACACGCACGTGGCACCACGACTCCATTTGCTGGAGGAGGACATTTAGACCTGGGGTGGGTAAGAGCGCCCAGACTTTGAACCCGTATCTTCCTGTCCCCAAAGCCATGATGGTGTACAGAGCTCTCTTCTGAAATCCATTCTTCGAAAGGCCTGTTCGCCAACAATTTAAGGACAAGAAAACTGAGGTGCAGGGAATGGGGGGCCGATTCAGGTTGGCCACCCACCGTCCAAAGGGCCAGAGCTGAGAAGTCAGCCTGACTTGCGTCCCTCCAGACACTGCTCTCTCCAGGACACCACTCTGCTGGCCTCATGCCCTTCCCTTCCCAGGGGGGCAGGCGGCCCCCACATTCATGTCCCCACAGTCCCCAATACACAGCCTCAGGACAAAGCTTTGAGGAGCAATGACTCAACCTCCCCCCAAAACCAGGAGAAACACTCTGCCTCAACTGGACGCGGGCGCTCCCAGCCAGTTCCACAGGACAGCTCGGCTGACGAGTCTGTACTTTGCTGTCAGATCTTGAATAACTTCTGTGAACAATCTCCAAAGTGGGGAACTGAAATCGACGAATTCTGCCATTTTCCCTGAAAGCCAGGCCGCTGGGCGGGTGCCCTGCCACTGGCCGTGGGCTAACTCGGAGAAATCACCATTAAACGCGAATGGCGCCTTCGATTCCGGCCGGAGAGAAGGAGGGTGGAAAGGTGGGGAAGCACAGCATCACGGACAGTCCCAGGCTCAGCCTTGGCCAGAACAGGACAGAGGTTTCTGTAATGCTCTATTTCTCCAACCAAAGATTCTGCTATTTCAACCAAGGGCCAAATGTGCTGTAAATGTGGACGGCTTGTCGGCACTCGCCCTGCCACATATAAAAACACAGGGGATTTGGCCAAATTCTAGGTAGAAACACTGTCTTTTCCTCCTCAAAGCCCAGAGAGCGTAATTAGGAAACTGTACCTGTGCCGTATCAGAGGTTTTCTGAACCTGACGGGCCCCAATGCCAAGAACAATCTGCTCTTTAGAGGGGGGCTGGGCTGACGAGGGGCCAAGTGCCCAAAACCTCAGCCATCAGGATAAATAATGCTTTCGTGCAGTACTCTGAAAAATCCAAGTTAATGCAACAATATCTATATTCAACAAAACAGAAAAATGTAACAATACAGACAGGCTCAGTACAACCTCAGGCTCTGATGTGGCTGGGTTCCACGCCGCCGCCCTTTCTAAAGATGGTAACACGCGCCCAGGAAAGTGAGGGGACTTGCCACTGTCACATGTCACAGGTCAGTAAAATGTCAGGACGTGTAGCCCTCTGCACAGTGCTCTCAGCACCCCGTCACCCGTGTGGGGTGACTGCGTAAGTTTGTCTGGCCCCAGCCTCGCCCGCTCCGGTCCTGATGTCACACAGCCAAGGGTCACCTTCAGAGTGTGAATCTTTCTGGTCACACCTCTGCTTAGAGTCCTCAGCTGCTTCTCCCAGATCAATAGAGGGGAGCAAGTGGGCAGCGGAAGTCAGCAAGCAAATGTGTTTTGTTTGACTCCCTGCATGTTGACAATTCAAATAAGTTGTCAACAGTTGGAAATTAAGTTTTCAGAAAAAGTCCAGGCATGTGACTTCTCTTAACAAGGAAACGTCTTGGAGACACTGGGCCCACTTTCCTACAGGGAGATGGAGAAAGCCCAAGCGCTCCGGTCAGTGTCACCACATGCTGGGCACTTCTCAAGGTGCTGGGACACAGCAGTAAGCCAAAGTAACCAAACGCCGGCCCTCGTGGAGCTTACATTCCAGTGGGGACACACAATGAACAGAGCAGGTGAAATACACAGTGAATCAGAAGATAACTGACGTGGAGGAAAACAAAGGCAGGAGAAGAGATCAGATGGGTTGGCCCCGGGGGAGAGCGGAGTAGGTTATACATGGAGTGGTCAGAGAAGGAAGGAAATCCTGCCATCACAACAACCTGGGTGGCCCTGGAGGACATTATGCTGAGTGAAAAGTGTCAGAAAAAGATAGACAAATACAGTAGGATCTCACTTACAGGTGGAGTCTGAAAAGGCTGGACTCGAAGACAAAGTAGAATCGTGGTATCCAGGGCTGGGGGTGGGAAAATGGGGACATGTTGGTCAGAGGGTGCAGACTTCCAGGGACCAGATGAGTAAGGTCTGAGGGTCTAACATACAGCACAGTGACCACAGTTAATACTGTATCGTATACCTGAAATTCGTTGAGAGACTAGATCTGAAATAGTCTCACCACAAAAGACAGTAGCTATGTGAGGGGAAGGAGGTACGAACTCGCCTTACGGCGGTAATCATCTCACAGTGCACACGTGATCAGATCATTGCGCAGCACACCTTCAACCGACACACGCTACAAGTCAGTGATGTCTCCGTAAAGCTGGAGGGCGGGTGGGGTGCTCAGGGCAGGGGGCTCTAAGAAGCGGGCATCTGAGTATAGACCTGATGGAGATGAGGGACTGAGCCACATCCAGGTCTGGGGCACCTCTTCTCCTCCCAGTGAGGGAGGTACTTAACTTCTCCATACCTCAGCTTCCTCATCTAGCAAATGGAAAATACAAAAAATGACTAAGGGTTGCTATGAGGATAAAATGAGATAGTATATATAAAGCGCTTAGCATCATGCTGGGCACAGAAATGCTCAACACATGATAAAACCAACATCATCACCTCCCACACCATTTCCCCCATCACCTCCACCCCCTCCATCAGTAGCACCTCCATCATCATCGCCATCACCATCATCTCCACCACCTTCACCACCACCATCATCATCTCCATCATCACCATCACCTCTACCACCTCCATCACCACCACCACCACCACCATCATCTCCATCATCTCCATCTCCGTCATCTCCATCACCATCACTCCATCACCATCACCACCATCACCTCCACCCCCCCCATCAATAACACCACGCCCGCTATCACCAAGCAGATAAGGATGAAAAAGGAGATAAGCCCCTTCCACAAAGCAGGCTGTTTTAGGCCTTCTCAGAGCTTTCCATACCCCAGTCCACCCACACTCTCTCTCCCATTGGACGTGCTACTTCCCGGCACAGTGACTCCTTCACTACTCCTCACCCCCTCTTCATGCTGAGGTAAGAGGCCAATCTGTGCTGCCAAGGCACTTGCCACTTTTAAAAAATACATCTATTTGCATTCCTGTGTTTTGCATTAAACCAAAAGGCAAAGACTTTTCCAGCACGCAACACATGGTCGGCACCACCTGGTAGGTGTTGGGAGAACTAAACTCTTTTCAATACGACCCACCTGCCTCCCCTTTTATGATCCCTGTCAGCTATGAACTCATATATGAACTACTCACATGTGTGGGCTCGAAAGACCTATATATACATTGCATGCGTAGACTCTAAATTCTAGTTCCCACAGATTTCAAATAATCAGAAAGCTGAAACTACCACATTTTTTTTATAGTGTCACACTATGATAATTGATGTTCGTAATTATGGCTTTGAAGCGTGGCAAGTTCCTTAACTGCTTTCTAAATTATCGAAGATCAAATTATGTTCGGTTGCATTTTAGAGTTAAGTATATTTTAATTATATCCTCATTCTTGGAAAATTGGTAACTCACACGGCTAAAATAGATGATCAAGGCAGCTCTGTGAATAATACATTCTGGACAAAGCTCAGATTTCCAGAATGTTCTCACAAACCCATATTCTGCCATCATTCTAGGTAAATCAGAGTTTTAATTTATATCCTCTCTTTTTCCAGAAAAGAATATGTCCACTTATAAAGAGTTCTTTATGGAATTGTATTTCAAAATTAAGCAAGGAAATAAAGGAGAGTGGAGAGGTAGGGGAACAGATGAAGCCAATAGTAATGTTAGAACCGAAAACACATGACACAATGTCTCCATTTTAACCAAAGATCAGCCCACATTTGCCTCTGAGCTTCCTAGCAGCCAAGGCAAAGAAGAAAATATGATCAGTGACAGCATTCAGAGCATCCAAAAGACTTGACTGCTTAGTCAAGAGGATCATTCCTAGTACTTATACCTGAGAGAAATTGCTCTCACATAGAAATTACTCGCATGACACGTACCATAAGTAATCAGCAACATCCTTACTACATGCTTGCAGAAAATAGAATGATGATTGTCAGCAGGCTCTGTGTCCTAACACCCCAAAGCCAGAGGTCAAAGCTCAAATGCCTCTGAAAATGGGTGAGATGGGCTGGGCCGGAGAACGGCAGGGGACAGTAGGTAATTAAGGGCTGGAATAAGCTGGAAAGGTTGTGTGGCATCTGAAAGAGGCAGCTGTGACTCAGCTCCAGCCAACAGCTGCTATGTAGGAATATGGGCCCAACCCTTCACGATAATCCAATGTTTTATTTAATTATGAAATATTTCAAGTATACAAAAGAGCAACTAACATCCCTAACCTAGCTCCTCTTCCATTCTATATTTTTCAGGTCTTTATTCATTACTGTATTGCTTTCTAAGCTATGCCCCACTTTTTTGTTTTAAATCTACTCTCTTTTTGACGGATATCTGAGTTGTACTGAATGTTTCTGCCACGTGAGCAATGCGATAGACATGACTCTGTGTGTCTCTCCTGGGGCCCACGGGCAAGTGTTTCTCTGGGGTGGAGCTGAAAATCTAGGTTTTGATATTGGCCACACGAATTCCAATTTACGAAGAACATTATGTGGACCAAGTCTATGTGGGCTGGACACCGTCTACTGGTACTGGTGTGCAGCCTCCAACACAGGCTGGCGCCTTCCCGGGAAACTGCAGAAGAGTAATTCTATAAGCAGGAAAACACGGCAGGCCCCATTGGCTCCTGCCCATGAGCTAGCTTAATGCAAGGACAAAACGGCCTCACGGGGACAGACCCTATGACCTTCAGGCAGGTGTCCGTGAAGATCATTTCTTAGAAATGAGTTTTTGCAGACTTTCAGATGGCAGAAAGTTTGACCTCATACCCACTCACGCAAACCCGGAGGGAAGACGTCTGTGGTCGTGCCCAAAGGCAGAGCCCTACCCTGCGCTATGTGTGGGGTTGGAGGAAAATCTGACCACCTGTTAGGAGGTCACACAATGTACTTGGAAATGGCACTACTAAGCAACTGACATCGCCTCCAGACTGGGGACTTGATTTCAATGACAGAAGTGATACAACTGCAGAGATTATGATCCCACGTTTGAAAAATCCAATACATCCCAGTCAAAAATAAGTACATTATGTGAGCACCGTATTTATATGATGGCACTATTGATACGTGGAAACAAAATGTCATAACAGACCCAAAAGTGTCTCCAGTGATTATCTCTGGGAGGAGCTGCAAGTGAGTTTTCTTTACTTACCTAGATTTTCTCCCCCAACGGTCACATTACTTTTATTCCGAGTGACATGAGAATGTGACTGAGCCAATTACCTTCGATGTGCAAATGGCCGCTCTCCCGAAGAGCCCAGAATGGATCGTCCTGAACTAGAAATGCTTTCAGAAAAAGGTGAGATTTCTTTCAAAATGCATTCACTGTAAAACGTGGCTCCAAGATAGCCCGCTGTGCTTTGTAAAAGATATTCTCAAACAGAGGGTTTCCAGAATGACAGAAAAGCAGATCATCAACCGCAATAAACAGAAAATTACAGCATCGGTGCAGAAAAACACACAGAAGTGGGCATCCTTAACTGAAGGCACTGATTTCCATTTTTAGTTTTTGCGAATGCGTTTTCATAAATAAAGTTTTATTAGAACACAGCTGAGCCTCACTGCGTTCTCTGTAAAGCAGCAATAATCATCCTCATCCTTCATGCACGTATTATCCGCACTAAATATGTACACTGCCTGGCCCCTGACAGGCGCTCCAAACAGGAGCTGACAGCAGGATTCCCATCACGAAGCAGGAGCATTGTATGGATCGGAGACTACACTACACCTGTTGGCCAGCTGACTGATGTGGTCAATAAAGTTTTATTAGAACACAGCCATGTCGCTTTGTTACAAACTGCCTGGGGCTGCTTTCACACCACAGTGGCAGGGCGAGTAGCTACAACAACGTGTGTGGCCTGCAACACCTAAAATACTTATCATGTGGCCTTTATAAAACGAAAAGCTTTGCTGACCCATGATCTAGAAACTGTAAAGTGTGACGCACATACAAAAAAAAATTGTTATGATTCTGTTGTGTCAACAATTGTAGAAAATTTATATTTCTTCCCCTACCTACATAAAGGCTGTAGGCGCAAAGTTCCAGACACAAAATGGCATTTCAACTGCTGACAACCAATTAAATCCACTCAGTTTTATCACTTTCTACCCAAACTGACCACCGCTTTTGCTTGAAAACATATGCCGTCAGAGCAGCTCAAACCTCAAGCACCAGGAAGGTGGTTGCTATGCTATTTACAGAGAAACCGAAATCTTGCTTTCCTCCTGAGCCACAGCACGAAGATGGGGGATATTTTCCATTAATTTTAGAAGCTTTTATGACCAAAGGCAGAAAAGAGTTTTCAAGAAGACAAAAGGGTAATATTTTAGCATTTAAATCTAGTTTTCTTCGCAAAGGAAAACTAATTTCTACATATGACATAGCAGGGATTGGGCTGTTACCACGGCACACATTTCGTTCAGGGGAGAAGACCTGAATCGAAAAGACTGATTTTCAGAAGCATTCATCTCAGGCACCTGGAAATGAAAGAAAGAGCTGCTGCACAGAAGTGGGTCTTTGTAGAAAAAAAAAAGTTTTCAAGTTTTTGAAACACTGCTCTCCCTGCCCTATCTTTACATTGTTAAAAATGGATCTCTCTTTGAAACCACCTGGAAGGGGTAGGAAAAAAACGAAAACTCAGCAGAATCCAATTTCAATCTCCTTTGCTGAAGAAATATTCTTTGCCCCAAGCAGTCCACAGGGTCACCTGCACAACCCAGAGAAGTAAGTGAACTGGGCATTTTAAAGGTTCCACAAAGGTTACAGAAACTTAAAGTTCTTGCCACTGTAAAAAGAAAAAAAAAAAAGAGGCTGACAGTTTGCCCTGGCAAAGCTGATTTTGGGGACTGAAAATGGAACCTGTGAGTCACATCGAGGAAGCCTGAGGAGGTAGAGTGTACATTCAGCTCTTTGCTTCAGCAGTTCCAGAGGTAAAATTTACTTTCGTCAATGGAAGCTGCGGAAAAAGCTGGCTGCTGATGGGGAAAAAAACAAAATCAGCGACAAAGGGAGTTGTGAGACAGAGTAGTTTTCTGAAAAAACAAAGCTGGGAAAACTGTGGGCAACTTGGCGAAGGAAAGTGCTGAGGTGGGTAGGAAGTGACGGCAGGTCCAGGGAGCCTGGCAGCCTCTCCGAACTGCCCTGGCGATGAGTCTGAAACATGCAGGTCTTGGAAAGCTGTGACAGTGGATTCCAGTGAGGCAGGAGGCCAACCTCACTGCCTGCGCTGGGCTGTGGGTTACCTTAAAGGGAACCGAGGACCCCACTGCTCGTTATTCTGGTCATCTGTCCCAGGACAAGCAGGAGTGGAGAACCAAGGAGGTGGGAATGGAGAGACGTCTCCTCCCCGGGGTTCCAGCTGCATTGAGCTTGGATTCGAGGACCCAGAGCGGTGCAGAGCAGTTCTAGCTGTGGAACACGCTGTCCTGAGCCATGTGACAGCAAGCCGGAGGGCGGCAGGAGACAGGCAGGTCCCAGGCGGTGACTGAAAGGCCTGAATCCACCCAGAGAGGAAGTGTGTCCTCATCCCTTACATACAGGTCAGGACTGGGAGCCAGGACCCGCTATCGGGGGCACAGATGGCACTTTCTGCAGTAGTGGCGGCAGCAGGTAAACCCAAGGCTGTCCGGACTCCCACACAGAGGGGTGATGATATGGACTCCCCTGGCCTCAGGCGGAAGGGATGCGTCCTCAGCAACCAGACCGACTCTCTCTCCCTAAGCACAGCGACCACGCTAGGCCCATCAGAAGACAGAGGCCCAAGAGAAGACCAGATGTGCGGCTACTCTGTGCCTTGGGGATCAGGGCTGTTTAACTCAGGAGGGACACTGTCTGTCCCACAGCAGGTTAAAAAGACGAGAGAGTTCTTCTCCACAACATGCACATGACCCAAGGAGAAGAGGGGTGGCAGGACACCATCTATATGATTCTGCATTCAATCTGTGAACACGACATATCAGAAATGATTATTCCCAGGCTATGGAGGAGGACAACTGAGGCTCGCAGAGGCCAGGTAACAGGGCACACACCGAAGGACATGACTAGAACCTTCATACTCTGGCCAGCGTGGGGACACCACCATCTCCTGTAGTTTAGATTCAAGATTCTTCTCAACAGAGTAGTTATGAGCTTCAGGTCTGGAATTTGTCTCCCGGCTCTGCTGCCAATTATCTACATGACCCTCGACATCAATAAATTTCACCATGCCTCAGTTTGCTCCTCTATAAAATGGGGATAAGAGCAATGCCAGCACATCAAATGAGACCAACAGACTCAGAAAAATGCCTGGCACAGTGTATGTACTGCACGAACATAAGCCAGCCAGCCTGACAGGGAGCGTACTGAGAAAGATATCACCCAAAAGAATGGCTCCAAATTAATTAATTATCAAACGGGATTCTTTGTGCTTTATAGTCTTGTAATCCACTCAAACATGCCCCAAAGTGGATTAAGTAAAAATATTCAACTCCTTCTTTCCACAGAGCTATTGGATCAAAGCAGGTTCTTAGCTGAGCTACATAATTCATTTGATTAATTTGCACTATAATGAACCAGGAGAAGCAACAAAACCTCAGTGTCACTCCAAGTCCAATTTTGAGTCTATTTCAAGCGTTAGAAAAGTATTCTGCTGCAAGACAGTCATAAAATGCACGGGGAAACAGAACTGGTGAGCTTAACCTCCCGCAAGGACCATCAAATCTCAGTGGCACCTTTGTAAATGAAGGCAAGGTCTGAATAGCGAGGGCAGGGAAACATCCCAGCCACTTCTGTTATCAGAACTGGGTTAGGACACCGGTTCCAGCTGTGCGACTGGGGTATTCTACTCAACCATTCTGAGCCTCAGTTTCCTGACCACCTGGTATTGTAAGGATTAGATGAGAGGATGTGACGCCTCAGTCCAGTGTGTGACACATAGTAGGTGCTTATTTAATGGTATCGATTGTGTAATTTGTATTTCACAATTCATTCGTTTACTCATTCATTTCTAGGTGAGAGAGCCACTTTGGGGGAGATTTCCACTTATTCCACAAAAAGAGTTGCTCAGATGGATGTTAGCAGCAATTCTTAGATACAAGGTTGGACAATGTTAGTCAAACCTCTGGCTTTTGCAAGCCTGTCACCAGAGCCGCTGTGCTTTGTGTCAACCTCTCAGTGGAAGAGAACAGGGAGGTGACAGAAGGTTTTAGCTGCTTTAAATGACACAAACAAGAACACCAAGCTAGGAGAAGCAAAGTCCCAAGTCTGACTATCACATATCAAGGGCCACTTGGAAATGACAGGCACTCTCAGGCAACACTTTTCACCAGATGTTTCCCAGGGAGACCCCGGCCAAGCTGCTACAAACGGGAAGTGTTCATGTGCCGTCCCTTAGGACCAAAGTGCAGAGCCTGCAAAAGGAGCAGAAGTCTCCCAGAACCACTGACTTGACCCACAAACCTCCATTTCCTGAAGGTCAGAATATGGCTGGCTGAACTTGATAAAGAAATTTCTATCAAATAATCAACAGCAGTGAGGGGGTGGGGGGTGCGGCTGTCCATGTATGCTTGTGTCAGGGATACTCAGACAGAGAGGAAAAGGCAAAGGAAAGAAAAAGCTTTCTAATCCCACCACTTTCAGAAAAAGAAACATAGCACCTGAAACAGAAAAGACTGTCTCTAGTAAGAAGGACAAATCGAGAGTGCAACTAAAAGAAAATCTAAAGGCGTTTGGCTTCTGTCTCACTGCCACAGATCAGTCACTTGCCTGCCTCCTGACAACTTGGCCAAACCTTTGCACATGCTGTTCCTGCAACCCAACTGCCCTTCCCCTCCTTGTCATACAAATTCCTATTTTACCTGCAAAGCCCATTTAGAAATGACCAGTTCTGCAATGTCTGCTCTGAGAAAGCAAACCATGCCTCCTCCACCACCAGATCTCAGAGTTAATCCTCCTCTCTCCTACATTATTTCTTTTGGTTCAGCAATTACTTGCCGCTATAAATTACTATTTTAGGAAGCTAACTCCCCAAGTAGGCTGTGAGTCCCTTAAGGCAAAGGAGAGGGTTGATTCTTCAATGCATCCACTAATCTGGCATTTGTTCATTTACTCATTCATTCATTCATGCATTCATTCAAACATTTACTGAGCACTAAAGTGGACCGTGGTTGCCTGCCTGTCTGGCATCCATTTCCTATCTAATAGTCCCAGTTTTCACTTGGGGATCCAGCCCGCTCCCCAGCTTTCATTCTCCACATCTGAATGGGGTTCTTCCCTCAGCCTTAGCACATGGGTGAAATCCTGCAATTGGTTGAAAATGAAGAGAGGAACGGCGGCCAGCTCTGTAAGAGTGAGCTCAAGGCTCTTGCCAGGAATGGAGAGACAGACACTTGCTTTTCCCTCTGACTGTGAACCTGGAAGAAGCATTATTTGTGCAGGGATGGTCACGGCCATCTGTGACCAGGAGGGGAGAAGCCGCCGCAAACGTAATCACCCCAGAAATGGTAGAAGCAAGTGCCAGAGAGAGGGACACGAGCCTGTGACGGAGCTCACGTGCCCGACTCGGCCACACACCTACAGCCAGCTTCTCCCTTCATCAAGCCGTTCTCTTTGGGGGGTATCAGGATGGGCTACGCTCTGCCGTAATAACAAGCAAAGCCTGCGATCTCAGTGGCTGAACAGATAGAGGCCTACTCCTGCTCTCGCAAAGTCTGTAGTTGGCCCAGAGGCCCACTGGGCAGCCCCCTTCCGAGGGGTGGGTCGGGGATCCAGGTCAGGATCATCTGCAGCCATGCCACACAGAACACATGGCTTCCGGGTCATCACAGCAGGATGACCCTAGACTCCCCACCAACTCTTCTGTGCACCAGCCTTGAATGACACTCATCACTTCTATTTAGAGCCCACTGGCCAGAACTAGTCGCATGTCCCAACCTAACACTAAGGGAGCCTGGGAAATGCTGTAGTCCTGTTTGTCCAGGAAGAAAGAAATGAGACGGGCTTGATAAACACATACTGTAGTCTCTGCCACAGTCAGTTTGAGCCAAGTTTTCTGTCACCTGCAACCAAAAGATTCCTAAATGATATAAGCACCAGCCAGGCGCCAGGATCATGGTAGATACTGTGGCTACGACAGTGAGCAAGACAACACAAGAGCTGCCATCAGGGGATTTACAACCCAGTGACAGGCAGGGGAAAGAAGGAGGGCAACAAGAAGCAGCAATATATAATGTCACCCTATCAGAACTAGGACAAGGGACACAGAGGATGCAACAAGTCTCCGGGGGTAACTGGACCCAGTCTTCAGGAGTGCGCAGGGGTGACTGGGGAAGGCTTCTGCGAGGAGATCTGAAAGAGCAGAAGAGGGCAGCCAGGGAAAATGGGGAGCAGAAGGACATGGAAAAAGAACAGGGTTCCAGGTAAAAAACCAGCCTGTGTCAAGGTCTGGATATAAGCGAGCACATGTGCTTTTGGAAACAAACGAGCTCAGAGTGAGCTGAGAACTATGTCTGAAGCAGAAGGTAAGGGCTACCGTGTTTCCCCGAAAATAAGACCTAGCTGGACCATCAGCTCTAATGCGTCTTTTGGAGCAAAAATTAATATAAAACCCAGTCTTATTTTACTATAAGACCCGGTCTTATATAGTATTATATAAGACCAGATCTTATGTTAATTTTTGCTCCAAATGACACATTAGAGCTGATGGTCCAGCTAGGTCTCATTTTCAGGGAAACACAGTATAATGTGCACGGTCTTGTGTTAACATGTAAAAAAACATGTGATGTTTCAATGAAGGTGAGAGTGGAGGCAAGCCAGGGGAGAGTTTTCAGCACGAAAATGGCCCAAGCTGACGGGGCCTAAGGCCGTGCTCGCTATCCCATCCACGTGCATTCAACTGGGCACCTTCCTCTCCTCGTCGTTTCGGTAATCTGGCCCCCAGAGCCACAGCGTGCATAGCTCCATGGTGCTGTGACAACCCCTTGATGTTCCTGGTGGGCTGGGCTCATCAGGCACATGGGACAGCCCTGTCCCTTCCCCTGGCATATTCTGAACACTGAGCCCAACCTGACAGGACATCATTTCCTGTGTCTCCTTCCATGGAGACCAGACAACTCCTTCTGGGGGCCCAAAAGTAGCTTCAAGAAGCCACTTACTGCCTTCAGGAGGAAAGCAGATATAAAACAGGCCCAAAATAGTGTGAGTCTGAGAAGCTAAAATCCAGCCACCACAATTACAACTATTTTTATCTTTCGCCCAAAAAGGAATACTGGATCATTTTCCAAGCACCTAAGGAAGTTCATCTGTTCGTTCTCAAGTACTTCTGACTCCCAGCTCAGAGACACAACCAGAAATGAGGCTTTAACAGAAACAGAAGCCAAACTGAACACACGGGGTGGACACACAGCAAACAGCAGGGCCTGTGGCACCTCCATCAACAGAGGGTGGTGACCCCGCTATGAATCGGAAACACAGATGCCCAAAGGTCTGTGTTTCCAAACATGGGCAGGGGCAAACGTCTGGGTTCATGGGCATGCCCACACAGGAGCATGAGTGTCACCTGCAACTGGACAGGACCTTCTAGTGCAGTGGGCGATGAAAGACCAAGGGAGACAGAAGGAAGAAGACCTGTCTGGTAACAAAGGGGCACCGCCAAAGGGGAACCTTGTCCTTTGCTACTCCCGGTGGGTCACCTAGGTAGACAGGTACAGACTGGGGACATCCGATGACCACAAAGGACCTCAGATAAGGCCTGCCATCTGAGCAAGCACTCAGGTTTGTTTACATCGATAGGGCTTACATCAGACTCTGTGTCTGTCAGCTAGAATTGATTTCCGGTATCCTTCCTTATCCCTGCGATAATTTCCTTGGGTTTGACAAGTTAGTGGCTAGTATGCTTGTCATAGCTTTCATGACCCTGGCTCTCCTTGGAGTTAAAAGTTAAAGCCATGCAGGAAGGCCTGATTCCTGTTTCTAGCCAGACACAGAGAAGCATTAATGGAAAGAGCGTGGACTCCGCAGTCAGACAGCTGGGGTCACATCCTGGTTCTACGCAAGCAAGCCCTGTGACTCATGTCCAAGCCTCAGTTTCCTCATCAGAAAGGATGCAGCGAACATTAAATCTGACAACCCCATGGAACGCAATTAGCACAGGACCTGAAAACAGAATAATCACTCAACTATGTTAACTGTCATCATCAACGTCTGATGGCGCCTTTTCTTTAAATAAACGTCACCCAAAGCCCCACAGGTCACAGAGTACCAAGCACATAATAAACCCTCAAAACACATTGGTGGAAGAAATTCTCCAGGATTGACAAGCCAGTTTCTTCAACTAATAAATTACAAACAAAGAAGAAAGGGAGGGGAGGGAAGCTAGAGATGAGAGAGCCTGTGGATTAGAAGAGACTTACGAGGTCAATTAACCAGTCAGAACACGTGCACGAACCCCATTTCGAATCTTATCCAAACATTTGTTTGAAGTGGGAATTTGAACACTCACCAGATATTTGATGATATTAAGGAATTATTGCTAAATTTTAGGTATGTTAATGATATTATAGGATTTTTTCTTCTTTAAAAAGGGGCACTTATATTTTATTAGAGATACATTCCAAAATACTGTGGGATGAAACCAGTGTTGTACTTGGGATTTGCTTCAAACTACTGTGAGAAACTGGGAAAGGAAGAGGATGTCTGGTTGAAACAAGACTGGCCCTGAGCTGACAACTGCGGCAGTTAGGTGATGAGAACATGAAAGCTCATCATATCCTTCTGTCTATGCTTACATATATTGTATGTATGAATAAAAATAAATGAAAACAAAGTCACATCATACTTTTCATTTTGAGCATCAGTTCAATTTGTTCTCAGCATAAAGTTCTTTACCCTGAATCCTTACCTGGAATCTGGCATTTTATATAAAAGCCTCTTTTTTTGTAAAAATGGTTCTCAGACACATTAAGAGTGTTGGAATCCATTGGTGCCAATTTATGCAGCAAGTGCTGCTGGCAGAACTGCCCCCAAGGTCTGAGGCGCTTCAGGAACTTCTACAGTTTATCGGAATGACGAGCACATTCAGTTATCTATGGTGTGTAATAATGAATGTATTTTTTACCAGCTTGATGCTTAAGCTTACTTTTCCATTAATAGTAACTCTGCCATCAAAATGACAATAAATGTTGCTAATGTACCATTTATGTCACCCATGAGCAAAACTTCCGAGACTAACTACACTCACAGTAAATGGTAAGTACCCTATAATTTGAAACATCAAGCACCAGCTAGTCTGGGAGGAAGCAAAGATCTGTTTACAGAGCAGGGACTGGCAGTGCTGAAGAAGGGGGCACACAGGTGAGCACACAGCGGGACACGGGGCTGTGAAGCCAGACTCGGGACAGTACCAAGGGGCAGAATAGAGCGGCCTGGTAAGCAGAGAGTGAAGGAGAAAGGATGGGGAACGGCACCCACTGATCACGCACAGACACAAAGACGCACATGAGCTTTGAGGTGAGGAACAGAATGGGTCTAGCCTCAGCTACAAGGGAATTACTGTGAGCAGACAGACAAGTGGGGGGATCCAGAAGGAGAACAGCCCAACACAGGAACGTCTGGAGAGGTCCCAGGGTCCCGCTACTGAGTAAATGGCTCCCAAGCGTTTCAGCCACGTTTGTGTAAGTCAGGACTTAGAGCCCTGTCTCCCTGGCTCAGGTCACACACCACCCCCAGGCCAAAGTGAGGACTTGGCCAGAGAGACGGCCAGTATGGGGGAGGTCATTCCTGCAGAGGAAATGAGAACAGACGGGAGACGAGAAGCATAAACATGCCCCCCTGTCTGCTGCAGGCACTGACCCTGTACTTAGTCCTCAAAGCCTCCCTCCTAGTACATATATCATTGACTATATGCTTCACTGATGGAGAAACTGAGGCTTGGAGAGGTCAGGTGGCCTGCCCAGGAACACATGGCAGTAAGGGACAAATCTGAACTCAGTCTGTGCAATGTGGTCTCTACACACGACCAGGCCTCAGAAGGTGGTAACAGAGAAATGCAAGATAAGTCCAAATGCTACCGGCATTTTATGTTTTTCTTGATGGCAAAATGCTGGAAAAGAATGGAAAAATCTCTGGAGATGAGTCTACACCAAAGAAATTATACTTAAGAGAGGTAAAGCGGAATCTCAGAACAGATCTATCCATGTCCTCTGATGTCTACATCTTCAAGAGGGATGGGAAGTTCACCAAAGAAATTCCGAGTGTCATCACTAAGAACCCCAAAGAAAAAGAGGGAACATTCGAGAAGCTCCAGTTGGGGAACTTCTCTGCTACAACCTTGCACCGTCCGTGGCTCATCTCCTAGAACCATCAAGTCTACTGCTCCCAGGGTAGGGGAAGCACTGCAGGTGTAGGAGGGGTGCCGAAGGCTGCACACTTAGGAGGGACCAAGTAAATGTGCTAAATGCGTTGGTGGCATCCATCTGTCTGTTACTCAGTGCCGCTCCAGGCTCTCCAAGCTAAACCTCCCCCTCAATGGAGTGCCAGAAGAAAGTGTACCTCCTCTAAAGAACCCCCGTTTCCTTCCCACCAGGGTGCTCCGAGCTATCGTGGGGGCCTTGGTACAACTCCTTCTCAATCTGGGGTTCCAGAAGTCACATCAAGTGCTCTATGAACATGACACTGAACAGCTGAATCCATTCAATGGACTGTCACTCCATTCAATACTTACAGAGCTCCTACTGCATGCGGGAACCGTGTTAGGCAATGAATATACAACTTAAAGACAACGCTCACAATCCCTTCACGGTGCTCCCAGCCTGGCTTTCTATTACGATTTGCTTCAGAAGCAGGTAATTGCAAGCACAGGAGACACCTCACCTTCTTCTCAGTGACCTGGGAGTGGGAGAGGCTCCTCCCAGCCCGATCGCAAACGGCAGTCATGTACCGCCAGCTTTCCCGCTTACATCTTTCCATTCATTCTCCCAGACAGGAATAGTAACTGCCTTCCCTTCTGTCAAGTTCATCTTTTGCTTCTTCAATGCGCTTGGCCTTCCAGAGCAGAGCAGAAGGATGATGGCTTTGGGCTCTGGTGCTAGATAGCCTGGGTGATTCGAATCCCGCTCTGCTTCTTACCAGCTGAGAAATACTGGGCAAGTTACTTAACTGCTCAAAACTCCGTCTGTGAACAGTTTCTTCCTCCAGGAACGCAGCTAAGGATTCCATGAGTCCCTTTGTGTAAAAGCCTTAGCACGGTGCCTGGAAATGAAGTATGCGCCCGACAGCCAGCTGCTAGTATTACAGTGGCCGTTAAAGATCCCGTGTTTGTATCAGTGTTTCTCCCGGACCAGATTAACCTACACTTGCCAGCATTTTCTTTCCCGTTCTTCCAAAAGTCAACCACCACTGGGCATTAAGACCATGTTTCTACCTCCAGTCTTGGCCCCTGACGCCCCCAGTTACTGAAAGATGACTTACAGTCTTGGCTTTGTGTTCTGAGCTGTCTGAGGTGCTGGATTCCAGGTCACTGAGCACGAACATGCAGTGTGTGTGTGCAGATGGGTAAGGTGGTTCTAATGCTTGGAGAGACACCTAGAGAAAGAATGTTCAGGAACTCCCTTTTCACTGGGAGGAAACAGAAGAGTAATTCCACCATTGGGGTATTTCAAAGAGTTATGTTATTTAAATTCAAATGTTTCTTCTGTGTTCGCCCTTCTGAAATAGAAAAATAATTACCTCAACGTTCGCCCCACGTTCTTTCATTATTCCCCTCCCACACGTGCTTACAACTCTGTCTTGGTAAATGCCAACCAACCCATGAATGAAATGACAGAAAGCATCACAAAGAACGTGGTAAAGGGCTCCATGAATGCTAACAGCACAAGTCTTGCTGTAATGAAATGCTAATGATATTCACAGATGAAAGCTCACTGACAGGCTCTCACTTCACAACCAAAACAAAGGAAGAAAAATCAATCTGGGGTAGTAAATGCCATCATTGGGGGACCATCTCTGCTTCAACCTCACAGACCAACACGCTGAAGAGAGCCGTCCATCAACTCTACGAATCTCTCCAGGGGTGAGAAAATCACACAAGGACAGGAAAGGAAGTTAAGGCTAGAAGAGAAATCTACACCCGACCCGCTCCCTCTGATGAGGGAGTTCAACACTTAACCCTCTGGCAGCTGATGGGAAACAACGCAAGGGGATCTGACAATAACTCAGAAGTACAGTTGTGTACTTATGTGTGTGTGTACACAAACACAGAGGACTGGTAACAAATACTACAACCAAATACTACTACACACACCTATACATATTTTATATATTAGTAACCTAATTAAAAACAGCCTCCCAGCTTTACCATTGAGCATGGTGATAATTAATGGTTTCTGATTAAAAAAACAAACACTATCATATCAAAGAAGGACATTTATTCTGCATTTATCAAGAATATTTTTATCAGGCACCAATGACGAACACTATCAAGCGACTTTTTAGTACCTATCAAGATCAAAATCTGGTTTTTCTCCTTTGACCTATTAATGAGCTGACGTGATGAGTTTCCTAACATTAAGCCATCCTTGAAATCCTAAAGAAACCCCATTTTTATGTGGATCGTGCCTTTAATACGTGACTGAATTTGATTAATATTTTTCTAAAATTTTTATGCATCTATGCACAAACGAGACTAGTCTATAGCATTGTTTCTTATACTATCTTTGTCAGGCTTTTTAAATATCAAAGTAAAGCACACAGGAACCAAGATACAGAGGTATAGATATATGTATTGATAGAGACATAGGTATAAATGTAGAGAATGATTTAAGGAAATAGAAATAGCAAAGGTCTTTTGTGTATACCTTGAAGGGTTCCCTAGAACTCACCATGAAACTTGCCAGCTTCCTGAGAAGCAGTTCTTTCATTACTTTTACAACTTTCTTCCATAAGTTTTTTGGTACCTTCAGATAGTCAGCCTCGTCTTCAATTAATTTTGATAATAAACGTTATCCTAGAAAATAGTCCACCCGATCCATATTTCCACATTTACCAGCACAAAGTTGTATGTGATATTCTCTCTTGTGTTTAATCTTCTGCAAGTCTAAGAGTACATTTGTTTTCTTATTTTTAACATCACATATTTATGTTTTCTCTCTTATTTCCTGGCCAAAGGTACCCAAAAATCTCAATTAAATGATATGTTTCAAAGAGCCGGCTCTTACTTTTCTTTACCACGTGCAATGCTTTGGTTGCTTTGCTAACATCCGTTTAACAGGCTGGGCCTGTTTCTGGAAAGTCCCCAGGGCACCCCATCTGCAAGGAAGGCACAGCCTCTCTCAGCCTTACCTCAATGAGCTTTCTTTCATAGGCGCTTGCCAGTTCCTCAGCGACTTCTCCCGGCTTCTGCTCAGTGACCGTAACTTCTCCATCAACATTCCAAAGATTTGGTACAACTGTAGGAAAAGAAAAGGCATTCCACACATATTTTAACGTAATCAAAAATTCTTCTCTCAGCCAAAAAAAAAAAGAAAAAAGAAAAAAAAAAACTTTTCCAAATGGCTTCTCTAGAGAGAAAGCTCTTTTTTTAAGGAGAAAAAGAATCACAATACTAATTGCTTCGACACTGCAACATTTTCCACCCAAGTGCAATGAAGTGAATGATAAGCTGTATTTAAAAATGGAAGAACTGTCACAGAGACAGAGGCACAGGAGTCTGGGGACTCATCTTGTCACTACTTCTCATTCCAGCGGGAGACAGACAAGGCACTGGCGAGACAGAAGGGCCTGTACCGGCATCTTTCTTATTGCTCCAATTTCTTTTCCTCCAACAATAAAGTTTTCCAGTGAGGTAGCGTCCGCCTATAGCCCATGTAGTGGGGTCAGAGTACATGTAGAACCACTAAGAAATGGCGTTTATAAACTGTACTAAGAGTGAAAGAAAGGCAGCTTCTGGAAAAATAAAACACTCTAAAACCAATGCATAATGGCAATGCAAAGACGTCTTACCCAGAGACCGGCTCCCAGGTCAGCGCAAGAATTAACGGTATTGGGAGGTGAGGTGAAGAGAAAAGGAGGGGCCAGGGAGGTCTGGTTAAGAAGCTTTGACTTTGATGAGTAGACCATCCTCCGCAGGTTTTGCATGTGCAGTGACATTAATTTGCAAAACAATGTTTTAGGAAGACAGATGACAGAGGTAGGACTTGGGTCTGTCTGACGATAAGGTGGGGTATATAGTACAGTCTCCATAAATAGTTGGAATTCTCTGGCTCCTTCCCAGTTTGTATTTATTTACACAAGACAGGGGGCGGTGGGTGAATAAGGAAAAGCCATATGGCATTAGTCCAGGAATGATATGACAGAGGTTTGAAATTAGCACGTAGGCCTTTACAGAAGTTTGATGTAAAAAGCAGGAAAAAGATGGTAAAATGGTTCAAGGGAGTGGAAGGATCTGGCACAGAGTGATTCAGTAACAAAACAGGATTTAATAAATGTTCTGGAACATAGTCTGTTCTGTGTGCTGTCTAAAGCTAACGGAACAGAACTGAACCCATCCCAGTGGGCTTTATATGTAAAATTTTAAAAAATCAAAACTTCCATAAAAAAATATTAACACGGTAGGCACCAATAGGTATTCCTACTTTTAGGTCTATATCCATATGTGCTCGCTTTGTAGAGAAGAGTAAATATAATAAATACAAAACTGCAAATGAGCCAGATAATCCCAAGAAAAGTAAAACAAGAGCAGAAAAAAACTCCTGCATCAGTGGTTAAGGAAAAGGTCCAAAGCACCCGTATGTTCACTGCAGCATTATTCACAATGGCCAAGGCACAGAAACAACCGAAATGCCCATCCATAGACAATTGGATAAAGAGGATGTGGTACATTTATACAATGGAACATTGTTCAGAAGAAAAAAAAAAGAGTCAATCTTGCCATTTGTGACAACATGGATGGACCTGGAGGACGTTATGTTAAGTGAAATAAGTCAGACAGAGGAAGACAAATACCATATGATCTCACTTATATGCGGAATCTAAAGAAAGAATAAACAAACAAACAAAACAGAAAGAGACTCATATATTCAGAGAACAAACTGATGGCTGCTAGATGGGAGGGGGTTGGAGAGTGGGTGAGAAAGGTGGAAGGATTAGGAAACACGCATTCGTAGCCACAAAACAGTCACAGGGATGTGAACTACAGCACGGGGAACAGGGGCCGTAACGTTGCTCAAGTGTATGGTGTGACATGAGCTCCACACTTATCAGGGGGATCACTGTGTAAGTTATACAAACGCCTAACAACGACACTGTACACCTGAAACCAACAGAATACTGCATGTCAACTATAATTTAAAAAATACAGTCACAGAACGTGAAGTACAGCACAGGGAATATGGCCGCTGGCACTGGAATAGCTACGTACGGGGTCAGATGGAGAGCAGACCGGTTGGGGTGATCACCTTGTGTGGATGTAAATGTCTCATCATTATCTTGTTTCGTACACTTGAAACTAATAAAAAAGAAAGAAAAAGACCCAACGGTGTGTGTCCAGAATACGGATTAGCCCCACGTCTCATCAACTCTGCAGATCCAGTTTCCCTGAGTTCTGGGAGGGAAGACTCCTGGATGCCCCATCACGTGGGATGAGATGGTAATGAGGCAAAAGAAGAGTGTCGGGCTAGCCCTCCAGTGACAGGGATTTGAGAGACAAGGGGACAGGATGAAAGGGAGTGGCACTGAGGCAGGAAGGGAAAGTGGGAAAGGCTGAGCAAATGTGGGGGTCGCTGAGCCTGAACTGACTGGGGGCTCCACCCTCAGCCCTTTCACGAAGCGTCCACCGGGCCGCAGCCAGTTGGAGTCTGCAGAGGCAGCAAGGCCCGTGAATGACAATACAAAACATACTAGAATGAAACCCTAAGTTCTTCCACCCCAGTAGTGACTACAGTTCCAGCCACTGCAGTAGGGAGTGACCCAATAACAATCTGAAACCTGAAATAAGTATAAAGAAAAAACTTAAGGGACTTTCGGTTAAAGAAGGCAGCCTGAAAACACTAATTTACATTCACTTCCTCTTAGAATCCCATTAAAATACCAACTTAAAACAATTCTTTCTAAAGGCCTTGCCCTCAAGGAAAAAGAGAATGAGAGGAAAGAAGACAACGAAATTTTAGAAGCCAAGAAGCAGATAGACAACTGGTAAATAATTTGACAGGCCTGAGAAAATTCCATTCTTAGCTCAAGTGGGCCACACCAAATTACCGCCCAATTAAAATGGAACAACTTGCCAAAGGCTGATAAATTACAGGACACTTCCAGAAGCTGTGGTCAACCTGGGGCTAAGAAGCAGTTAACAGAAGACTGGGAGTTTGTTCTCTGGAAAAGGTAAAGCAGTGGGTCTGGACTGAGTCGAAGGCAGGGATATCTAATTGAAAACAGAGACATTCAAATAAAAACACGCTGAAATTTTGAAGTTCTTCCATTTCCCCTTGGCACCACCCATTTGCAGAACAGCAGCCAACATATACCTCTAAGCAAGGGAATAGAAACTTTTTTCCTGGAAATCTAACCAGCTAAAAAGACCTGAACAGACCAATTTGGGGGGTGGGGGGGGGGAACCTCTCCAGTGAAATAGCATAGCCAGATCATCCCACCAAAAAATGATCATAGAGTTTTAAATTCGCGTTTTAGTACCTCACTCCTGCCTCTGAGCAGACAGCCAGAAATCGCCTTACATTTGAGACCAGTACATAACATGAAAAATAGGGACCAAAATAAATAGAGAAAAACAACTTGTAGGAAAGAGACACAATTGAGGGAGACATACACTTCAAAAGCAAACTATCAGGAACATTCCAAAAAAAAAAGCTCTTTGGAAAGTGAAACTATGAGCGCAGAAATGGAACACTAGCTATAAAGTCTAGGAGGTAAGAAAATTTCCAGAAAATAGAGCCAATGGAAAACAAGAAACGAAATGGAGAGTTACCATATGAGAACAGCTCAGAAAAGGAGGAGGGAAAAAAAAGGGAAACACAGAGAGGAGGGAATCAAACATGCAATTCCAGAATTGTCCTGGAACCAACAGACATGAGGACTGAGATGGAAGCGCTCCACGAGCAGCCAGCGTGAGGGACGAGCCATGCTCTTGTACCTCATCAGGAAATTCTAGAACGTGGTGACACAGAGAGAGGTAGGCACAGACTTCCAGAGCGGAAGCAGAATTTTACAAAGGAGAGAAAATTAGAAATGGCATAGGATTTCTAAACAGCAGTGCTGTAAGCTGGAAAATAATGAAGTGACACCGTCAACACCCTCAGGGGAATTAGTTCCAAGCTAGAACTATACACCAACCCGAACCGTGTTGAGAAGGCGGTAAAGACGTTTTCAGACATGCAACCTCTCAAAAATTTGACCTCCCACCAAAAAAAAAAAAGATTAAAAAACCTAGTTAGGAGAAAACAGATTCCAAGAAATAAGGGATCCAACACAAACATGAGTGAGAAAATTTTTCATAACAACCAAAAGGTGAAAACAACACATACAGCCATCACAGATGACTGATGGATAAAGAAAATGTGCAGAGGGTAAGGGGGGAGCGGGTATGGTAGGAGAGGGAAAAGGGGATCAAATATATGGTGATGGAAGGAGAACTGACTCTGGGTGGTGAGCACACAATGTGATGTATAGATGATGTACTACAGAAATGCACACTTGAAACCTATGTAATTTTACTAACCAATGTCACCCCCATAAATTTAATTAAATAAAAGAATATGTGGTCCATCCATACAATGGAATATTACTCGGCCATGAAAAGGAATGAAGCACTGTTCCATGTCACAACACAGATGAACCTTAAAAACACCCAATGAGTGTAAGCAGCTAGACACAAACAAGCTAGTGTTGCATGATTCTGTTTACCCGAAATGTCCAGAACAAGTATTGGTTTTCAGGGGCTAGGAGGAATGAAGGAAGGCAGTGACTGCTAATGAGTATACAGGGTTTCTTTTGGGGGTGACGAAAGTGTTCTGGAATTAGATAGCAGTGATGGTTGCACAGCATTGTCAAGGTGCCAAAAACCAGTGAGTCGGGCACTTTCAAAGGGTAAGTTGCCTGGCACGTGGTGAATTCCCTCTCCTGAGGCGGGAGGAGGAGCCCAGCGGCACCTGTCGGAACAGCCACGGTGAACTGGACAGACAGTCCCCCCGAGCGGCCAGGCTTCCTCCAGGGACAGGAGGTCTGAGGACTGGCTGGGACAGGCTGCCTCAGGATGGAAATGACCAGTGCCTAGTTTTTTAACATACTGAGGAGACTGGCATAGCTGAGAGAGCATTCGGAGTTGAACTGGTATTAAGTACATGGAACACCAACCAAAGTTTTTGAAACAGGTAAGTATTAACTCAAAAGAAATCAAAAAGCTGTTCAAAAACACTGATTACGTACCTCACGGCTCAGCTGGGGAGCGTTTTCAGAGTCGTGATAATGTAATCATGGGGCCTGGACGGAAAAGATTGTATGTCTGGGCTAGAGCACATGTGTGTGTGTGTGTTTTGTGCGGGTGGAGGGATCAAAGAAAGCAAACCTTCATCTTCCACAGGGAGAAATCAATCAATGACGCCTACAACGGAGAAATCAACAAATGGCAGGAAACAGCGAGATCTCAAGGCAGCCAAAGGAATCAGTGAAAAGTCTGAAGCAGCTGTTTGTGGGCAGAGGGAAGCGGGGCGGGTGGTAGCTAGAAGCATCCTATCTTGTATAGTAAGGTCTTTTATAATAAACTATCTATAAAAGTTTGATTGAAACAGAACTTAATTTGATTTTAAATAACAAACAATTCACTTAGAAATGAGACTTAGAAAATTAGCTAAGATGGCAGCAGTGGCCCTCAGAGCAGGGCGGACGCCCCCTCAGGAAGGTGCACGCAGCTGGTGAGCAAAGCCTGCTGCTACTGCGCATTTCAGGTTTGACAGACATGGAACACCACCGTCTGATTGTGCCCTCCAAATGACCTTCTGGTCCTTTCCTGGCCTGCGTTTCTTTCCTCCACAAGATATCCTGCTGATCAAGAAACACGGCCATCCAACCTGCTTGATGTCTACACATCTCTTTAGAAACCAAGCTCCCTTGGCCTAGCTCCTGAAGCTTTAAAAAGTACACGAGAAACGTTTATTCTGTGTATAAAATAATGTAATGAAACACTAATTTCAACTATATCATACTTTCTCATCAGTAGGCAGCCTCTAAGATGGCCCCCACTGACTCTTCCTTCCCGGTATTCCCATTTTTACATACTCTCCACCCCATGAGTGAGGTGGACTTACTGACTCACCTGTAATAAACAGAATACGGCAGAAGGGACAGGGTGTCATTTCCGAGATTAAGTTATAAAAAAGACTGTGGCTTCTGTCTTGAGTGCCCTCACTCCCTCACTCTGAGGAAAGCCAGCTGCTCACAGTGACATGTGGCATGGAAATGATGTACCCAGCCAACAGCCAGCAAGGGCCTGGGGTCTGCCACAGCCACAGCCACAGGGGTGGACATGGGTCCTCCCCGTGGAGATGACAACTGCAGCCTCCTCAGCTGATGCCCTGACTGCAGCCGTGTGACACTCTGAGCCGGAGCATGTGGCTGGGCCACGCCTGGGTCCCTGTCCTGCACAAGCTGAAATAAGTAAATGTTTGTTGTTTTAAGCTGCTAACTTTGGGGTAATTTGTTATGCAGCAATGGATAACTAATACAGCGCCTTCTATCATTCAACAGAGACTTCCTCAGACATTACTCTGAATAAGGCTCTGCATTAGACCTTGAAGTTACAAAGACGGTGACGTGATTCCACGTGGATGACATTTATAAAAAGGAAAACTAAGAGGTGGCCTTGGCCAATCTCTCTCTATAGCTTAAGAATTAATATCAAGAAAGTGAAGGGAGCCATTTAATTGGCCAGACACTTCCTACCGGTCTATTGGCAAAGTCAATATGTGGTGAGGCACGAGAAGTCACCCGTCCCGTTCGTTTAAGTTTACACAAGTGCCACATCGGACTTGTTTATTTTCAAGTCAAGAAGCTTTCATCTGCAAGAGGACATTTGGGTGTTCATCGAAGGCAGTACAATAACAGTCTGAGGAACGTCAAGGCATTTGAGAGCCAAAAGCGGCAAGTTACACCCCCATTCCATTCCATAAGCTCTGGACATCCCCCAACAAGCCAATCAACTTGGAGAGGAACAACTGTGATTGAATTCTGAAAATCAAATCTAAATAATAAATTCAGACATTGTAACTGATCAAACTGAAGGTCTGGTTGTTTTAAAGCTGCGTCTTTCCTGAGAGTGATCTATTAGTTTGGGAATGGGAAGAAAAACAATTTAACAGCCCAGGAGAAAAGCACCCTTCTCTGTTCATGTCAATAATAGCTTTCTGAATCCAAGAATACAAGACCTGAAACAATGGTTAGCAAAGCAACCTTAAACCTAAAATGTAATCAATCGTAACTAACACAGTGTCTTCCATCATTCAACAGGGATTTTGAAATGAATCATTTCAGTCCATATTTTGAGTTATTTTGACAGTGTTCAGAACTTGACATTCCGCCCTGGGCAAGAGCTGCAAGAACAGTACACTGCCGCCACCCAACAAGACAGAAAGACTCTTTCATCTCCATGGTCAGGTATTTCAGTTTTGGAGAGAAACTGAATTTGTCCTGAAAAGGCCAAAACACAAAGAGAGGTCCCAAAGCAAAACAAAATAAGGGCTGTATTTAATGCACTAACCAAAATTTGAGGGCTGCATCATCCGCAATGGTTCTCCTAAAAATAAAATAATATTGCTTCATCTTACATAATGCTTTGGCGTTTACAAAGCATCTCACTGAACACCATTCACAGCTGGAACAGCTGTGAGTACCTGCTGTCCTGTGGGAATCATTGTCACCTCACCTGGGAAGGAACCCTCTCCTTTGACCTTAAAGTGTCCCAGAGCTCCCATCACACAGAAGCTGGCCTGCTGACCTCAGTCTGGCATCGTAAGCCTGTGCCAAAGATGAAGAAGTCTACATCAGCTGTCTAGCACAGGATGCCCCACTAACCCAATCAGCCTACCTAACGCCCCCCGTGTCTCACAGGAAAAGCTGCACTTCACCAATGTGCACTCTCACTAGTCAGCTATCCTCTCCTGTTTTTCCGTGGTGCAATAATTACAGAAGTTAGACTTCAAATAGAAAAATCTGGCCAAAACAATAAGCCTTCTCCTTTTAAATCCAAATAGTCAGACACTGACTTGGTGTTTGGTGGGAGCACAAAGATGTCGACTTTAAGTCAGAACTGTTTCGATGGTCCAGAAAAGCTGTGGGCTGCTGAGTGCCGCGAGCAGGTCACTTACACCGAGAGAACGGGATGCTGTTTGCCGGCTCCTTGCAGCCCGCCATTACTGCTTACCAGTGTCTGTGATAAGTCATCTGAAATCAGTAGACACTGTGCTGGTCTCGCTATCAGGCACCAGAGAACACATGGGGTTTTCTGCCTAAATTATTTTAAGCAAAACTTCAAGTACCATGGAGAGCAGTTTGGCAAACAGTATGATAAGGTTACTGTTTTGCTTTCAATTTGAACAAGCTTAGCATGACCCCAGATGCAAACAGTGGGAGACGCTGGTGGCGGAAGAGGATAAAAAATCATTTTCAATTCAGAGACGGTTTCCCTGAACATTCTAATGGACAAAAGGAGGTGTGCCAGGTCCTGTAACAGCAGGTGTGCCAGGTTCTGTGTGATGGGAAATCGGGACCCTTTAAGGTTCCCAAGGAGAAGGGTCCTCCTGGGGGAGGTGACAGGGATCCCTACAGGACAGCCGGTACCCACAGTTGTTTCAGCAAAGGAAACAGCCTTCATAATAATGGCATCTCCCACTTTCCAAGAGCTTGTTACGGCAAAAGGAGAGCATGGTGGACGAGAGAGCGTGAGCTCTGCAATCTGATACCAGGTGGAAAGTTTGGTTCCACCACTCACCAGTGAGTGACCTTGAGAAAGTCTCGTATTTATCCACTCAAAAACTAGTTGCTAAAGATTCATTATGTGCCAGGCACTAGACACTAGAGATACAGGGATGTGTTAAAAGGGGATGCCCATATGAAGCTTACACTCAAGTCGGGAGACTCAGAAAAGAAAGAACTATTTAAGGTCAGGCTACCAGAAGTGCTATGGCGGGGTTAAAGCAGGAGAAAACACGGTGGAAGAATACTAATTAAATAAAGGGTAAGGAAAGGCCTCACTAGGGAGATACCACCTGCACATAGACCAGAATAAAGTGGGGGTGTGAGCCATGTGAAGGCCCAGAGGACAGCTTTCCTGTTGACGGCAAGTGCAAAGGCCCTGAGGTAGCCACAGGCAAGGAGGCCAGTGTGGCTGTAGAAAAATGGATGAGGGAGAGATTGACAGGAAATAAGACCACCAAGAAGATGGCAAGGGTTTTCAGGCTATGGTATTTTATTCTGAGCAAAACGGGAAGCCCCTGGAAGATTCTGACAAGACTTACTTTTGTAAAGGTCATTCTACCCTCTCTGTGAAGGAGCTAGTGGGGAGGTTAGGAGGGAAGGTACTCAGCTCAAGCCTCCCTTCCAGGAAGGGCTTGCTGTTCTGTTGTAAGGAGCCCAGTTAGCTGACAACCTCCAGCTCTAGCACCTTCCAGATGTGCTATTCCTTCGTCCTGGGCCGCCCGAGCCAGTGGATGACCAGAGAGAGGTATTTCTGCCCAATGTGGGACCCCTCTGACAGGCCATCTTCGCACAGAGCTCCCCCCGGGCTGGGTGGCGAAACTCTGTTAGCTCTGTATCCAAGTCTGAGATTTCCCTGCCCGACGCGCCTGTCCCCTTCACCCTGCACAGGCATTATCCCCAATGCCCCTCCTGCAGTGCGGACACTGGCTCAGATCTGCTTCCTAGAGGATCCAACAGACACAGCCAGTCAGGACGCCAGGCCCATGGTCCAGGCAGGAGGTGAAGGCACTGGCCTGGACCACGCAGACCGCAGCGGTGTCAGAAGGCACGGAAGAAGGTGACAAGGAACAGTCAGTAAGAACTGCTGACACATGTGACATAGGGTGTAGGTGAAGGCAGGAGTCAACGTAACACTAAGATTTGCAGCTTCAGGAACCTGGGAGAATGGAGCTATCATTTTACTGGGCTGGACAAGACTGGGGGAGCAGCAGGTGTGGTCGGGAAGAGGTGAGTGAGCACAGGAGTGGGTTTTCAGACAACTCAGATTTGATACAACCATCAGTCATCAGAGAAAAAAAATAGCACAAATACATTAGCCTATGAGTCTGGAATTTAGGGAAGAGAATAGGGTTGGAGATATAAAATCGGGAGTCAATAGCATAAAGATGATAGAAACCACAGGACGAGGTGAGATCACCCCACCACTGAAAGCTCAGTTTCCTCCTATTACAAAATAATAATAATAATAACAGTCACAACTCCAAAGAGCCACAGGATGAAACACCACTGCCACCCGCCCCCAGCTCGGCTCTCAGTTCACAAAAACCAGGTGTCAGCAGGGCAGCAGGTCTGGCATCTCAGGCGAGTTTCTGTCAGGGGCCCTGATTTAACACTGAACACGTTATGGCTTTGTAGGGATGGGGCAACAACAAACTCCAGCTGCTACTCAGCTCATTCCAACCGTGGGGAAGGGAGTCCCCCAAAACTGAGAAATCTGTACTCAACCTAGCGTTTCTCAGGAGAAGCCAGGCCATAGTACTTGGGGAAGAAGGAAAACAAGAGATCGTGGCATTGAAAAGGAGTGGCTACTCCCTGCTGGTGCAGGAGAAGGTCCCACCACCCTGCCTTGGGCTCAGGCAGTAAAGAGGCAAAGAGCTACCCTGTTTCCCCAAAAATGAGACCTAGCCAGACAATCAGCTCTAATGCCTCTTTTGGAGCAAAACTTAACATAAGACCTGGTCTTATGTTACTATAATATAAGACCAGGTCATAATATAATATAATATAATATAATATAATATAATATAATATAGTATAATATAATATAATTTAATATAACATAAATATCGGGTCTTATATTAATTTTTGCTCCAAAAGACACATTAGAGCTGATGGTCCAGCGAGGTCTTATTTTCGGGGAACCAGGGTACTGTTTCCTGAGCCCCATGAGCACAGCAAAACCCCACTGGTTCATATCATCTCACTCAAGGCTTGAATCCACTGCACAGTACGGCCACTGCAGAGAGCAGGAAATAGCAATTCAGGTTTTCTTAAAAACACAGTACAGGACAGACCACCCAGGAATACTAACCCCAGTCTGCCTGACTTCAAAGCCCCGTGCTCTTCCCAAGTCACCACGTGCCTTCCTACCATCCAGAGCCTACTCATCACTGTGGTACCAATTTCCACTTGTGACAGACTGCCAGGGCCATGTGCTAAAACTCCAAAGGAAAGCCACTTCCCCGAATGCATCAAACATACACACACACAAAACACCCTTCCACTTTGGGTTGCCTACTTGTGGTATACGAACGCTATAAATTTCAAACTCTAAAAGTTGAAACCAAATTATTTAAAAACTTAATATAAACCCACCCGTCTCCCAGACAGGCACTTGTCTGGTCCAAAGCAGGGGGCTCATGTGAGAGGCAAGCTACGCAAATGTCACACAAAGAAGGTCCTAACCTGTGATAGCCACAACAACGAAATCTATCCAGATGCAAAC
Source organism: Rhinolophus ferrumequinum (assembly GCF_004115265.2). Lineage (NCBI taxonomy): Eukaryota > Metazoa > Chordata > Mammalia > Chiroptera > Rhinolophidae > Rhinolophus > Rhinolophus ferrumequinum. The sequence goes on along the minus strand of NW_022680357.1, from coordinate 11,484,488 downwards.
TCATCTGCACCCCCAAGAACATGACCGGAAACTATGGACTGAGGGGTGTTGGTAAGAGCTGAGGAGGAGTTCCATAGGATGAGAAGTGGCGGCAGACAGACAGTTCAAACCCTGGCCCCGTCACGAACGAGAGCGGGCTCCCAGGCGCACTGCTGCACTTCTTTGAGCCACCGTTTCCTCATCTGTGAAATCGGGATAATGATACCTCTCGGTGAAGATGAAACAAAAGGATATAAACTACGTTATATTCTCACTCCAAGTAGTAAAGATACGATAAAATTTTAAAAGGCGAATGCAAAATGACAGGCTGCCTTCTTTTTCAAATCAGAAAGCCTTTTCATCAGAAGTTTCCATCTCCTCCAGGCCTTTCCAGAGAAATCTGCTCACCTGTTCAGATGGCGCATCTCTCTGCCAAGAGACAATCTAAATATATATAACACATGCACAGGGACAGCTGGGCAGGGCTGTTGCGTAAAACGAGAACTGTCATCACAGCCCTTGCCAAGCACACTCTCACCTGCTCCTGTGATGTGACCTAGCGGAGGCTCTGATAGAAACTTGAGTTGTGTTTTCCCCCAAGTGAAAAGCAGTTTGACAGCGAAAACTACTTCTTTTGCTGAAATAAAACATGTGGCGAGGTATGCCAGACAGAGTGATTTCCTGCCCTCAGTGGTGCAGTCTGTTTGTTGAACAGGGTTCTGGGCCCGACCGCACGCCCCAGACCAAGGGAGGCTCAGCTTGCCCACAGCGGGACAAGGTGACATGGATGGCTCCAAATGCTGTCTGTAAAACTGCTCATTCCAGAATGCAGCTGTGTCTAGGTTCGAGAATTAAACCAGTAATAGAAATGTGTGTGACACGGTACTATTTTGGTGGGAGGGAAGGTGGGAAGGAGGGGGGAGGAAGGATACCGTCCAGGTGTGTACCTGGTGGCCAGAGCAAGGACAAAGGGCCCAGCCAGCTGTGAGCCTTGGTAACCTGCGTACGGAAAGCAGTAGGTAACCGCCAAAGTCTTCACTCTAAACTTTTGTACCATTTTATACGAAACAACAAGCATGTGTGACTTCTGCAATTCATTTTCAAAGCAGCGGGGCTCTACCTATCAGAGGCAGAAATTGTTTATCTGTAAGATCTGGGTTTATGGGAATCAAAACCTTCCCTGGGGAAATCGCTGTACAACCCACCCTTAAGAAGATACTCCCGGAATTTCAAACTCCCGTGGGGAGGATTTCTCTCAGCTGCCTAGATCCTACGATTCCACGCCATTCCGCAGGTTTAAGATGCAGTGAGTTACATGAGAGGATCTGCCAGTAGAATGAGAGGAAACAGTAGTGCCAAAGGCACAGGAGCTAGAGTCAGATGGACCTGGGTTCAAATCCCAGCTCCATCACATTCTGCAAGACACTTCCTGTCCTGGGCCCAGACTTGTGTTCGGTAAAGAGAGCACAACCGCACCCATCTCGCAGGTTCCCGTCGGAGGATTCAACAAGGACACAGACGAAGCACCTAGCAGAGGTGAGCATGCTCTGTCCAAGGCGATAGCGGAGGTAGGAGTCGGGTAATTAATGGAACATCAGATCGTGACCTTGTCTATCCGCCTAGACTAGAAGCACCTTAAAGAAGAAGGCTCCACCTTGTTCCTCTGAATCCACAAAATGCTCAGAATCTGCAGGGCACAGATTTGATTCTCAGTACTTCCTGACCGACTGCCCAACACCGCAACTTACCAAGAACATTGGTCAATAAAGAGTTGCTGCTCTCACTGGAGATGCCATCCAACTGACAGGCGTGTTTATCACACTCTCGGGCCTTGATATGTTGTCCTTTATTTCTTTAACAGGTTTATTTTTTCAGGTTAGAAAGTAACACATGCTCACTGCAGGAAACACAAATCCAGTTTGGTATTTTTATGCCACTGGGGTACATACACGTACACCAGAGCCCTGCAAATCAAGGAACAGGACGAGGGTGTGAATCAACCTGGCCGACAAGTCACATGAGAAGCCATTACATGTCTAAAACAGCTCGTATTCTCTCAAAGGTGGGTAAGCACCTCCTCTCTCACTTGGTCCATGCAACTCTTCAGGGACTGGGCAGCTGTCCGAGAAGAGAAGACCCAGTCAAAAAGCAACAGCACTCAGTTAATATTGACTGGATGCTTACTAAGTGCCTGGCCCTATTGTATGCTCCTGACATGCACTGACACATTTCATCTTCCTTCCCATTTTACAAGCGAGGGGACGGAATCCACAATCTTAACCACTATGTTACACCATCCACAGGAGCTCCAACCCCTGCCCTCGACCATCAGTCTGGCCTGGCACAGACAGACACGAATCTTGATTCCAGAGGAAGTGCCTGAGCAAGCTGCAGACAGGTTGGGTAAGCTGTTTCCCAGGATGTGGGTCTTTCCCACGTACACGGTCGCATACTGGAAAAAACACTGAGTCCGGAAAAGTTGATATTCTAGATGTGACCACTTATTTTCTGTGTCTCATTTCATTATAAATTCAAAAGTAGTACAAAAAGCACAAGGTTGTTGTTTTAAAAAATTCAACCCAAGAGAACTGAAAATATTATGTCCATACAAAAATTTGTATTCGAATGTTCACAGCGACATTATTCGCAATGGCCAAAAAGTGGAAGCAGCCCAAGCGTCCATCAACGGGTGAATGGATCGGATCAGCAAAACATGAAATACTCATACAACAGAGTATTATTCAGTCTTTAAAAGTAGGAAATTGGAACACATTCTACAACATGGATCAATCTGGACAACATTATGCTAAGTGAAAGAAGCTGGTCACAAAAAGACAAACACTGCCTGATTCTACTTCTGTGAGGTACCTGGAGTAGTCAAATTCATAGAGACAGAAAGTGGACTGGTGGGTGCCAGGGGCTCGAGCGGGAAACGGGGCGTTGCTGTTTAATGGTACAGAGTTTCAGTTTGGGAAGATGAAAACATTCCAGAGATGGACGGGGCTGATGGTTGCACGACAATATAAATGCATTTAGTACCGCTGAACTGTGTAGTTCAAAATGGTTACGATGGTAAATTGCATGTTATATGTGTTTTACCACAATTAAAAACTTTTTGAATGAATGGAAGTACTGCCGACGCGTGCCACAACATAGATAAATCTTGATTCCATTTACATAAAATGTCCAGAATAGGCAAATCCACAGAAACAGAAAGCAGTTTCATAGTTGCCAAGGGCTGGGGAGGGGAGAAGTGGGTGAGAAGTGACTGCTGATGGATTTCTTTTCAGGGTGAGAAAATGTTCTGGAGTTATACACTGGTGATAGTTACACAACTCTGTGAATATACCAAAAAAAAAAAATCCAAAACACTCAACTATCCACTTAAAACAGGCAAGTTATATGGCATGTGAATTATATCTCAGTAAAAAAAATTTGAATACCTAACAACAGAGCTCAGGAAGGGCCGGTCTTCCTTACACAGCCTCTCCCTCCACCCCACCCCCCACCCCCACCCCCTGGCCCCCGAGCCCCACACCCCGCACTATGGTCACGGATGAGTCTTCCAGGCCATGTGCTTCCCTATGGACATATATGTGCAGATACATATTTCTGTACTCGTACTGGTTGGGGTTTTTATAAAACAAACGGCACCTCTCGCTCCATAGCCGGCCATGGCGGCTGCACCCCGCCAGCAGACAGACCAGCCTCACTCTTTCCCACAACTGCATTACAGGAGGGGCCACCATCTTGTTCACCAATCTTTTACTGGTCCCAGTTCAAATAATGCCCCAAGCCTTGTACCTGCCTCTCTGTGCACGGGTGTAAATCTTCCCTTGTGATGGACTCCTAGAAATGGAACAGCTGGGTCAAAGGGTACGCGCAGTTCAAACTGATAGCTAACAAATGTTCCCCAACCCCAAGTTCCCACAGAGTGTTCTGTTCTGTGACCTTGAACAGCCACCTCACGTCCACGGGCCCCAGCGTCCTCATGGATGAAACCAAGCAAAAGGCCTTCTACGTTGATTTCAGTTCTAATGTTCATTGTGTAAACCACAAGATCAAGAGGAAGCCCGACAAAGAGTCAGGTGGAGCTGGAATCAATCTGCAAACCTTGCGACACAGCCACTGCACAGGGCGGCCTGGCTGAGAAGGCCCAGAAAACGAGCAGAAAGACACCAGAAGGCTGAACATATTCACCGAAACAAGACCTCAAGCCGCGCGCGGACTGGCCAGCCACAGGGCAGGGACATGCATCCCCAACGTGAGGGACTCGCGTCTGGGCTGAGTCCAGCAAGCCCCTCAAGCAGTGTGCCAGCACGGTCACCACCCCTGAGCCCGCAGCCAATGCACAGGGACAGTCTACGGAAGCCCGTAATCCAAGAGATACAGAAGGAAGATGGTTTTGTCAAGAGAGGGGGTTAAAGAAACGCTCACACAATTAATGCTGAAAACTGGAAATTCGTCCGTTCCATGGACCCAGAGGAGCGCAGTGTCAAGGCGGAAATGGAGATGCCCAGAACTCAGGCAGGAAATACACAATCATCATCCCTGAAAGGCCATGGTGAAGTCTAATGTTTCAAGGGGCGAAAAGAAATTGGTTTAGAAAAGAAATCATGTTCAAAGCTCACATCTCTTATGAATTCTAAAAAATGCCACAGGTCAGCCATAGCTGAAAGAAAAAAGAGGTCACAAGAGACGCACAGGAGAAGCTTCGGCGTGGCCACCGCCTGCTGAGGGACAGAGAGCAGAATGAGGAAAAGTGGATGCAAAGGTCCCAGCGGATGCATTCACCAGGGCGGAGGCCACTGCAGGAGGGAGCAGGGAAGGCTGCTGACCTGGAGGCTCGTGGGATCGTGGTGACCCCAGCAGGGAGACCCATAGGTCAGCGCCGCCCCCCTCATCAGAATCACTTGGAGAGGGACGGGATAGGAGCGGTAAGTGTTAAATGCAAGTTACTGGACCCCTGTTCCCAGAAATTAATTCAGTGGGTCTGAGCGGGGGCAGGAATCTGCATTTTAATAAATACCTGGGTGGTTTCAGCGCACGCACAAGGTTTGAGAACCAGTGCATTAGGCAATGAGAAAACATCCTAAAACACAGAAACTAGAAAATGGGAGAAAACCACATCCGGGCGTTGTCCTGCAGGCCCCACATGTGATGGGCCAGGGCTGGCCCCACTCCCGCTCCTGGGCACTCCACGAGCCTCACCTGGCACAGTGCCCTCTGTCACAGCTCATATCAAGGCTGCTGGCAGAGGCAAAGCAGACACACACTTGGCCCTCCCCCCGCTGGGCACCGTGGGGCTTGTTCAAGCTGCCGGAGGGCAGAAAGAGGGAGGAGTCCAGGTCAGCCTGCGACCCTACTAGGCCAACAGAACCTACAGTGCCCCCTCAAAGATGGGCCGAAGCAGGCGGCCCGGCCATGACCACTCTGGATTCTGACAGATTCCCCTGGACACCCGGGAGCTGAGTGAGTGCATTTCCTTCCCACGTGAGAAAGAGACCAGGACGTATTTGAAACAACATGATAATAAATGACACACCAGAGGCTATTTCCAGCAGTCCAGAGATTTTCGGCAGCCCTGACAACTTCCCAGAAAATCTTAATTATATCTAAGAAGCCAAAGTGAGGAAAAGCTGGATGAAGCCGAGGACAGAAGAGACAGCAGGAGGGACCTGGGGAAAGAACTGGAACAGTCCAAGCAGGAGGCCTGAATCCACCTCTGTGTCTCTGTGCTGATAAGACGGCTCGTCTGCTTACGGCAGTCTCCTTGTATGTGACGACTATAGTCAGATAATGACAGAAGTCTTCCTCCTACTGAGATTCAAGGAACTTTCCCAAGGGAGGCAGGAAGTCCTCCTGGGTGTCTGACTGGATATTAAATAAAAAGCAACCACTCTCGCCACACTGACACCTCTGACAAGCCCCATGAGACATGGGCAGATGGAAAGTGTTTCCTTTTAGCTAAAATTGTGAAATAATAAGAACCCCGCCCCCAACACACATACACACACACGTCTATGACCCTGTTTCCTGGCACAGAGCTCCTAAATCCCTTGGAATTTCCTGGATTATCGATAGGAGAGTCTTTTGTTTTAATCAAGTGACCCTGGGTGGGCTCCTGGAAGGCCCCTGGGTGAGGGCTGATCACCAGAAAGATGAAGATTAGAAGCTGGGAAGTTTCAGCGCCACCCCCATCCTCAGGGAGGGAGCCCCGGGCGATTGAGTTAAAGCTCCTTCACGTCTGCATGATGAAGCCTCCATGAAACTCCCTGAACTACAGGGTGGGGGGAGGGGAGCTTCTGGGTTGGTGGACACCACCGCGTGCTGGGAGGGTGGACGCCCCAGCTCCACGGGGACAGACGCACCTGCGCACAGGACGCTTCCAGACCTCGCCCTGTGTCCCTCTTCGCCTGGCCTTTCATCTGTGTCCTTTGTGATATCCCTTATAATAAACCGGCAAATGTAAGTCAATGTTTCCCTGAGTTCTGTGAGCCATTCTAGCAAATTACTAAGCCTGAGGAGGAGGAGTCCATGATTTATAGCCAATCGGTCAGAAATACAGGAGGTAACCAAGGACGTGCGACTGGCATCTAGGTGGGGACAAGGCCTGTGGGACTGGGGGCGGGGCTCGTGGGAACGGGCCCTTAACCTGTGGGGTCTGCACCAATTCCAGTCAGGATCAGGCCGGAGTTGAATTGCAGAGCACCCAGTTGGTGTCAGGAAAGTTGGAGAATTGGTTGGTGTCAAAAAAACTCCCCACACATCTGGTGTCAGAAGTGTTGGGAGTAGAGTAAGAGAAAGTGCTTTTCCTTTTAGAAATACAACTCATTCTCCAAAACAGCTCTAGAATTCTGATGCCGCAATCGTGTTTTTTCACCCAGCACATAAACGGTAAGAGGCAGCTATGCTCTGGTTCCCATGCGGGGAGGACACACTAGGCTGCTGCCTTCCTTCCAAGCACTTACATCTGGATTGCAGCAAATGAGTAAATAAATAAAGAGGATAATTTCTGATGGTAACACCTGCTATGCAAAATATAAACCAGGAGAAAGTACCTTGGGGGAGCTCCTGTAGACAAGAGGAGATTAGGCCTCTCTGAGGAGACAAGATCAGTCATGGAAATCTCCTAGGGGACAATATTCTGGCAAAGGGACTGGTGAGTGCTGGGACATGGGATCGAGGGGGCTTCTTCAAGGAACAGAAAGAAAGCCGGTGGGGTGGAAGCATCACGAACAAGGAGAGGGTCACAGATGAGAATGGCAAGGCAGATGGCAGCCAGATCACACAGGCCCTTACAGGCTGTGAAGAGAATTTTCCACCTTATTCTCACGAGCAGGCAAACCGATGGACGGCTTTAAGCAGGGAAAGCATGTGATGTGATCTGTTGGCTTATTTTTAAGTCAATCTGGTTGCAATGTGAAGAACGGACTGCGAAGGGGGAGAACTGGAAAAGAGGAGACCAGTCAGAAGCTTCTACAACACCCCAGGCAAGAGACGGTGTGGTCCGACCCAGGATGGGAGCGGTGAGAAGGTCACACAAGGTCGGTCATCTTTGGGATGTATTTTGGAGCTGACAGGACTTCCCCAGGGATTGGAAATGGAACAGGAAGTATACAGAGAAACAAAGGATGACGACGCCCAGATTTCTGGTGTGAACAGCCAGTTGGTGGCACGGACTGAAATGGTGTGGCAGGCAGAACGGCTGCCAAAATGCCTGCACCATAACTCCGGGGGCTGTGACTAGGCTGCTTTACACAGAAAAACGGACCTTGATATGAGGAGGTTATCTTGGATTACTGGAGTAGCTGGGCCCAATCTAACCATGCGAGCCCTTAACAGAGACTTTCTCTGGCTGGAAGCAGAAGAGAAAGGAAGCAGAGAAGGAAGACAGACAAGACGCCGCAGAAGGGGAGTCAGATTCCAAGTGTGCGAAGGGGTCGATGTGTTACAGCTGGTTCTGCAATGTAGGAGCCAATGCGCGGGGACTGGACAGAGGCCGGTAGGAGAACCAGCAAAGAAATGAGAACCTCGGCTCTACAACTGCTTGGAACCAAATTCCACAACACCTGAATGAGCAAGGAAATGGACTCTCCCGTAGAGCTTCCAGAAAAGAACACAATCCTGCCCCAACCTCAGGTGCAGCCCAGAGAGACCCCTATATGTGGGCAGTACAGGTGTTCCATTTCCGCTGTCATCAACCCAAGTGGAACAGGGAAGAATGTAGGGGGTTGTGCACATCTGGAACTAAGTGGACAGGTCAGGGTCACGCCCCCTTCTACCATGAAATCCCCGTAGATCTAAGTCCCATGTACTCAGGAGCTATTCTTGTCCCCGCTGGAAGTCAGACAGCACAGCACCTGGCGCACAGCAGGTGCTCCATAAACAACTGTCAAATGAGCGTTGATTATCCTGTTTCAAAAACATTTCTCCTCCACATCCCTGCTATCCATTGCCATATTTCCTTGCTACGTATCATTTGCAACCAACCTGCTCCAATGAGCTGTCTACTCTTACTGGCCCCAATTCCTCTTCTCCTCGTCTCACTCCAACTTGGTCTAATGAAGCTTTCATCCCCCCGTCTACTGACCTGTGCTGGTCAGTGTCACCAACAGCTGCCATCTCGTTCGATCCCTCATCAGCCCTGGACACACCACAGTTGCCTCACTCTCTCCTTCTTCAAACGTACTCTTCCTTTGGCCTCCAGGACCCCACACTCTGTTGGTTTCCCCCTATCTCTCTGGTCATTCCTTCTCCATCGCCTTTGCTAGTACCTCCTAATTTTCCTACATCCTCTTAACATGGGAAGCCCTGGGGCTGAGTCCTCGGCCATTGACACTTGCTCTCTTGGGGATCTCATCCAATCTTGGGGTTTTAAATAGCGTGGTATGTCCACACCTTGTTTATCATGTTTGTTGATGTCATGTGTCTTTCCTCAACTAGAATGTAACTCCACAAGGGCAGGAATCTTTTTCTGTTTTGTTCAGTTCGCCTAAATGCCTATAAGAAGAGTATCTGGGCCATGACAGGCACTTACTGAGTATTTATTAATGTAAGGAATGAATAAACGAACGAACGAACACATCCAGGTCGATGTCCAGTTACCAGTGGCTTATGGCCCGAATGACTGCGTCCACCATCTTTTACCTCTCACCTCAAGATCTGCCTCGCACATGGTAGGGGTTAGAAGACAACTACTGAATAAACAAACAAATGTCTGCTCCTTTGGGGTTGCCAGGTCCACAAAGACAAACCAGAGACCCAAATACCACCAGCGTCTCCTTCTGGGTCTGAAGATTCCTCGAGCCCGACACACGGTCCCTCCCCCACCCTGACCCCAAGGCTCAGCAGTCCGCAGATCATGAGAAAGATGGCTGGGCTGAAGCAATGAATTTGTTAAGCTGGTGCTCAAGTGGATCTGACGAGCAATTAGGCAGCTGGAAGAGACAGCTGCTCCCTCGCCATGGGCACTGCGCCACTTGGAGAGGCAGCTGGTGGCCCCTGGAAGGCTCCGCATGGCCGAGCGCCCAGAGCGCCCCAGATGGCTGCTGCCTCTTAGGGGATGTGAGCCAGAGAAGTGGCGCTATCCCCATAGCGCCGCGGGCCGAGGTGAGGCTGCCAGCACTGGGAGGGGCAGTTCTACGGCGGCCCTTTATGAACGGGAGTGAGAGACCAAGGAGATGAGCACGGTTCACAGAGAGTTCAGACTCATGAATAACGGTGACTACTACAGATTGTTGGGCTGTTGGATCATTGTTTCGGCGATCATTTTTGAGCACTTACGAGGAACTGGGCAGTGCACATTACCTCCCTTAATTCTCTCCTGTATCCCATTGAGTAGGTGTTCTTCCCCACTGTGGAGATCGGAAAACTGAATTCCCGAGAGGTCAAGAAGCCAAGGTGGTGACGAGGGCCATGGCTCAGAGTTCCAGGGGAGATTTGAGGGGGGTGCCGGGCGGGTGGAACGGGGGAGCCCAGACCAGACTCTCTTGGCTTTTGGACCTGGGGCAGGGGGTATAAAAGTTTCCTTTAAATCTGTCACTTTGAGGTTTGAGGATGTGACTTGTGACCTATCTCATCACTTATTGCTGTTTCTGGAAGGCCTTATGGATTTTGGGGGAACCTGCTAAGCGCAGGAGAAGGGATGATTTGTGGCAACAAGCAGGGCTGGGGGCAACACTGCACTTCTTTCAAAGAAATTAATTAATAGCTTCTGTATCACAAAGTTAAGGTCATTAACAACCCTCAACAGCAATCCACGGAGAGTCAATAATGTTAACGGTCATAATGACAAGTGTCTTTATTGAGTTCTCACTGCTGTTCTACGTCCTTGCCACATATTATCTCTTTTAAACCTGAGAAAAGCTCCATGAGGCAGGAACTACTATGGCCCCCACTTTACAGATGAGCAAACTGAGGCCAAGGTTAGGCATTTTGCTCAAGGCCAGGAAGCCAGGAAGTGGCAGAGCTAAGACTCCAAGCCAGGCAGTCTGACTTCTGACTCTGCTCCTGTGAGATCTAGACAGCGGTCTGTGGCCCAGAGGGCAGGGCCCTGGGGTCAGGCGGGAGGAACCTCAGGGAGCTGGAAAAAGGAGCAGTAGGCCGCCCATTCTGTGTCACCCACCCAGCACCCCATGGCCTCCACCAGGAGGAACTACAGCCTGCGGGGTCAGTGCACCAGCCCAAGGCTGACTATGAGCCACGCCGACTTCTCCTGGAAGAAAACCAAACCGCCAGCAGTGTCACTGGATGCAGAAAGGGCTCTTTCAGAAAATCCTTTTGTGTTTCTGCATGGAGCTCAGATGTCACATCCTCCAGGAAGCCTGCCCTGAACCATGCAGGACAGCTCATCTCTCTGCCCGCTCCACTCACATGTGTGGCAACTGGAGCAGTTATAACCCACTGCTTCAATCACCTTGCACAGACATGTCTGCTTTTCATCTATTTTCATCTGGCACAAAAATAGACGATGGAAACATTGCCTCCCTTTCACAGGCAGGATCGTGCAGACCCAGCGGGGAGAGGCAGGTCCTCTAGTAACTAACATCCTTTAGTTCAACTTCATTTCACTATAACCCTGATGAGACAACACTGATGGTAAAACCTGTTTCATTACACATTGTTTTGCTTAAAGTCACAGAACCTATTGACAAAGCTAAATGAGGACTTACTGTACTTCTCAAGTACTTACTCATCCATTCAACAAATATTCACGGGGCATACTTGCACTGGTCGCGATCTGGGCCCAGGATTTGGCAGACAACAGGAGACAAAGCCCAGCCCTCGAGGAGCTTACACTCTAGTGGGGAGTCAGACAAGCCCACTAGATTGATAAATCGATTTTATACCAAGTAGTGCTCCAAGCTACCAAGAAAAACAAAGCCATGTCAGGGTATTGTTCCAGATGCGACAGCCTCTTGATCAAGTGATATGTAAGCAGAGACCTGAAGGAAGAGGGGAAGAGAACTATACAAAGGCCTGGAAGTAGAACCTTCCAGGCCAAAGAAACAGCAAGAACAAAGTCTGAGACTGAAACGTGCCAAGGAAGAAGGAGGGGAGGCGTCCGGCGCAGGGCAGTGGCAGGAAACAAAGAAAAAGGAGCCGGGGCCAGAGCATGTGGGGCTCTGAGGGCAACACTCAGGCCTGATTGGGTCCCGAGCACAACGGGAGGCCTGCAAGGCTGGGGCCGATGCATGACGTGACCTGACTTCTGTTGTCAAAGGGTCACTGTGAAGGCAGCGGACACTGCACAGCAGGGCGGGCGCGGCCGGGTGGACGCAGGAAGAGCCAGGAGGGGCTGGGGCAGCGACAATCCAAGCATGTGATGAGGGAGACTTGGGCTTGGGGAAGGGTGTGTGGGGGGTGGTAATCCCATGCGGGTAAACACCACACCGGGGACTCACCACCTTTCTCTGGGACAGAAATTAGATTGATCGTCGCTCTTGGACAACGGCAGGGCTGGAGCCAGAAACACAAGTGGCCTCCATTACAGCTGGGTTTCTCTTTTAAGACACACTACAATAGCACTTCCTAAGCAGAGTACACACACTCTATAACAATCTAAAAAAACAATCTAAAGCAAAGCAAAACCAGCCTGGAGACCACCTGGAAGTGGGACTTTTCAGCCTTAATTGAAGCTGAAAATAAACAAAATATTGTAATGCTCCGCTGGGTGACGCCACCACAAAATGTGGACCCTGCTGTGCGTTTGGTAAAAGGAACATGGAACCACTGGCTCTCTGGGAGGAGACACGACACCTGAGTGGACCGTGGCCCGCCGGCTGCTTTCTCATTACAACTCGTTTTCAGTCACTCATGTGTTTGCCTCATCTGAAGAGGAGCCGCTCTAAGTTGCAGATATTTTTACCCACAGGATCACTTTCAGGTAAAAGCAGAAGGAAATCGACTGTGCAGGCCACAGGGAGATTAAATAAAGGCACACGGACTGAAGAACGAATAGTCTGATCAAAAAGAGTTCTGACTAAAATTGCAAGACACGGAGCCCTGCGCTGTCCCCTGCCCCCCCCCCAGCTCCCAAATCCTTCAGTCATCTGTTAATTCCCATCACCTCCGCCCCAGGTGCCACCCACCTCCCCTGGCCTGGGTGACCGCTGCAGTGGCCAGCTGGTCACCCCAAACAGGACTCTGCCTTCCTCAACTCTCTCTCCAAGTGTGGGGAGGGTGAGAAATTTAAAAAGCAGATCTGACCCTGTCAGTCTCCCGTTCATCCCAGAATAAAGGTCAAATCCTTTCCTGAAACCTCTGAGGTCCTCGTGCTCAGGGCCCCTCCCCACCTCCCTCACTGTCCGAGCTCCAGCATCCCTTCTCAGAGCGGCTGTCCCCGACCTCCCCACCCCCCCACCTGAGCAGATGCTCTGAACCTGTCGCCTTTGACCGTGACGGCTGCGGGCCTGGGGTTGCTTCTTTTCAGAACACCACGCGGTGGCTCTTCCGTGCTTGTCAGGCCTGAAGGCCGCCTGTGACTCTAGGACTCAGTCATCAATGGCCACGCTGAGCACTGTTTCTGATCCAAGGCTTATCCCAGCGGTGACCCCGCCCCCAGCCCCAAGCAGGAGGAGGGATTATTGGCCGCAACTAATTATTATTAGCTCTGCCTCCCACCAGCATCCTCTCCTTCCTCGGACCACCCAAAGCCACATGTCAGAACTTCTGCAAGCCAGATGTTCTTGGAGACATCCAGACAATGTGCCCACCTCTGAAATAAAGGCACCACCTCATTTTACCAGCGAACTTCTCTCAATGTTAATGTGTATCAGCCCAAATGACAGACTCCGAGGAAAGGGATGACAGCATCAACACCTGTGGACACCCTCTCGGTCATCATTAGCGCTCTCCAAGGAAGTAGCAACAGAAATAAGACACCACAGCTAACATTTATGGAGTGCTTACCCACCAGGCACTGTGTCAATTACCCTTGGTGGACTCATTTAATCGGTAACCATCGTTAATAGCCCTAGTTCACAGATGAAAAAGAATGAGTCTTAAGGAAATTACTAACCCAATTTCAAATGGCTGATGAATCCAAACCGGTAACCCTTCCACTGGAAATCAAGATGGCCAGTGCCTGCAGCAGAAACTCTGCATGTCCCCAACCGACTCCTCTCTCCAGAACACACCACCAACCGCGAAACCAGCCCGCTCCAGAGCAGCCAGCACAAGGGTGTTTCCAGCCAAAGAGACAGATGCAGCTCATACAGGAGACAACGTCTGGTTCAGAATCCATCTGAGCCAAGGCCTGTGGTCCTGCCATAAATCAGGAGGTGGGCGGCAGCGACGTGAGCTAAATGGCCACCACCGGTTTGAGTTCGGTCAAAAAGAAAACAAACCAAAAAAGAATAAAATTAAATTTCTTTAGGCACTATACTTTTCAATGTATTCAAGAGAATTTCTTCCCTTAAATATAACTAGGAAAAGTTAGCTAGAGCAAACAAAAGTTGTCACTATCATTCAAAAGCCAAGCGATGATGAGAATGAAAACAAAAGAATCATAATAGTGGTCACACGTATCGGGCAGTTTCTGGAAAGGAAAGGGGCCCCCCTACTAAGTGTTTGGCACACATTGTCACAGCATATCGCAGACATGTCAGTACCAGTCACCCTGTGAGAAGCTCCTCTTCTTCCACCATTTGACAGATGGTGAAACTGAGGCTGGGCCACATCACAGAACTCAGCCAAGGTCACAGCAGCTCAGAAGCAGCAAGGCTAGGATTCTGCCTGAAGAACGACCAATTCCACAACCCACCACAGAAATGATCCAGCAAGAAAGGGAAACTGCATTTTTCAATTTACCACTCAGGAGAAATTTTTGTAGGGAAGAAAGAAATCAGTGTTCTCTGTCATTATCAGAAAAACACGGCCTTTCAGACTTATTTTTAAAGCAGTGCTATCACCACTTAGGTGGGCCCTACCTGCAGCCTGATCGAACAAACATTATAATTAGAGGCACTCGTAAATTGCCACAACAAATCTGGAGGGAGAAACGTGACTGTTCTTTTCAGAGCACAAAACTGTCATTTCAAATTAAGTAACAGTAACAAATGGTGAGAAATGTGACTCCGGGAGCGACGCACATCTGTGCTTGAACGTGACTGACGATCCTGCGCAGTAATCCTTCCGCACCGTTCCCCGGTCCCTCCCGCAGAGAACAGTTGTCAGGCGTGTGGGGCGGCCTCTCAAAGACGGTAAACCAGCTTCCACTTAGGCACTACTGGGCCCAAATCAATATTGCAAAGATGGTTTTGCTTCCAGGAAGCACAAGAAATGCTCCATTCAGCCCATGTGATTTATGGGATGATAGGAAGGAAAAAAATAGAATCGTTTCTTCCATTCTCAGAACTTGAGACGCCACTTTAGCACTCTGAGGGGGCAAGAGTCGTCACGGGGATCTAGTCCGAGTTATCCTGCAACCCCACACCCCATGAATCCTTCCGCCCAATGTGTTCTTACTGACTTCACCATTAAAAACCTCATCACAAGGTGGCAGGTCATTACCAATGACAAAAGGAGGCGCCAGGCATGGGAGAGATAAATAGCCAGGTGGCAGAGAGGGAGAAGCCCGGGCTCAGAGGTCAGCAAGGGCAGACAGGAAACCTGCCCCAGCACTCACTCTCCAAGCTGGGTGACAGCCCCGGCTAGGGACCGGGCCTTAGTCATGGCCAGCATGTGCCCTAGAGTGACATCAGTGCACATTTAATTTATTTGTGTTTGATCACGTGCATGGATCAGTGTGCGTGTGAGACAGACGCCAGGCCTGCACTGAAAGGTGCAGGAAGAGAGGGGAAGGAGAGAAGTAGGCCGATACTGTGTGCCACCCCAGCACCGGGACACACACAAAACAGTCATGAGAACTATTGCTCCCTGGGAGTCTTAGCTGCCACGTGCTTCTCCTAGTACAAGGCTCCTCCTAACATGAGAGGTTGTGGGGTTTAACAGAAAGGGAGGGAGGGAAAGAAGGAGGGAGGAAGGGAGGTAGGGAGGGAGGGAGAGAAGAACCTAGCTCTCGAATCCCCGCCAGCCACTTCACCTGGTGTTTGACTTCAGAAACAACCATCTGTTCTACAACTGGAAGAAGGAACCTCTACAAAATGGTACCCTCCTAAGGGATTCCCCAGAGTAATTCTAACTATTGGTGATTCTCGTCATCCACGCTGGTGAGAACCTAACCTCTGCAGGAGCCGCAAAGGACTCTGATGTTAGATAACGGACACCGGTGCGCTGAACGGACTGACACAGCGATACCAGGTCTTGACAGATATTATCCTACGTAATCCGTGTGACTCACTGATGCAGGTGAAACCAGCGGCTCTTCTGTGTGAGCAGAGGAACACCTGGCACTTAGGGATACCCAAGATCCCACCAAGCTCCCGGGAGCGCAGAGCCAGGCCTGCAGTCCATGCCTTCGGAGTCTCCTAAATGGATGGACCTGAAACCCAGCCCAACTATTCATCCTGATGAAATGCCCCACACACATCTGGGCCGAGATGGAGGCCCCAAGAAGCCATGAGCGTCACTAACAGGCAAGAGGCACCTCTTGAGCCACCAATGACTCAACCACGGGGCTACTTATTCCAAGGTTGGCAAGACCTCTCACGGGAACACAAAATGCCACCCAGGATCCCAGAACAATGTGCTGGAGAAACACGAGTGACAAGAAAAAACACGAAGATGAATGGCGTTTTTGAGAAGGGCACATATTTTCATTAGACCTACTGCCTTCACTTTCACTGACTGCCTTCTTCAAAGCACCTATTTTTTCTCCTTGTGCAGTCGTCCTTAACCAGAAAGGTCTCGATACAATTTCTGGCTGGCCAGCACCACCATCTTGGTTTGCAGCAACAACCACATGAGGAACGGCTGGTCTGCTTCATCCCTCCATGAAACCAGCTGTTGGAGAGATAATAAATCGGCGAGAGTGTCTTCATCTGGGGGGCTACCTTGGATTGGGCTTCTCTGGTAAGAAGGCGAGCCAGCCACAGAGACAGCAATGAACTCTTGGCATCAACGCTCTTCCCTGTGAAACCTAGCGGCCTGTTGCTCCTCTGACCACAAATACAGACCGAGTGGCAGCTTTCAACACAAAAGAGGGCTATGAACACCAATGCACACGGGATTCGAGATCAGGATCGAAAGCAACTCCTCCAGGAAAGGTCAGGGCACTGGGAGCTTCCTCCAAGAGCCCCTCCCGCCCCCTCACTCTCCCATGGTGCATTTCTTGTGAGCGTCCTTCCACTCGTAAGAAATTAGTGCAGACATCTGCCTAGACTCCATTCACCCAACTTCTGAGAAAGAGCACTTGACTTTTGTTGACTCTACCCCAGGCCTGCCTCTAGCCCAGACGCGGGGCTGGCATGCGACCTGTGCCAGGCCTATCAGAGCCTTGGGATCTCCCCGGCCCGCCACTGGTTGAGATGGGCATGTCGGAGTCAGTACAACTTTAGGAAACGGGCACACAGCTTTGTGACAGAGGAGGCAAGAGCTCTTCCACACTGGACTTGAACTACAAAGAAGGAAGTTCTGGAGCTGCTGTAATCATCTTACAGTCACGTGGGGAGACTGCCCTGTCTGATGGTGGAGCCAACATGGAAGAGAGCAAAACTGAGAGGGAGGGAGGCAGGGACACAGAGACAGACAAGGAGAGAAGCAGAGGCCGAGAGCTACTGACAGACGTAAGAGCACCCACAGGCAGAGACGGACAGACAGACAGACAGACATGGGGACACACCAGGTCCTGGTAACACCAGGTCTTTGATCAAGCACTGCGGGAAGCTAGAAAACTTTTGATACCTTTATCACTAAACTCCCTTTTAATGTGAAAGAGGATCAGCAATTTTCAGGGTTCCTTGCCTCAATCCTACGTCAATTCCTTTGTTTACAACAATGACATCTAAGGCGCCAGCAGGCCAAGCCAGACAAGAGTTTTACTCAAAAACCGTTAACCCTCTTAAAAGCCATCCAGGCATTTGATGAGATTACAATTGAAATCCTAGTTAATTATATTTTTAATCTGACCCAATTTTAAAGCTCATCTAGAAAATGGGCAAATAAAAGGTTACTTTAGGGGTGGCCTGTCAGCTCAGTTGGTTAGAGTGTGGTGCTAATAACACCAAGGTTGCCAGTTTGATCCCCAAATGGGCCACTGCGAGCTGTGCCCACCTTAAAAAACAAACAAACAAACAAACAAACAAAAGCCAGTAAATTGAGACTTGTTCTAACACTTACACACACAACAAAGTTACAATAATGAATATAGTACCAGTATCCACCGAACAGTTCAATACAACAGGAAAGACAGGCAGATACAGGCCCTAGAATGACTGGTTTTGTATGTCATGGCAGACCCAGAAAAGCAGTCTCACGAATTATTGAGGGAGAAGACTTGTTACTAAAGGATGCAGAACAAAGTAACTGGTAAATTAATGGGTGGAGGACAGGAACAGGAAGAGGTCAGGCCTTGTCTTTACATCTTACACTATGATAAACTCCAAATGGACTAAAGAGATTTAAAAGTTTAAAATAAGTCAAATAAGGAGGCGCTTATTCTCAGAACCTGTAAGAAGTTTCCAAACCACTGGAAGAAATCACAAAAAGAAGTCAACAGATTTGATTCGGTGAAAATCAGAAACTGTTACAGGTCAAAACACATTACACAAAAAAATAAAAGGAAAACAAATACTCGCCACAAAAAAAAGGCCAAGTGTTGCTATTCTTGTAAATATACACAAGTAAACAAAAAATAGAAAACCTGAAAATCGGATGGGAAAAAGAAAATCAAAATTGACTCTTCATAGCCAGAAAAAAAAACCACCACCACCACAACAAATGGTCAACACACTTGGTAAAATCCAACCGCTGCAGAAATAGAAAATAAAACTTGCTATCACATTAGCAGAGAGTTAAAATAGTGACACTCAATACCACTGAGGGTTAAGGAAAGCAGGCACGCACACATAGCTGGTCTCACATACTCTTTCTGGAAAACATGTTGACAGTCTTTGTCAAGAGCCTTAAATTTAGGCCTAGGGAGTAGTGTCTTCATAGGCGCTGACCCTGGTGAAATCGTTAGAACCACCCACTAGCACAGCTGCATACAGAGGCATACAGACAGTCACCACAGCAGGAGTAACAATTCACGGCAGTGCCTGGTCACAGGAAAAAGGGACACATTGAAGCCATTAATCTGTTAAGAAAAAAATATCCAACAACATGCGAAAATGCTTATGACATCATCCCACGTGAAACGAGAATACAAAATGACACACATAGAACGATCCAAATTTGTTTCACACGAAAACAATGAAAACAGATCGTACTTCAAAAATCATAACAGTGGCTACTTCTGGTTGATGAGACTAAAAGTGATTTAGTTTTTGCTTTTTTTTGTCCTACTCCGTTTTAAAAATTCTTTCTAATAAATGTATAGACTTTTATAATCAGAAAATGCATAGACGTACACACAGAGACACACATTTTTCAGTAGAAATAGCCTCAGTTTAATAAATCCACATGTGTGGTGGATGTTTCCTAGGTACGTAGCACCGAGCGAGGTACTTCGGGGGCCAAGCGCACATACTCCTGTCCTCAGGAGTTTGCAGCCTAGTGAGCTAGCCCAGGAAATGGTGTTGAACGATTTAAACATCTACTAGCTGCCCAAATGCCGGATGCTGCGGCAGATCGATACAGGCTCGAGGGTTCCCCACGTGCCATCTCTAGTACACGCAATGTGCTCAGTAGACATCAGTGATCACGGGCTCCTGTCAGCACCACGTCTCCAGCCTGGCAGGGGCAGGGGCACCTGCCTGGTCGCCGGCTCCTTCCTCCCACTTCACCCAGGAGAGCCATGCAGAAAGCCCAAAGACCACACTTCGCGCCTCCCTGACACCCATGGGGGGCCACTAAATGAAGCCAGGCAGATGTAAACACAAGTTGTTAGAGGAGACTTGCAAGAAAGCTCCTTAACCACAGGACAGAGGGCAGGTAGAAGCCCTCTGAGCGTCCTGCTGTCTCCTGCACGTGGGCAGTCCAATAAAGACGTTTAACCGACGCCTTCCTTTCTCCAACCCAGTCTGCTGGTTCAACCAACAGGACCTATAACTGCTGAACAGTTGATGGACATGTATTTAGTGAGATTTATGTCACATTGGCATGAAGAAACCAGAGTCGTAAATGAAAACCTATAGTATTGGGAAATAAATATGTAAAGCCGTCCTGGGTTATTTAATATATGCAACCAGAAGCAGCATACATTAAAAATGGAGAGACCAGGTTTTACTTCGCACAGATTCCCTGCCTCCAGACAGAAACAAGTCGTACAGAAACAAAAAACGGTACTTTCCCAATATCCCCTAACATGTTATTTATTTCTGAATCCTTACCTCTTACCATTCAATTCCCTAAGGGTCCCTTACACTGTCAAAAAGAGCTGTGATTATAAATCAGAATCTACACTCCAGACACACACATACACACACACATCAAATTTACAACCTGTGTTTCCAGCCACCTTTTATTGTGTTTCAGTTTTCTATTCAAAACACTGGTTAATTTTCCTTTCAATAAAACAAGTGTGGTGTGAAAATCTCTTTTACCCAGAGGTTTTTTGCATTGCTTTCCTCTGTGTTATTTTGAGTCTTGCCAATGAATCATAAGGCAAGAACCCTGAAGAATATTCCAACACTGTACAGGTGAAAATATAACAATATAGGAGAGCAACAGGAAAATGGAAAGGCAGAAATAGTGATTTCCATAATAAAACTCCTGGCAAACTCCAGCAATAATAGTGCATAAGGAAATTTTTGCCTGCAGTGCTCCCATCCAACATGCCAAAACTGTACCTCAGAATCTGAAAATGTATCGTTGTGCTTTTCTAAGCAAATTTCAAATTAAGCACTACAGGCCAGGGGGCCAGGCTCCCTCCCAATAGGGTACGTGGAAATCTGAGCTCTGTGGCCAAATGGTGCCAGCTGACTGACTCCTGGGTGACTTCTGCCAACTTTGGGCCATATCAGTGAAGAAGAATTCAACATTTTGTGTACAACCTTCCTAAGCCTGTGAAACACCAAAGACAATCACAGAGAGAGGGGAAAGAAAGAAACAAAGAGAGAGCAGGTCTGCTTCCAACCACCTGTAAAGATCATCTCATGTGGTTGTTAAAAACAAATGGAGACCAACCTGGAAGGTTCCCTGAGCAGACAGAACCAGTTTGGTCACACAAAGCTTAAGGTACTTATATACTGCAAGACGAACTTGGCCTTGGTAATGTCTTGCTTGTGCCGCTGAAAATCACAGGCAGAACTTGAACTGATCCATATGAGGTAAACGCTGAAAATTCTGACATTGTGACCAACACTCTGAAGCATAACCAGTCGCTGCCTCCTCACTGTATAAGCTGCTTTGCAACAATACACGTACCCCAAGTCTCAGGCCATGTTTGCTGTGAGTGCTCCTCATTTACAAAGTCTTTTTGGTGTGTGCACACGACATTTTTACTAATCACGACCTCAGTGATTCACTGATTTTAGTTTGGCTATTTCTGCACCTTTAAAGGGTTAACTGCTTAGAAGAAAAGTTAAAGAAAAGTGAAAAAAAGACAGGAGAGAGAGAGATTCTGAGAGAGCTGGAGAGACCAAGCCAGAGAGACTAGAGACAGAAAGAGAGAGAGAAAAAAACGGCGTCGGGGGGATAGACATGAAAGCGGGGGTGGGAGAGACAGACATACACATATACACAACCCCACAGTCAGAGAGAGAGAGACAATGGAGAAGAGAAACAGCAGGAGAATCGGTGATGCATGCATGGTAGGAAATCAACAACCAGAACAGAAAGTCTTTCACACCGTCATCCACTCAGCAGCTATGCTATGATGCTCAGTAGAGAGACAGCTGTGCCCAGAGCACCCGCTATGATGCTCAGTAGAGAGACAGCTGTGCCCAGAGCACCCGCTATGATGCTCAGGAGGGAGAGAGCTGTGCCCAGAGCACCCGCTATGATGCTCAGTAGGGAGACGGCTGTGCCCAGAGCACCCGCTATGATGCTCAGCAGGGAGAGAGCTGTGCCCAGAGCACCCGCTATGATGCTCAGTAGGGAGACGGCTATGCCCAGAGCACCCGCTATGATGCTCAGGAGGGAGAGAGCTGTGCCCAGAGCACCCGCTATGATGCTCAGTAGGGAGAGGGCTGTGCCCAGAGCACCCGCTACGATGCTCAGTAGGGAGACGGCTGTGCCCAGAGCACCCGCTATGATGCTCAGTAGGGAGACGGCTGTGCCCAGAGCACCCGCTATGATGCTCAGTAGGGAGACGGCTGTGCCCAGAGCACCCGCTACGATGCTCAGTAGGGAGACGGCTGTGCCCAGAGCACCCGCTATGATGCTCAGTAGGGAGACGGCTGTGCCCAGAGCACCCGCTATGATGCTCAGTAGGGAGACGGCTGTGCCCAGAGCACCCGCTATGATGCTCAGTAGGGAGACGGCTGTGCCCAGAGCACCCGCTATGATGCTCAGTAGGGAGACGGCTGTGCCCAGAGCACCCGCTATGATGCTCAGTAGGGAGACGGCTGTGCCCAGAGCACCCGCTATGATGCTCAGTAGGGAGAGGGCTGTGCCCAGAGCACCCGCTATGATGCTCAGTAGGGAGAGGGCTGTGCCCAGAGCACCCGCTATGATGCTCAGCAGGGAGACGGCTGTGCCCAGAGCACCCGCTATGATGCTCAGCAGGGAGACGGCTGTGCCCAGAGCACCCGCTATGATGCTCAGTAGGGAGACGGCTGTGCCCAGAGCACCCGCTATGATGCTCAGTAGGGAGACGGCTGTGCCCAGAGCACCCGCTATGATGCTCAGTAGGGAGACGGCTGTGCCCAGAGCACCCGCTATGATGCTCAGTAGGGAGACGGCTGTGCCCAGAGCACCCGCTATGATGCTCAGTAGGGAGACGGCTGTGCCCAGAGCACCCGCTATGATGCTCAGTAGGGAGACGGCTGTGCCCAGAGCACCCGCTATGATGCTCAGTAGGGAGACGGCTGTGCCCAGAGCACCCGCTATGATGCTCAGCAGGGAGACGGCTGTGCCCAGAGCACCCGCTATGATGCTCAGCAGGGAGACGGCTGTGCCCAGAGCACCCGCTATGATGCTCAGCAGGGAGACGGCTGTGCCCAGAGCACCCGCTATGATGCTCAGCAGGGAGACGGCTGTGCCCAGAGCACCCGCTATGATGCTCAGTAGGGAGACGGCCACACCCTAAGTAATGTCAGTGTCAGTAACAGAGGTGTGTACAGCACAGGGCTGAGTCCAGACAGGGAATAAAGAGCTCTCCATCCAAAAGACCCCCAAAATCATTGGGCCAGAGCCAAAGGGTAATCTCTAAATAGCAAATCATCTTGAGATATAAAATTGACAGAAACGTTAATTCAAAAACAAACTCTATTAGGTTTAAATGACATTGACAAAAGAAAAATATCGATGAATTGAACTTCATCATAATTAAAACCATGTGTGCTTCAAGGGCACCATCAAGAAAGTGGAAATTCCACCCACAGGATGGGAGAAAATATTCGCACATCATATATCTGATAAGGGCCTCGTGTCCAGACTATACAAATAACTCCCACATCTCAACACTAAAAAAGACAACTGAATTAAATAATGGGGAAAGGATCTGAAGTGATATCTCGCTAAAGAAGGTATACAAATGGCAAGTAAGCACATGAAAAGACGCTGAACATCATTACCCATCATTACAAATCAAAACCATAATGAGATGCCATTTCACTTCCACTTGGATGCCTGAACAAAACAAAACAAAAAGACAGAGGCTAACAACTGTTGGCAAGGATATGGAATAACAGGCACCCTCATTCACTGCTGGTGAGAGGTGCAGAGGCTCTGGAAAACAGTGTGGCAGTTCCTCAAAAAGTTAAACAGTTACCATTTGACCCAGCAATGCCACTCCTAAATATATCCCCAAGAGAAATGAAAACCATATTCATGCAACATCCATGAACTTCATAGTAACATTACTCATGATAGCCAAAAAGTAAAAACAATAAGCCAATATCCATCAATTGGTGAATGGATAAATAAAATGTGGCCTATCCATCCAATGGGATATTATTGGGTCTTCAGGAGAATGAAGCACTTATACCTGCTATAATGTGCATGAATCCCGAAAACCTTACGCTAAGTAAAATAAACCAGACTTAAAGACCACATGTTGCATGATTCCACCCATATGAAATGTCCAGAACAGGCAAATCCATAGAAATTGAAAGTAGACCAGTGGTTGCCAGGGGCTGGAGGGAGCATGGGAGGGAGGGAGTGGCTGCTTCTAGTGAAGACAGAACTTGAGCACAGATTTACATGAACGATGACATAACGGCAACTGTTCTAAGGGTGACCCCCAAAGCCAAGTACAGGAGAAATGATGGGCCCGGCATCCTCTGACTGACCAGCCCCTGGACCCCTTGGCCTTGGACCTCTGGCTGAGTGAAGCCTAAAGGATACGGGCACTGGCTGGTCAGAAAAGGAAGGAATTTGTGGGGTTTTCTTCCCCCCTGGGAGGTTCAAGCAAAGAAAATGGTCAATGCAGAGGCCCTAAGTGGAAGAGGGACATAGCTCCTGAAAACTGGACCACGTGGCTGGAGCAGACAGACGGCTGAAGGGTGTGTGATGGCAGCAGCGGGCTGAGGCCGAGGGGCTGGGGCTGAGGCGAGCGGACACTGAGAGCAGTGAGGGGCCCAGGAAGGGTTTTTAAGCAGTGACACGACGGTACAAATTGAATTGCATATTCAAAGGCCAGCACCCATGAAGTTATTTTACAGATTAAAATAGGTAATAAATAAGAAACCACTATATAAACTCTAGGTACATGGATGTGAGACAGAGAACAAAGAAGAAACATGTAATCAGAGTCCCTCCTGTGCCATAGGCCCAGCCAGGCTAGGACTGGCTCGTTCATCTCATGTGGTCTTTGTAAAGCCAGCTCTCAGGGAACTATTAGCACACCCATTTTGCAGATGAGGAACATAGAGCTCAGAGACATGGCTTGCCAAGGGATGCAACTCGAAAGACAGGCGTGGCCAAGACATACCCCGCAGCTCACCTGATCCCTGAGCATCTCTCTGAGTTCCAGGGCTCAGCGCAAAACAAGTGCTCATCAAACACTGCCAGGCACCAGCCCTCCATCACACAGGCTCTTGAAAGCCCTGCTTTGTTCTTACAGTGCTGGGCTCCTCACAGAAACTCAGCCGGAGTCCTTGGAGCTTTGGGGAGATTTACACTCGTGAGCAGCCATATTTCTGGAAACTTCAACCACACCAATGTGAGTCTCACTGGGAGATTAAAAACCAGAGCTGTTCTTTTGTGTACTGAAGGAAAAGTAAGCCCAGAGTTCAAGGCTTTAAACCATATCTACCACCAAAGAAATTATACCCTGGGAAAGATGGCAGGAGCTTACCAATGCATTTTCCCCTTAATGATCATAAGCCCTTGTAGCTTGAGGGTTTCATCCTCAAAATATAGACCATCAAAATGCTAAAAACCTACTGGGCAACAGTTTAAAAGGGAAGGACAAATTACAACTATTCCTAGACTCTAGAACTTTGAACCCATTAAAACAAAAAGCCAGTTATTTGTGCTATAGGCTTAATTAATAAAAGAGGCATTGCTGGTTAAAAAAAAAATACCCAGCATCTTTATTGATGCCAAGCCCTCATATAACCCATAGCAAAAATACGTAGAACATAGATGCCAAGGAAATGAGCTGATAATTCATCAAAAGGAAATTTGATTTATAAATACAGAGAAAAAAAAGTATTCCATCTCCATAGCAACTCAGGAAATACAAATACAACCAACTAGATTTTTGCCTACCGGTGTTTAAATGGTAACCATCTATTAAGGCTGGAGCAAGTGGCCAAGAGGCCCTGTTCACTGGTGACACTTTCAAATGGACACAGTCCTTCTGGGGAATAATATGGAAATCCATAACAAAAGTCAGAAAAAAACACTGTTTCATCCAGCAATTCTGTTTATGGTATGACATCCTTCCAAATAACTGGAAACATGGGAAAATTCTGTACAGAAAAGACATTCCTGGAGCATCTTTCAATAAAATAACAGTAAAAAAAAGAGTCCAACAACAAGAAATTAACTAAACTCTGCTCTACCCTCTAGATGGAATTCCATGCAGTTATTATAAATTGGAGTTACGTAGTCTGTACAATGACAGAAAAAGCCTTGCGATGAACGATTAAGGGGAAGAAGTAAGACACAAAATTGTATGTATAGCATGAATCAACGGTATTTTTTTTACCAACTTCTTTAATCAAATTAGTGTACAATATAATATTTCTGTTTCTTTAAGTGTGAGAAATACATGTGTGATAGATTCAGTGTCATACTGAAAAACTTCTTGGAACAAAGTCAGCTTTCATACATAGAAATGGGTAAAAACGTAATGTTACAAGATAGGAACTATCTCAGAACGTGAAAAGTGTATTATTTTCTTATTCGAAGAATACAGCCATTTGTGTCACAGATCTGTGAACAATCTTATGGTATGTGTGAAGAACACATGCAGGTTGGTGACTGGCAGAGGTGGAGGTCGGGGAGCGAGAGACAGGTGAAGGAGATCAAAAAAAGAAAGAGAGAAAGAAAAAAGGAAAGATGATACCAGAAAGTCTCTCCCACTACCATTCAGAAAGGCGAGACATATGCTTCTATATTTATTCTTATCATGCAGCGCCTGCATTGTGTAACAATATTTTTTTAAGTGTCTGCAGAGGGGAAAAACATCATCTGAAGGAAGTTCTGTTTTCCTATGTTCTCTAGGGAGCTGGCGCAGTGTGGTGGAAAAGGACCAAGCTTTGGAGTCCTCAAATGAGTGAACTCTGCTCTCTATTTAACCAACCTGGGCCTCAGTTTTCTCATCAGCCAGTTTAACCTTTAAATGACTTGTTACAAGGAAAAATAAAACCTTATTCTTAAAAGCCACGACTGTTACCTGCAGCCCAAATCACTTCTAGGTGATACGAGTAAAGTAGTATTCTCACTTTGGATTTGTTTTTGTATTTTCTTTTTCTTTCCAACCTAACTCAAAGGTAAGTGTTTGGGGCATTCCAGGTCTATTAACTGCTCATTGGCCAAAAAACAAATGCTGACATTTGTCCACGTGCAGCTCTATTTGATATATTTCTGTTAAAGGAAAAATATACAGGCCTAAAATGGCATCGCTCATGCTAAAAGCCCATGGTACCAAACCTAGATTTAATACCTGATCGAACTGAAGTTTCAATCTCTCCCAGAAACATGATTTTAATAAACCCGTCTGGAATTTTCCTGTCAAGCACCAGTAAGATGATGATCTGTCACATGGGCCGTGTCCACCCCCAAAGAAAGAAGAGGCACAATCTACATAACAGAAACCCTTCCCCTTTCGTTCCCCAAAGAAAAGATGCCCTGGCCCCCACGTCACCCTTTATTTTCTTTCGCTAATTGCGCCCCTGCCCAACCCCCCTTCCTCCAGACCCCTTCCATTTTGTACAACTCCTAGGAGCACCTTTCTAGTCGTTAGGTAGGATACTGCCTGATTCACGAATTTTGTAATAAAGCCACCTTAGGTCTCCAGATTGAGCCCGGTGAATTTTGTCTGCTCCCATCTTGAAGCGTACGGGCATTTCCGCTAATGCCGAATGGGCTCTTGGCACCCGGGCAAGGGTGCCCATCAGCAGAACAGTCCAATGTCCACAAAACGGCTACCACTAAAGAAACAGGGTTAGTTTGGATTCTGCAATCTTGCTACTGTGTTTACGAGAACCTTTCCTCAGACTGCAGAGGGCCTGGCAGATGGGTTTCTAATGAAGAGAATGTGACTGTTTATTTGAAAAATAAAAACTATTTTTTGCAACTGATAAATCATGGCTTGACTCTTTGCCCAAACAGGAAGCCAAACACAGTGTTTCTCAAGTGGAAGAACCAGTTCCCGAATCCAAAGAACAGCTTCAAAGCCATCTTTCCAGGCACTTTGCAAGCGAATTTGGGCAAAAAACGAAAGCTACCTGGCTTTTCAAGTTTTTTTTGGTTTGGTGTTTAATTTGGACATCTTAGAACAAACTGTCCTCCCACTTCCATAATTCATTCACGCATGTGTCCAAATTACATTTATTGAACACCTACTATGTGCCAGGCACTGTGCTGGTATTCTGGGTATGGGCCAATAACACAAACATGGAGCTTAGATACTAGCAGAGAGACTGAAACAAGCCAAACAACAAATAGGTAAAACTAACTGCAAATTATGACAAGTGCTCTGGAGAACACAATTGGGATGCCGAGACAGAGAAGAGTGGGGCCTGCTGGGGCAGAATAGCCAGAGAAGGCCTCTCTGGGGAGGTGATGGCCCAAGGCCGGCCCTGAGCAATGAGGAGAAGCCACCGCGTCTCACGGCATTGGGGTGGGGGGAGAGGCGCATTCCAGACCAGGGAAGGACAGGACGACTGGGAGACCTGGCTGGAGGCTCCCCGCTGTGGTCCTCTGAGGGAAGGTGATGCGCGAGAGCGTCTCCGGCTTTGAAACGAACTGGCTCCTGCTCTGACTGGCTGCGTGGCCTCAGGTAGATCAAACCACTGTGCTCCCCACCTTTCTCACATGGACGTGGGGAAACTTGGGGAGACTGTGACTTAGGTCTGTCCCAGCCCTGGGGTAGGACAAATGTGGCATGTTCCAGGAACTGGAATGAGGCCAGGGGGTCAGAGAATGGCTGGCAAAGGGGAAAGGGAGGCACAAAGCAGGGGCCAAGGCGCGCAGGGTCTTAATAAGGCATGAGAAGGATTTGGAGTTTATCCCAATTGCAATGGGAAGCCACTAAAGGGTTTTAAGCAGGGAAAGTTTGCACTTTTAAAAGATGATTCTGTGTAGACATGGGCAGAAGCAGGAAGACCAGGTGTCACTGCTGTCCACGTAAGAAATAATCGCAGGCTGTGGCAGAGGTGGGATAACGTGGATGAATTTGTTCTCAATTTCATTGCTTTAAACAATCGGAAGTGGCTACCCAGAAGACTGTGTTGAGATGTATTATGAAGTTCAGACAGGGCTCTTCGTGGGCGGGGGGAGCATCTGGTTTGATTAGTAATGCCTGCCACAGGCACAGGTGAGGGAGTAATGGCAACAGGTGCCAATACCTGCCGTCCATCTACCTGCATAAATGTGAGCAGTGCTTCTCACCCTATAATGTGTGTACAGCTACCTGGGGATCTTCAGTTAACACGCAGATTCTGAAAGAGTGAGGCTGGGCCTGAGATTCTGCGTTTCTAACACACTCCCAGGTAATGATGCTAATACTGCCGGCCCAGAGACCTCACTTGGAAGAGCAACAATCTAGAGGACTTACACTTTTTTCTCCAGAGATTTGCATGGACGAGCACCAGCTCCCAGAGCTTGACACAGAAGGACACTCGACAAATATTCATTGAATTGAGTTGGGTTTTTTCCCCCTCACCTTTGCTGACTTTCAGCCCTCAACCGCTATAAAAAGAACTCCAAAATTGCTCCAGATAGCTGACCATAAGAAAGCATCACCCTGGAATATGGCCGACATCACACAGATGTATCATACATCTATCTTCTCTGGAGCTACACCTCATCCTAACTGAGTTGAAGATCACTGAATGGGGGAAATGCATCCCAAAACAAAAGAAGTGATAAAAATGCAAAGGCTAGAAATCAGCTTGACGGGGCTGCTTCTAACCACAGGGTTATTTGAACTCTGAGCTCTGTGGAATGAATAACAGGGAAATACTGTAAGGAAAGAAAGAGGGACCGCTGTTAAGTCCCCAGAAGAGCTACACTGTACCCCTGGTGGACCCCTCGCGACGCTGCATTACGACCCTAACACCAGCTCTTACAAAAGCCCCAAGGGGAGTTTGTGTCCCTGTCTGTCCTCCACCACAGTCCTGCTCCTTATCCCAACTAAGCATGAGCATCGGCCAAGGCCAAATTTCCGTCCCAAAGGCAGATCCAAATGAACTCTGGATCAAGGATCATTGCCAGACCCTGCTGTCTGCGGACGAAATCAGCTGGCTAGTGCACTCGGTGTTAAATAAATGTTCTCACAACCTGAGGCTTAGTCCAAGGCATTCGGTGTCCCCAGGAAACCAAAAGCCCCTTTTCTAAAATCGACACAGACCCTGCTGCCTGTCTCTTATGAATCACACACTCTACAGATTCTTCTCTCTCTCTCTCTCTCTCTCTCTCTCTCTCTCTCTCTCTCTCTCTCTCTCTCTCCCTCTCCCTCTCCCTCTCCCTCTCCCTCTCTCCCTCCCTCACTCCTTTCTAAACTTTCAGAATTACAAAAGCCTTAGTTTTTAAAGAGCTTACCTTAACAGTGGACACTCCTTTTCAGGGGCCATTAAGAAGCCATGAGAACATTCCCCCTTCATGAGGAAGTGATTCGCGCTCTCGAGTCAGCACACACCTCACCTTCAGGCCTCGCCTGCGTACAACATCTCAAACTCCCAGACGACGTTAATTCAATTCATTCTGCACCTTGCTAAGCGGCTGCCTATGAACACTAAGCACGTACGGCGCTCTTCAGGTCGCCAGAATGTTGAACAAGACTGTTCTTTAGATGATGTAGGAGCAAAGGATTAATCATCATGAGGATTAACTGTGAGGAAGAAGTGGGAGAGCAGAGAAGGCATCTGTACGCGAGGGATTTCACATCCTGGTGAAGTCACCTCTCGCTAGAACGCCGCAGGATGCAGGCTGGATGCCGGCTGGTGTCCGCATGGAAAACACAGAGCTCAGTTGCTTCATCTGTCTAATGGGGGCCCGTGAGAAGGCCAGAGGGCCTCTTCTTTAACTCGCGTTTTACTGCGGAGTTAACAGTGAGGATGGTTTACTCTGGACGCTGGAAAGTCAAACACATGTAGGTCGAGGAAGGCCGGCTGAGTTCTGAGCGGAGATGAAGACTTGTTTGGGCTTTGCTGAGAGCGGGTCAGATCCCTGTATCAGCTGCTCAGATCCTCAGAACAGGACCTTTAACCTTCCCTTCCGTGCCGCCTCCACCCTGCATCCTGGGCCTGGGCTGACCCAAACGCCTGCCGCAAACCTGACCACACGTCCAGAACCAAGTACAAAAGATGCCTTTTATAGACATAGCTTCACAAAGATGTCTTCGTGGAGACCCCTGCCATCTGATCACCCCTGGAGGCTTGTTCATTAGAATAATAAGTGTTAGAGATTTTTCACTGAAGCGAAAGGAAGCCAAGATTTACGGATTAGCTCGAAATGTCATACACATACTGTCTTTGCTTGGCTAGAGCGTAATGTCCAACAAGCCCACAGCCTTTGTTCTTTGGGGGGCCCCAGACTCGGTTCTGAACTGGCCTTGGGTACAGCCACTGACTTGAATCCCTGTCAGTTGATCCTGCCCCTAGAATGCCATCACATGTGCCTCGGCCCCTTTGAAACATCCAAAAGACACAGAGTTGGGACTCCATTAAGCACGTCCTGGTAGATTGCCTGGTCTTGTGCCTGATTGCTGTTTAAAAAAAAAGAAATTTAAAAAAGAAATCCTTTGACTACAGAAAGAGCCATTGTTATGTTCAAGGACCCTCCAGCTTTTGCACAGAGGTTTTCTTTAGAATTCTTCAGATCGCTTGGCCATCTCAGCCATCCCTTTTTGATCTGGAGACTACCTCCTCAGCTTTCAGCCCTCAAAATAGATGGCATTTTCTCCAAGAACCCTTCCCTGGAGCTGCCCTTAGGCTGAGCATAGGGGATGGCTCTCTGCCGTACTCTTGTCACACGTGGACTCTCCTCAGTGCCACGTTAGGTGATGGGTCATGCTGTCCTATAACTTCTCCCCACTCGTCCGTCCGTCTGCTCCACTTGTCAGTGAGCTCCGAGGGCAGTGACTGTCTCACGGCTGCATGCAGCATCCTGCACTAGGCCTGGTCATGGCAGTCACTCTACAAACGTGTCAGAGAAAACAATGAAGCAAGGGGAGGGAAGGAGGGAGGGAGGAGCCGAAAGGAAGTGGAAGAAGGAAAGAGGGAGAAAGGGGCAGTAGGGAGGGAGATGTATGATTTGCCACATCTATTCCATTCCTGAAGTCTGAGGCAGGTGCCCCAATAACCTACTACTCAAGTGAACTCATATCTCATGCACTAAGAAAAGTCTCACTACAGCTCTCCAACGACAAGACCTGGGGAGGGAGCGAAAAGCAAAGCCATGCCCCTGGGCCAGGGTTAAGAGTCCTGGCTCTGCCCTCTCTTAGCCACCTGGCCTTAAAGATGACACTTACCCTGAGACTCAGTTTCCCCATATGTAAAATAGGGCGACTATGAGAACATGCCAGAAAGTACTGTGCTAAGGATTCCATCAGGCGCTGCCCATGAAATGCTTCACCAACAGCCTGGCAGCGTGTAAGTAGATGGCAGGGGACACAGCGGCCCCTC
Source organism: Rhinolophus ferrumequinum (assembly GCF_004115265.2). Lineage (NCBI taxonomy): Eukaryota > Metazoa > Chordata > Mammalia > Chiroptera > Rhinolophidae > Rhinolophus > Rhinolophus ferrumequinum. Next base: position 11,452,539 of record NW_022680357.1, on the reverse strand, counting down.
TTAGTCTAAATGCCTTGTCACCGCCCAGGAGTGCTGGGCCCACACCAGGGCAAAGCAGAACAGCTGCCTACAAATTTTAGGTGCTGTTTCCAAGTGCGCACTGCTCCGCAAGGGGCCAGGGAGAAGGGAGAGGGGCATTGTTTCATGGGTACAGTGTCACTTTTTCAAAACAAAAAGGGTTCTGGAGATTGAATACACAACAAGGTGAATGTAATTAACATTACCAAAGTACATGCTTAACATGGTTAAGGTGGTACATTTTATGTGTATTTTCCTACAAGGAAAAATAAACGTTATAAAAAAGAAAAAGTGGAGCGGCCAGATGGCTAAATTGGTTAGAGCATGAGCTTTCAACAACAAGGTTGCCGGTTCAATTCCCACATGGGCCAGTGAGCTGCGCCCTCCACAACTAGATTGAAAACAATAACATGAGCTTGGAGCTGGGCCGCTAGTGGACAGCTGGCTTGCTCAGTGATAGGAGCCAAGTGTTCGTAACACCAAGGTCGCTGGTTCAAGTCCCACATGGGCCAGTGAGCTGCACCCTCCACAACTAGAGCGAAAACAACTTGACTTGGAGCTGAGCTGTGCCCCCCACAACTAGATTGAAAAAACAACGACTTGACATCCTGGAAAAACACATTGTTCCCCAGTATTTCCCAATTAAAAAAAAAAAAGCAACAGTAATGATAGTGACTATTTACTGAGCATTATCTTAGTGATTTCCCTCCACAGTCCTAACCACCCACGAGGCAGGGAGAGTGAGTAACTTGCCCAACGTCACACAGCCGTGAGCAGGAGAGCCGGTTCACCCTCACACAGTCTGACCCCAGAAGCCCGACTCTCGGCCACAACCCTCACTGAGGAAACACATTCCAGAAGGACTCATGTCTGAAGGAGGCGACGGCGGGAGTCCCAGACTTGGTATCCAAAGACCCAAACTCAACTTCCAGCTCTGCTACTTGCTAGCTGTGGAGTCCTGTGTTAAAGCCTCAGGTTTCTCAGTTATAAAGTGACAAGAATGATGTCTACACTGGTGACCTCCAAAGGCTGGCGAAGGATCGATAAGAAGCCAGCAGTCTGTAAACCGTACAGCTTCACTCCAAAATGAGGGAGCAGGCCCTCCATCTCCTGCTTCATCAGAAGCTCAGGGAGGGTCTGGCCCCAACCAGTATCCCTTTGATGCAAACACAGAGGCTGGCCGTCAGCTTGTTATCGAGTGGACTTTTTTCTTACAAAATAAATGCATATCCACCGTGGAAACGTGGAAAGAAAAGTATCAAGAAGCAAACAACCCTCACCCTTAATTCGACTAGCTCTGAACCTTAGAGAAATTTCCAGAGCACCAGTGTGGCTGGAGCAAAACGAGAACAGACAAGAAAGGCATGAGATAAACAGGGAATGAAGAAAAACAAAAGTGCGTCCACAGCACTTCAGGAATAAGCTGACAGAATAACTGCGGGAAAAACCACCTGAAGCAAAGACAGACTCAACGAGAACAAGGGCAGTTAAATGTTTTGAAAGAGGCCGTTTAGCACCAACAAATGTCTGTAACAGGGGTTGGCAAACTACACCCCGTGGGTGGAATCCAGCCCGTGGCCTATTTTATTGTAAAAACTATGCCTTTCAGGAGAAGGAGGGAGAGGAGGAGGGAAAGAAGGAAGGAGGGGGAGATGAAGAAGATGAGGAGGCATAAAACAGTCACTATTGGGCCTGCGCAGAAAAGGTTTGCCAACCTCTGGTGGCTAAGGTAACAGAAAGCAAACAATCTACTTCTTGCCATTTGAAGGTACAGTGAGGTTTGTACACGTCTTGGAAGCAAACCAAACACCAAGGAGTGCTGTCCAGATGCAACGCAAGGAGGACACCAAGCCATCCCCTTGCCACCATGACACAGCATACATAGCAGGAGTGGTGCCCATGCCACATGTGGGCCGAGAGGTAGGCAGCATGGCGCGCTCAGAACCTAGATGGGAAGGAGGCTGGCGTCAGAAGAGGTAACAGGAAGAGACCTGTGTACAAGAACAAGTCCAAGCCTGTCTGAGCACCTCTGGGTGGCCAGGGCCACCGCCACCAAGCAATGGAAAGTCACCAGCATTGTTTCACCTCCGAGCATTCTGCTGCGTGGCCCCGTCCAAAGACAGAGAGACGGGAGTGACCACTCCCTCGGCTCTGCTTGGAGCTGAACTGAGGTGGCACAGTCAGTGACGGCGCCCTGTGAACCTGCCCCTGTCTCTCGGGGTTTCTTAGAGCCCCCGAGGAAGGAAGGGGTTGCCGGGGCAGGAGGTGGGCAGGGGCATTATTAACAGAGGCCCTGGGGAGGCTGGCAGGGCGCGGTCCCACGGGGCCCTGGCCGCCACGGTTTTACAACACATGCTGCTCGGCGCTTCTCACCACAGTGGTTCCCCACATGCAGAGGTTGTACCTAAGAAGGTTGGCCCCTCTGAGCCATGAACACCCCACCTGGCCATCCTTTGGCCACAAACAAGAGGAGGTCCTGATTTCTCAGGCTCAGGTGCACACAGAGCCCCTCCCCGCCCTGATTGGAGCACAGCTTGCTGTCCCCACCCTCTGATCTCTGCCGTCCCCACTCAGCTTTCTCTGTATTCGTCACGAGCCTGCCATTCTTCACAACTATTAGAAATTACTACAGCGTGCCTTGCAGAAAATGCTGAGTGGAATGAAGAAGGAGAGAAAAAATAAATTCTCCTTCATGAGATTTTTGTATGGGCAGGAGCTACAAACAATTCAGGGAGCTAAAATTAATTTGCTCCCTTGCCAATGAAGAGAGGGTGAGCACCAACGCAGACTGTAATAAAAACGTACTTAATGTGTACAGCACATATTTATGCGTTTTTAGAAAATTGTCAATGCTGCCACCCTCCCTCTCCCATAAAATCTGACCATCCTGCTCAGCTTCTATTCTTAGCCCTTGCTCATTTGCGTAATTTTAACACTGCAGAATATAGCTAGCCTAAGAATATTTTTTTTATAATTACACCCATCACAGGAACTGTCAGTATCTAATGAAGGATAATTTCAGCTATTATAAGAAGCTTAAAAGATCATTTTCATGAATAATTCGTAATGTGAATCATTAAATTCAAACAATGTCAGAAATTTAAAAAAAAAAAAGAAAAATATTTTGGGTGTCTAAAAGTAACCGTCCCTCTAGAGGCAAAATCCATTTTCTGACATGCATAGAAACAATACAACACATGAGGAAGATCTTTGTGTGAGGGGAGGAAACATGTAAATTGGCTCATGTCACATCCCACTTTAAATTTTTCACCAGGTCCCCCCAGGCCTGAGGATGAAACCCAAGCATCTTAGCCAGTCACATGGAGCGCTCCTTGCTCTGACCCCTGCCTGTGTCTCCAGCTCATTTCTCACCTCTTCCTCCCTCTGAGAAAGAAAACCTGTCTGAAAATAAAACGAACCTACACTGGAGGCAGAACCAAGAGGCAGAGAGATATATCTTCCTGATACACCATTTGTGCACCTGGATCCAGCCATACCTGCATCCTAAGTTTCTTAGTTCTGTGAGACAGATACACTTTTTTTGTTGGCCTCAGTGGTTTCTATTGTTTGCCAAAGGGGGGGAAGTTCCAGTACTAAAATAAGGCTGCAGGCTTCAACAGCTCTTGAGGGAATAGCAGAATCACAGGCCAAAGCCCACAGAACACTAAGCAGCGGACACAGTGGGAGTTGAGGCCAGGCAGGGGTGGGGGTGGGGGGTGCGCATGCACACACATGCTGGGCTCACGGGGTAGTCAGGATCAAAGTATGAGCAATCGGGCAGACCTGAGAAGACAGATCACCTGTGAGATGGCTTGACTAACGGTAAGTCCGTACTACGTGCTGGCAAAGCCCCCAGTGCACTCTCTTCGGGGAGACATGATGACCAAAGTACAACGCCCTTTACCAAAGGAAATCCGTCTGTGTCCCACATTGCAACTCTAAAGACATTATGTATTAAAATATGTATGATTTTTCAGTAAGAGAAATACCATTTAGACCTTAAATAAGGGAAGGCGGGAAGAATGGCCTTGACCTACGAACAAAATAACAAACTTCTGCACTAGATCACAAGAATGCAGAATACTCCTTTTCTATAAAATGAAACTATAGTTTCATTTTATACAAACTATAGTTGTATCCCTTTAGTAAGATGGCAAAAAAAATTCAGCGCGTCACAACCGATGCTTGTTAAAATGGAATAATAGGCAATAAAACATGAGAATATTTTGCACGTAGTAAAGGTTAAGTATTGTTCCAGGAAGACTGTCTCGATCACATACATACATAAGTGTGTGTGCTTAAAAGCATATTTCTCACTGTGAGCCACAGTCAAAAAGGGTTGAAAACCACTTGTATAAAAGACGTCAGATCATTAAAAACGATGTCAGATCAGAGAGGACGTGGATGACATGACGTACTGGTTTCTAACCAAAAGGCAACGGATGAGCACAGAGCCCATGCTTCCACTCAGTGACTGTACTTCTATAAATCTTTCCCACTAAAATGAAGCCCCCAGGATATAAGGACACACGTATACGGGGCTTATTGCCATACTGCTTGTGGTGGCAAAAACCTAGAAACAACCTAAATGCCATCGACAACAGAATGATTTAAAAACCTATAGCACAGCCACAATGGACTCTTAATATGCAGATATTCAAAAGAATGATTTAGATCTGTATCTATTTATCTGGAGGAAGATTCACGACTGCTTCATGATATACTGTTATCTGAGAGAGGCAAAGTACATCAGGGGTCAGCAAACGTTTTGTTCTGCAAAAGGCCAGATGGTACATATTTTCAGTTTTTCAGGCCATGTGTTCTTTGTTGGAACTAGTGCGCAACTCTTCCGTTATACCGAGAAAGCACATATAGACAATACATAAATGTGTGTGGCTGTGTTCCAGTAAAACTTTATGTACAAAAACAGATGACATGTCCATGGGCCGTAGTTTGCCAAGCTCTGATAGGAACTGTAATCCCATTTGGGTTGGTGGGGGAGAAATAGGAGAATAGGTATACCTGTGTTTGTAGAATATAGATTTGCATGAGTTTACATACATCAATTAATTCTAGTTGTGTAAAACGGATAGCATTGGGGGGGAGATTATTAACCTCTTTATACATCTCTGTATTGTTGGGCTTGTTATAAAGACTATACATAACTGTTTTTTAAATTCCAATAAAATATTCAATAATATAAAATACAAGCTATCTAGTGACTGCTTTCATTAAAATCAATTCTCTCTAATATACTTAACCATTTTCTTACCATTGCAAATAAAAGAAGAGACCTTGTATAATTCATATTTAATTGGGTGTCAACTGTCATAAAAAGAACTCTGCAGCTAGAAATTGTCCAAACAAGACGGAAAGTGTAATAAGTCATGGGAAACCAAGAAAATAAATTTTATTCTCTTCTCCCGGTGAGAGACCAAATGACATAGCCTAGTTTGAAACTTAAGCTTAGAAACCTGGGATCCACTGTTAATTGAGCCAGGTAGTTACTATCTGCATATTACAGATGGAGTGGCTGAGTTTATGCCATCTCAAAATGACGTGACAGTTGTGCATTAAGCCAAGATTTAGACCTAGGTCCGAATCCTAGTTTAATCAAATTCTCTCGGCACTGACCAGTAGCTGATCGATAGCACATGTGCCAACGGTAAATCCAGTCCCTTGTGCTAGGCTACAAGGGCATGCTAGCGTCACGGGTAATTAAGCATGGGATACAAAATAATTGACTACTTCTTAGACATAGAGAGAAGGATGACTCTGTTGCACCCAAACGGGGGAGAATTTCAAAGTGCTGGGCACTTGGCCACGTGGGTGGAAAACAGAGACAAAGCTTCCCAGCACCCCTTGCAGCTAGGTGTGGCCACATGAAAGTGTCACAAGCAAATTGCAGAAGAAAAGACTAATGAACTGAAAGCCTTAGCCATAGAAACTATCCAAAATGAAACATACAGAAAGACAGAAAAAAACGCCAAGCAACCTGCCCAAGGTCGCAGCGCTGGCAAAGGGCCACACCCACGGTCTACACCTTCACGCTCTAACACTTCCAGGCTGCCTTCATGAGTGCTGTCCTATTCGCCTCTGGAAAAGAGGAGGGAAGGGGCCAAGACAGCAGCAGCCAGCCTGCAGCCCATCAAACCCCACTTCCCGTCATCTCGGCGCACGTGCTGGTGACAGGCACTTGACATAATTTACACTCAGATTGTACCACTGCCTGGTTTTCCCATTAAGATACTTACCAATTTTTTGTTATTTTTTTAATGCCATGAGCTTTCCTTTTAGCCCATAAATTCCATGTGTCAAGTAAGGGGGTAAGGTGTCACTAAGCCCTTCAGGCAGGGTGTTTATCCCAAGTGTGCTCACAGAGCAAAGCACTACACCTATCTGGAAGAATATACTGCTACATTTTAGTAATGCTTGAGGGTTGGGAAATTATTTTTATTTTCTCCTTTTCCACTTGTCTATATCTTTTTTTAATTCTCTAGATGAATGTGTTTTCATTTTTTAACAAGGAAAGTACACACAAATTATTTTCCAACAATAAAGTTGCTGAAAAACAATTTGAAGGCAAGCCGTGATGAGCTCAGCAGGCTGCTTTTGGCCCACGTGTTTATGTTTGCTTACTGTCTATTCCAAATCCTTCCTTTTACTCAGAAGGAAGCCAAGACCATAGAAACAAGGCCTGGAAACTGTCGGTGCACCATTCCGGCCTGCCTGCCAATGGGACCCCCGCCTGGTGCTGACCGCCTGCTAATGGGACAAACCAAATGCAAATGCAGGCAAGAGTCATCAAAGGCAGAGCCGGCTTGGCCTAACTGGCTGCACCTGGGGAAGGAAGGCATTCCTTTGAAAGGACTGGGTACCCAAAAGGAAGAGAGAAATGGAAGGGTGGCAAGGGCAGAAGTCTGGGGTACAGCACGCACCTAGAACGCCTCCCAGTAACTAGGGTCAAGTGCACCCACGTAACACGTCACATGGTTCAGTCCACCTCCTGGCCCGTTCTGCTCACTGGCTGCCAGCGCTCCGTGTCCAGGAGCCCAGGTTACTGTCCCTACCCTGTCACCCAGCCTGGGAGCTCCACAGGGTGGGTACTGCGTGTCACTTCTGTCTCAGGGCGTCCCTGGTCCGGCTCACCACTCACCAGCTGTGCACCTGGGCAATGACAGGGACAGCAGTTTGACACACACAGGTTTGCCCCACTGTGCACTCTCGCTGACCTCTCTAGGCTTCACCGGTAAAGTGCAGGTGATAATGGTACCGACCTCACAGGAAGCTGCCTGTTACGCAGTTAGCACGGGCCTGGCACATGGTGCTTAATCCCTATTATCTATTATTGCTATAAGGTACTCAATAAGTCCATTCATCCCTTCACTCATTCATTCATCAAACATCTACCGAACATCTACCAGGAGTCACGTGTCTGTTTTAGAAGCTGGGTGCACAGCAGTATCAAAACCAAGTCATTCTCTGCTCTCAGAACTTACGTCCTGGTAAATATTTATTGAATATGTCACTAAAGAAAGGAAGAAAAAAAAATGTATAGTACACAATAGGCAGCAATACTATAGATCTGGGAGTGACAGCTAGGGCAAATGATGGTGGGGGAATCACAGAGGGCTTCCTGGGGGCAGTGACATCTGACTACGAATCAGGGGTAGTGAGATGGGCAGTCAGAAGATTCTAGACAGAGTGAAGAGAAGGCAGAAGGGCAAGGAGGCATTCCACAGAGAGGGGTGAGGAGGCAGTGTATTTCTACTGAAGTGGAAAGAATGAAATTGAGGACATAAAACAGTGAAATAACCCCAGATGAAGAGATGGGCTTTATCTCTTTATAGGATGTCTATTTTTCGGTTCAGTCCAAGAAAAAAACAGATATATATAGACAAGTCACTCTCCGCCGAGGTACAAGGCATCATTACCCACTCAAGCAAAGCAAAATGACCAGTTGCCTTATAAAAGCTATAATTAGAAATTTAAAACAGAGATTTCAGAACCAAAGTGGCATGTAGCAAAACAGGTCACTTGTCAGCTTCCAGGAAGCAGAGAAGTTGAACACCAAACGAGATGCTGATGGACAAACGGCATGACAATAAGCACAACGCCGAGAAAGCCCTAAAAAGTAACGACCACAATGACAAATATATGTCTCGCCAAAGCCTCTGAGGAGAGAGCCGAAGTGCCCCAAATACTCCTGTTCTGTTTCTGGGCCTTTGTTTCCTACCTAACAATAAAAAGGAAATGAACAAAAGTCATGAATCGATACTTGGTATTTCCAGACAATTGCTTTTGCAATGATTTAGGAGAGGAAAGCGTCCTGCGGAGGATAAAATCAGCTTGAGCAAATAAAACATTATCCCTTAAGGAAGTCTCTCGAGAGGTCACTTCTAAAACCACAGACTGGATCCTCTCACGACTGTGACTCTGTGCCTTTGAGGAAGCTTTTCCCAGTAGTGATGGCACTAAGGGATAGCTTGGGGGAATTTTAGGAACCACCACCCCCAACACCCCACAAAATTTCCATCAGCCTCACCTTCTTGAAAGCCACCCGGGACAGGGACCTAACCAATAGGCAATCGTCCCTCCTTCCTTAGATGCCAATGAAGCAACCACATTTCCCAGCTTTCCTTGCAATTAGGGGAGCCCCAAGAGCTATAAGTAGAAGTCATTTGGGGGAGCGAGGTCCTGAAAAACTCCTTAAAGAAGGCCTATTATCCTTAAAGCTTTAAATCCTCATAAAATTCATCTGTGAAATGCACTCTCTGCCCTTCCCCACTTTCTGCTCCTACCTGCCTGAAATACCGATGTGATGGCTCGAACACCAGTGACCAACGAGGTACCACGAAGGTAAGAAGCCACGTGCTGAGGATGGTAGAGGAAAGAGGAAAAGGCAGCCTGAGCTCCCAGCGCTCCCCAGACCCTCACACTGGCCCTGGACCACACTACTTACTTCTGGGTGCGTGTCAGGCCCAAGAAACACCTTGTGGAGGTCACTGTTGTTGGGGTTTTCTTTTCTAATCAGACACACCTCGTCCACCTGATACGTGAGCCCAAAGAAACACACAAACTCAACAAAAACAGAGTGTGTGCTACACAGACGCAGCCTCAGGACGAGGCCTCCGAACCCGCCTCCCACCAAACACTCCAGACGTCTCCCATAAAAATTCTGGAGGCACCATCGATTCCCACGGCACGCCAACGTCTCCCCTCGTCTCAGAATCCATCCTATTTCGGGGCCCGCCCCTCTCCCATTCTCAGTCCAGTGTGTGGATGACGCTGCTCCCCCCTCAGCCCCTTCCAGGAATGAGCGTGAGCCTGACGAGGCCCCTCAGAGTGCTAACCACCCCACTGAATCCCCAGGATTCGCTGAAGTGAGGCCTGCCACCCACGCTGGGCCCGTCGGAGTTCATCTGGAAACCTCCGTGGGTGCAGTCAGGAAGAGTACCTTCAACTGCACTTACAACTATTAACACTTTTCACGAATCTGAAACGAGTGTGGGAAATTATCTGTTAGATCTGGGTGCTGAGCACGTAGGGGGTGTTCAGTATGCTACTCCCTGGACTTTTCCGGTAAATTCTAACTTTTAAAACAACCGGAGCATGAGCCACTGTCCTGGGAGTGTCTTCCCGGTGCTACCAGTACCAAGCACTTAGTCAGAGCCAGGTACAAGGCTCAGACATTCATTTAAAGGTCAGGAAACCAGCTAATCACACACATATTGTTTTACCAGGAGAACAGACTACAACGCTTTCAGAGGTTCACTCTACAATTATCACCATAATTATTCACCCATTTTCAGAAATGAATATATAAGTGTTTTGCTAATGTACCTTGACCTGCCACAGCCTAGACGCCCTTCAAAATGCATCTCCAGTCCAAAATAACTTCAATAATTGCCTGGCGCTTTACACATGGCATCACTTTGAAACTTCAAATAATTCTATGAAGTCAACGTCATTCATCTCTACCCCTCAAATGAAAACATTGAAGCTCTGAGTTAAAAGCTTACTCCACGAATTTGGAGCTAGTAAATGACAGAGCTGCGATTCCACCCAGATCCCCCCACCTGGACGACCTGTGCCTGCCTTTTGGCTCCACGCTCTAGCACCCCTTCTTCATGCTCTTTCTCTCCTGGGCTGTGCAAGGAGAAGCCTTCACGGAAAGAGAAAAGCATGCCTTGCCTACACACCACTGCCACTGGGGGGTGGTACGTTTTCCCCAAGGCCGATGTCCAGGTCCGAGTCCCTCGTGCTCTGACCGGGTCCCCCAGGTGGCTGATGGCACACCTCAGATTTCAGTCACCCAGGGAGAAGAGGGCAACGGAGTGGATTTCCCTCAAGACAGAGCTAAGGGGTCGATGCTAACACGTCCAACCTCCCAGCCCCAGGCAGAGGCTGCCCCACACAGGCAGGCATCTCTCGGGGAGCCGTCACACCACCTCTGAGGTAGTGTGTCTGGTCTGGGTGGGAACTTTGGCGTGGCCTCTTTCCGGGCGGACGACTGTAATGGTTAACTTCATGTGGCTGCGCCGTGGTGCCCAGATATTTGGTCAAATGCCAGTGAAATGTCACTCAGAAGGTATTTTTTAGGTATGATGAACATTTAAGCCAGTAGACTCTGAGGAAAGCAAATCACCCTTCACAACATGGTGGGCCTCGTTCAACCCGTTGAAGGCCTGAGGAGAAAGAACCGAGGTCCCCAGAAGAAGGAACTCTGCCTGCAGACTGCCTCAGGCTTGAGGTGCAACATCGGCTCTTCCCTGGGTCTCCAGCCTGCGGCCTACCTGGTGGATTCTGGAGCTCTCAACCTCCACAATAGCATGAGCCAACTCCTTAAAATCAGTCAGTCTAATCTCTCTACAGAGATGTAGATAGAGACATAGTGAGATACAGACAGAGATAGATACAGACATATATGTATGCATGTATGTATGCATATGTAGTGTGTAAGATACATGTATAAATCTGTATGTGTGTATATCCATGTGTATATGTATATGCACGTATGTATATACTTGTATATATGTGTGTCTGTGTGTACATACATGTATGTGTGTAGGTTTGGAGTATTGCAGGGGAAACCAGAAACACCTTTCAGAAAAAAGAAGGTACAACATGGTCTCTTCATCCCAATTAATGATTGACAAGAAAATCAGTTATTTCTGACAGATAAATCTTTGCCACGTTCTTTTTACTGCAGACCCTTACAAGCTACTGGGCATTCCTTCTGAGACTCGATGAGCACAAACCCAAAAAAAAGCACATTGGGTATGAGGTCCCTTCCTCAGGAGCCTCACAAATGCCTTGGGAGATGGGAACCCCACGCATGACAGTGGGTGCCCAGCACCGGCAGCAGAACCCACGCTCCCCTTCCACGATCTTAGTGTTCTCGCTGGAAGGCAGCTGCCCAGCAGAGACGACAATTCCCAGGTGCCTTTGCATCTGGGCGGGACCAGGCGACTGGTCCTCACCGTGAGCAGAGCGCTAGGGGTCACTTCCGGAAGAAGAAGGGAGAAGAACAACAATTATTCTCTTCCTCTAAAGTACATAGTATGTAACACCACAGCCCCAGACCGTTTCCTTCTCAGAGAAAGCTGTTCCCCGCTGTACCAGCGCGCCTGCTACTCTGCAATCACTCCTAGGAGTAAGAGTGCCTGGACACAGTCTGGCAACAAGTCTGCATTAAACACTATGTGCTTGATCAACACACACAAAAACAGGTTTCTAAGTCACAGATCACCCTTTGTGTGGTCAGGCCACATGCCAGACGGGATTGCAAAGTCACCCGCAAGAGCAAACAATCAAACCCTGACCTTGGTGACGGCTCACAGTAAGTGCAGTGGAGTTTAGGAAACTGCAAGTTCAGAGTGATTCCATTTCTTAAGGTGACGCGACAAGAACTGGTTCTCACAACAAATGCGACATCGGTGCTGACCAAGGATAGGGAAAATGGCATTTCCAGAAGAGGAAACCAGATGAGCAAAAGGGATCAGAAAGTGGTCGGGATGTGTGTCCATGGGAGACCAGTGTGAGTGCAATGAAGCTTGTGATGAGCAGGATGGGGGGAGGACGCCGGACACAGGTAAGGGCCATGCTCCGGCGGAGACAGAGATGAAGTGTGGTTAACACCCACTGTGGCTCCTCCAGGGGCCGGGGGCGGGGTGGGCACAGTAAAAGCCCTGTGCTGACTCCGCCCGTGGCGGTGAACAGCGGGCTTCCATGCGCCCCCCACCCCCAGCCCCCGTCTGCTTAGTTGGTGGAACCTATTTGGAGAGGCAAGTGCTGAGGCCAAATCTGGGATGAAGAAAAAAATTAATGTAACCTTGCTTGACTTGAGATGCCTACCGCTGGCCAAGAATGAGAGAATGTTGGCACATCCGTAGCATATTGGCTGACCTCGAACCTCGTTAATTTGAAAGTGATATCCTCCAAGGCCGTGGTTCTAAGGGGCCAAGCACTGGGATTTTTTTAACACCTGGGTGACTCAGAACAGAGCCCAGATGAAGAACCACAGTGGTAAACGGAGAAAGATGGCAGAGTGGTTCATAAGGAAACTAGTGGGGAAGAGAAGCTGCCTCTTCTGCTGGGTTGCTGAGATTAAACCTAGCGCTGCTGGCAGCCTCTCGCCAGCATGAGAACACCCGCCTGCACATGGAGCCAGCACACAGTGGGGCGTCAGAACGGGGCTCATGGGCTCACAGGGCCTCCTGAGTGCATCCTTCCCATCTCCGCACTCAGTGACGTAGTGCTGGCCGCGGGAAGTCAGCCACAGTGGGCGCGTTACAGCATGGAACTCAGCAATCGCTCTGAATCAGGGCCGTGTTCCTCCCCAGAGCGCTGCTGGTTCAACACTTACCAGCACACATGGCCATTACAGGGGACGAAAAACCACAGCTGAGAAATGGGGGGCTGGGGAGACCTCCTAATATTGTTGGAGCCACTGGATCAAGCCACCCTCACGATGGGGACTCCTAGACTTCCGTTTTGTTTTGGTTAACCCAGATTAAATTGGATTTTATGGCTCTTAAAGTCAAAAGAGCTCTGAAAGATGAAACCATGGGAGAGTCAAAGTCATACGCTACCTATAGTCACGAGAAGCAGAATCTGCACGTGATCAGAAGCGTGTGGCTGGAGGCACAACCGAAAGGCAGGTGACGTGGGACCGAGCACACTGTGGCCGTGGCACCAGAGTGAACCCAGGAAGTCGCCTGCTGCTGAGCTCCCCAAAGCTGCCACAGATCTTCAACCACCTAAACCCCGTGAGGCCAGGTCCCACGACAGCTCCTCTTAGATTTCCATTCCCTCGTGTTATAAACACGTCTGGAGCACACACATGGGCCAAGCTCTGTGCAAAGCACAAAACACAGCAGGAGAGAAAACAGGCCAGGTCCCTGCTCTTGTGTATCATCCAGTGCAGGGGGGATACAGATGGTAAACAAGGGCAGGAATTAACAAGCAGGATACTTTGAGGAACTGGTAAGTGCTGTGATGAGGATAAAGGCAGCAATGGAATAAAGAATGAGGGGAGTCGGAGGGCAGAGGAGGTGACCCCTGAACAGAAGCCTGCCTGACAAGGTGGAATCAGCCATGCAGAGATGGAAGGAGGAGCAGTCCAGCAGAGGGACAGCAAGTGCCAGGGCCCTGAGGCAGGAATTCGCCTGAAGGCCAGTGTGGCTGGAGAGGAAGAGCCTGATCACACCAAGCCCTGAAACCAGCATCACAAAGTACGGAGTGGATTTTAAACAGCAGAGTGATGGGATCTGATTTATGTGTCCATGAGGTTCTGTGTTTATCCCCCTGGAACCGGACACACACACACACACACACACACACACACACACACACACACACAGAGTCATGAGCCAGCTTTCCTTGCAACCAAGAAGCCTGCCTCAAACAAAGATGGCTCTGCTTCTGTGCACACTGGGGGCAAGAACATGAGGCCACCCCAGGGGAGCCAGCCCAAAGCTTGCGTGATTGAGGCTGCAGGATAAAACGTTACACTGTACGCGCCCCTGAAACAAGGCAGGCTCTAGGACTCTACCTGTGCCCCCGCTCCGGCGCCCCACTGTGTGCTGGCTCCATTGGGAGGCAGGTGTTCTCATGTTGGCAAGAGGCTGCCAGCCTAGGTTTAATCTTCTCTCACCCATGACCATCCATCTCCACACAATCAGGCTCCTCAACCATCCGCCCTATTTTCTGGGAGCCCAGGGAAAGACCCCTAAGTGAGAGCATGAAGTACGTGCATATTCATGCAGTGTGGGACAGGGATCAATGGACATGCCACATTCAGGCAGCACGACATGTGAGAGAGGCTGATGACTTCCTTTTCTTAACTTCTTTTGTTTCTTAAACTTTTAAAATTGCTCCCAAGCCTCCCTCATTTGTCAAGTTCCTCCCACGCCATCTCCTGATTACTCTGAGTGCCACCAGCAACAGGCCATTTCTTTTCCCTCTGTCCCTGAGCCTCCGGCAGATGAATTAAATGGAGATGCAACCAGACCTTGCAGCTTTCAAATCCTTCCCTACGTTCGAGGACTATGGCGGCCAGGACAGCTGATGACCGGAAGTGGACCTCACGAGAGGGAGGGTAGGAGGAAGAGCATCACGACACAGCAACAGATACTGTGTATTTGGAAAGACAGACCCCAGAGAAACAACAGCCCTTTCCGAGGACAGGATGGGCTCCACATCCAGTAAAGAGCTAATAGTTCGCCATGGAGCATAGGAGCTATCGAAAACCAACTGAAGCAAAAAGGGGCAGGGGAGGTTGGTGCAATTATTGTTCCTATTAACAAGAAGTTCAGAGTTGGACTGTCACATCATGCACAGCTGGACTCAGGGGCTCAAAGGACCCGCTCAGAACTCGGTTCCTCTGCCTCTCAGCTCGGCACCTCTACCCGTGTGATGGCCTCATTCCCAGCCTTACATAGGAGACAAGACAACGACAGCAGCCCCCATTTTGCAGGCCCAAGAGAAGGACTGAACTCTTCATGATAGCCTCCTAGAGCCCCGAGCCTCAGCAGGAGCTAGCCGGCGAAGGTCAAGTGCAGGGCGGAGGGTAGAGCCCCACCCACGTCACAGGACAGACACCGTGGGAGGATGCTGGTCAAGTGGAAAATGAAGCAAGTGGGACCTGACACGGCAGAGGACACAGATGTCCACTATACACACCAGATGTGGGAGCCAACCTAATCCGTGTGACAAGGGCAGACACATGACTTTCTGGAATGCCACGTTCGGCTGCCCCTGGCAGGAGAATCTCTTCCTTCGTACAAAAAGTAAGATCGCAGGCAAACGTTCTCAGGAGAGCCCTGGGGAAGCCCAACACCTCGCAAGGCTCTGTTCAGCAGCCAAGACCTTCATAACAATGTCTTCCTGTGGGACATTCAGAGAAACCAGCCTCCCAGCTGCACACACAACCATTGACCACACCCAAAAAGTAAGGCCACCGGACAGTGGGGCCACCGCCATGCAGCTCTGGGGGCTTCACCACCAAAGTCCAGAGCAAGCTGGTGGCAGGAATCATCCCGCAGGACTGAGACTGGTGACCCCAGGGCGGGACGAGTGTGGACTGGGGCAAGGACTCCCCTCACTTGACCAGACAAGTAGACCATCACACGTGTGGGGGAGTGACAGGGGGCTTTGCTGTCCCAAGTGTGGCTGCAAATCAAAGGCCCCAGCTCTCCTCTGAAGTCCCACGTTTGTCCACCAGGGCAGCCCTGACCAAAAAACCCAACCTTCAAAACGTCAGCCTCTCACCGCAGGCGCCATCAGATGATGATGAAATGGTCCATCAATGATCAAGTTAATACCTCACCGCAACTGAATATTACTTTTATTCGCTTCCTATTGCTGCTATAACAGATTGCCACAAATTTAGTGCCTTAAAATAACATAAATTTATTCTCTTACCCTTGAGGAAGTAAGGAGTCCCAGCTAAAATCAAGGTGTCACAGGACCATGTTCCTCCTGGAGGCCCTAGGTGAGAATCCGTTTTCCTGTCTTTTCCTTCCTTGGAGGATGCCCACCTTCCTTGGCTTGTGGCCCCTCCTTCATCTTCAAAGTGTTTCTATTGCCACATCTTCTCCCTAACCCTCCTGCCTGCTTCTTATAAGGGCCCTTGTGATTACACGGGGGTCATCTAGATGCACCCATTTCAGGATCCTTAACTTAATCACATTTGAAAAGTCCTTTTTGCCACGTAAGGTGGTATATTCACAGATTCTGGGGATTAGGACGTGGATGCCTTCGGGGGACCATTATTCTGTGGACCACAGCATTTTCTAGATCCCAGACTCTGATCTACGCATGCTGTCTGAATTATATCACTTAATATTTAACCCTCATGACAACCACCTATGAAGTACATACTATTTTAATCCTAATTTTATGAGTGTACAAAGGGTCAGCGAGAGGTGACGTGAGAGGTGAAGAAGTAAAAGTACTACTAATATTCATTGCTAACGTGTAGTGAGTGGCTGCTACGTATCAGACATTATTCTCAGTATGTTCCATGTACTAATCCATCTCATCTGGCTCCAGAACCCTATGAGGAAGGTACTTGTATAATTCCCATTCTACAGAGGAAGAAACCAAGTCACAGAAAGGTCATAGCCCAGGGGAGTGCTCAGTGTCTTTACGACAGAAGTCATTCATCCACTAATATCCTTCAGGACACATGAGAAGAATGTGGAATGCACAGTGTTCCCCAAATGTTTTGGCCATCACCTCTGCTTCCACGGGGGTAGACACAGGCACCAGGATGAAGTGACACCCTAGAAGAATGACACAGCTGAGACAAGCCTTCCTTCTGTTAACATGGCTTTTCTCCAGACGGTCGGAGGCGATGGAGGAGGTGTCCACTCCCTGACCCAGCTCTGCTGCCCTAGGATCACCCTCAGGAGGCACCTCAGCAGCTGCCATCATCACAGCTCTTGGCAGACGGCCTCCATCCTGGGGCCATGTTTCCATGGAGACTTCCACCATAGTAACGCCCTGGGCCTCTCCCCACCTCACACCTGGTTGGTGAGACTCTCAGT